>NC_135319.1:9218042-9535542 GCF_048772815.1 Callospermophilus lateralis
TTGTATTTCATGAAGCAAATACCAAACTCCGAGTGCAGCAGGAAGAAACATTATGAAAAGTGGAGGATGATGAAATGGCTTCGCATTCCACATGGGGAGACACTTAGCCCCCAGTGGCCACAGTTTACATACAAAGAGAGAATTCAGCACTGCTGCTTCATGTTTATTGGAAAATTATAAACCATGTCCTCCAGATCACAGAGATGAAGACACAGCTTTGATGGTCTCACTAGAAAGGAAGCTAAAGCTCCTGACAACAACATATAATTCAAGTGCCCAACCTAGAGGCAGTTTCTTCAGACGTCTTTAGGCAGGCAAATCTCCATGTTTGTAGAGTTTTTACACTGTCTCTTACTTTTGGAAACTCCTCTACAATCTCCAAGGTTGTGAACCCTAAGCATTTTCAATTTCAGATATATATTCAAAGATTTTCTAACTCTTCTCCTCTAATTGTGTCTTACTTGGGGTGAAGGTAATGTCAAGGCATTGTTCTGAATGAGAGTGGGAAAATTTTTTTGTAGTACACATTTGCATACACATTGATCCATTTTCCAATTTTCCATTCGAAATACTGAATCCCTGACACTAACTCATACCCTACTAGACTCTGACTACTAATCCTAATATGATGGAGAAAAATACCCAAAAAGAATGAAAATACAAGCAGTTCAGAGGAGGCATGGTGTATAGTTGGACTTCCCTCTTGCATGATAAAGGGTCGGTTTTATAAATCTACTCAATTTTTAATTGAAATAGTCCTCCATGTGTTTTTTTTTAAAGAGAGAGTGAGAGAGGAGAGAGAGAATTCTATAATATTTTTTTTTAGTTATCGGCGGACACAACATCTTTGTTTGCATGTGGTGCTGAGAATCGAACCCATGCCGCACGCATGCCAGGCGAGCGCGCTACCACTTGAGCCACATCCCCAGCTCTCTCCATGCGTTTTTAAAGTTAACAAATATGTGAATTCCTGTCTCTATTTCTCTGTAGCCTACTCAGCACATGTAATTTTTATATGCACATATAGATTCCTACTTGGTATCACACGTATATTTTTATGAGTTGGCTGACTTGGCAGAAACAAATTTTAAGAAGAGATCAGTCCTCCTAAATGCTGTTGGAACTGAAAATTCAAACTATGGGTGAACTTCCTATTAGAACAATATTATACATAAACCCATGTTTAGTAAAATAAATATTTTTGCATCTGTGGATGATATATATTACATGATGAATTACGATTGGCATATATATATTAATACTTTCTAATGAATTTTTGTGTTTTTTTGTATCTATCTATCTATCTATATATACACACACTCTACAGATTTTATAAAATATGAAATATATTTGTCTTATATACACTCCATAAATTCATTCATGTTCATGTATGTGGATTTATAATCAACTTTTCACAAGATTATTCTCAAAAATAATCATCGACCTGAAATACATATTTGTTTACCAGTGCTGAAAACTAACTTCAATCAATGGTGCTTACAAATCCTAATATTTCTACAGTAACTGACCCAGTTTAACATCAATGGAAGTATATTCCTATGGGACATGATGTCTATTTTGACGTTCATTTTAATTCAAAACTGGTACATTACTATTTCTTCAGTTTTTGCACATCATAGGATATATATTTCATTCACAAGTTCACAAATTTATAGGAATTTGTTTCACTTTTAATCACTTCCTGCTTCAGAACACATGTATTCCTCCATGTTACTTGACTGGTCTTTTCATGAGACTTATTTCCAAACACATTATTTTCGATTTCCATAATCAATTTTGAAGCTAAACCCACACACTCTTCAAGATAAACCATAACATTAATATTACCATTAGATGTATAAGTGGTTGGAATGAATGTGTGTATATCAATATAAGATTTCCTGTACATTTTCACATTTCAATTCAATCCATTATTAAAGTTGGAACCAGGTATGTTGTTTATTCACAGTATGGTCTATTAATGCATTATCTCTATATTCATAGACACAGTGTACACCTCTTTGTTCCCCCAATACTAATTTATACCTCTTCAAAACATTGCTCCCAGAAATGGTGGAAGAAATATTCATGTCACCTTATCTATATATATATTTCTTTTTTATCACAGTAATATTCTGGACACACAAAAAAAGGTAACACTCATGATTGTATTAAAGCCTAAATGGAAAGTGAGCATGGATTACTAAAAACAACCATGTCCAGGTTGCCTAATGCTCTCAAATGGAAATCCTATTGGTGACTACATATTTGTTTCTTTCTAAGATTATATATTCAACTTCAAGCCTGTTGAAAATGTCTAATCCTATCACTCAGTTTATACTTTGCCTGATTTCCTTATATCTCTATTGATATCTGCTTTCCTACATATATTCCCCACTTCATCATTGTGTCTGACACTTCACATATGCTGACATTTACATTCAATGTCTACCCGAGACCCTATTGCTAAAGAAATTTTGGTCTAAATCCTATACTCACTCTTATTTCTAAACCTACTGACTATCTTCCTAATCCTACTAACTATTGCTTTTTGACTCTATGTTCTCTTCGACAATTAATCATCCAAGGTATAAGGTCCTAAACCATTGTATTTCAATTTATCGGAGACATATATGCAGAACAAAATTCAAACCTAAGAATCCCACTCAAGGACCCAATGCCCTTCTGACTTCGAATCTTACCTAGATTTCTGTTTTCATACTTACATTTCACCTATATATATTCTTGTAAATATCACAGTTTCCCAATACCATAATTCATGCGGCAGAGAGATTCCTAACCCAAATCAAACATGTTATTAACCCTAAACATACACTGTTCCCTCAATCTAACTTTACAAAAGAGGAGGGACAGAGTTGGTCTTACAATACAGGAATGTAGGGGATCTTCCACCTTCTGAGAATATCAAAGGTCCATGGAGAAATGATCCCTGGAGAAGATGTAGGCAGCAATGAAGGACCTGAGAGAGGAAAAGTCAACTTTTATGGTAAACAACCTGGTCAGGATGAATGGATGTGTCTGAATCAACCTCTATCTTCTAAATGTAGAGAAGATGGACCAAATCAGGCCTGTGTGGAGAGCTGTTCCCAGGTGCCTATGGTTGATATACCATTCTAACTTGTGAAAGTGTGACAGAAAGAAGGAACAGACTCCATCTCATGGGACCCTTAGAAGTAACTGTTAGGACAAAGAGGTTGCCAAGGCAGTGACCTCATTCTGTTCCTGAAGGAAGTGACCTCACTTCACTTCCTTGGTGATGGAACTCTCTGAACTTGGGATCCAGGAAGAGAGGCACCCAGAGCCAGTCGCAGTCCCAGTCCCTGTGATCTCACTTGTTTCAATTTACCAAGGACAGAGTCAGTCTTTCTTAGTACCAACAGATGTGAGGATGGCCAAATGCCAGGAAAGCTCTGAAGAAAGGCCTTTCCTGAGAAAGCAGGTATTGCTTCACCGCTGGCTCCTGACAACTGCACAGAGTTGGCCAAGGAGACCAGATTTGAGATACAACAGGCCATTTTGGGGGAATATAGTATGGCCCACCATTCAGAGGACACTCCACAAAGGAGGTGCCTTTGTGGGTGTAGGTGTGTGTATGGTTTTTTCTCATGTTCTGAGAAGATGTAAGAAAGGTTGTTTGTTTGAATTGGCGTGGACTGTTTCTAGTAAGTCCTTTGACAAGGCGAGTGCTTCTATGTCTGTGTATCCCACTCTGTCCGTGGTTGTAGACATTAGAAAAGAAAATGCATCAATGGATGTGTCCTGTCTAGGAGAAAGCTTCGCAACATTCATCCTGCCCGATTTATTAATGGACTGTGGCTTTCCTTATTGAAGGGCAACACCTGCTATCTTCCAAAGTTTCTGTTTACATCCTGAATTCTGGACACTCTCCAGAATTGCCTCATTGTTTTGTGTCCAAGATATGTACTACCTCCAAGCTATGTGATATGGCTATGTACTGGATAGCTGAAGGGAAAGGCGAGCATCTCAGAAAACTCAGATATCAGTGTGACCAGGAAAGTCTCAGTGGAGAAACCCTGCTTTGTGCCTTTTGTTTACCTATTGTTCTGTTGCCCTGAATTTCAGGAAGGTTTTTGCCTCAGACCACTCCTTTGTGAATATCAATTCAATCCATTATTTAAAGTGGAACCAGCTATACTATTTATTCACAGTATGGTCTATTCTTGCATTATCTGTATATTCATAGACACAGGGTACAGCTTTTTGTACAACCAATACTTATGTATATGTCTTCAAAATATTAGTCGCAGAAATGGTGAAAGAAATACTCATGTCACCTAATCTACATATACATTTTATCACAGTAATATTCTGGACACAAAATGCAAAGTTCACACTTATTATTGTACTAAAGCCTAAATGGAAAGTGAACATGTATTACTTCCATGTTCAGGTTGCCTAATGCTCTCAAATATCAATCCTATTGGTGACTACATATTTGTTTCTTCCTAAGATTATTTATTCAAAATCAACCCTGTTGCAAATATCTAATCATATCACTCACTTTATACTTTGCCTGATTTTGTAATATCTCTTTTTTTTAATGTTAGGATGAGCCAATTTAGTACTTTTTTAATTTTTATATTTTCATCTTTCATACATTTGATTCAAGTGAGTTATGCATTTCCATTTTTACCCCAAATACAGATTGCAGAGTCACATCAGTTACACATTCACAATGTTTGCATAATGCCATATTAGTGACTGTTGTATTCTGCTGACTTTCCTATCCCCTACTATTCCCCCTCCCCTCCCCTTTCATCTTCCCTCTCTACCTCATCTGTTGTTTTTCCGTTCTCTCCCTTCCACCCCCCTTTCCCCTCACAACATCGTATATGTGATTTGGTATAACGATGAGGGTTTTCTTCCATTTCCATGCAATTTCCCTTCTCTCTCCCTTTCCCGCCCATTACTTGTCTCAGTTTAATGTTAATATTTTCCTCATGCTCTTTCCCTCTGTTCAGTTCTTAGTTGCTCTCCTTAAATCAAAGAAGACATTTGGCATTTGTTTTTTAAGGATTGGCTAGCTTCACTTAGCATAATCTGCTCTAATGCCATCCATTTCCCTGCAAATTCCATGAATTTGTCATTTTTTAGTGCTGCATAATACTCCATTGTGTATAGATGCCACATTTTTTTTATTCATTCATCTATTGAAGGGCATCTAGGTTGGTTCCACAGTCTGCCTATTGTGAATTGTGCTGCTATGATCATTGATGTGGCAGTATTCCTATAGCATGCTCTTTTATGGTCCTCAGGGAATAGTCCCAGGAGGGCGATAGCTGGGTCAAATGGTGGTTCTATTCCCAGCTTTCCCAGGAATCTCCATACTGCTTTCCATAATGGCCGCACCATTTTGCAGTCCCACCAGCAATGTACAAGTGTACCCTTTTCCCCACATCCTCGCCAGCACTTATTATTGTTTGACATCCTAATGGCTGCCAATCTTACTGGAGTGAGATGGTATCTTAGGGTGGTTTTGATTTGCATTTCTCTGACTGCTAGAGGAGGTGAGAATTTTTTCATGTACTTATTAATTGATTGTATGTCTTCTTCTGAGAATTGTCTGTTCAGGTCCTTGGCCCATTTGTTGATTTTGTAATATCTCTATTGATATCTGCTTTCCTACATATTTTCCCCTGTTCATCATTGTGACTGGCCCTTCAAGTGTGCTGATATTTACTTTCACACTTTAACCCAAACCCTATTGCTAAAGAACTTTTGTTCCAAATCCTATACTCACTCTTCTTTGTTAACCTACCGAATATCTATCTAATCCTACCGACTATCCCTTTTTGACTGGATGTTCTCTTCAAATTTTAATCATCCAAGGTACAAGGTCCTATGCCATTGTATATCGATTTATCTGAGATATCTGTGCACAACGTAAATCAAAGCTAAGTATCCCAATGAAGGGCCCATTGCCCCTCTGGACTTCAAAATTACCTAGACTTCCTTTTTTCATTTATATATTTCACCTCTATATTTTTAAAAATATCACAGGTTCCCAATACCGTTATTCATCCAGCAGAATGATTTCTAAGCCAAATCAAACATTTTATTAACCCTAACAATACACTGTTCCCTCAATGTAAATTTAATGAAGAGCAGGGACAGAGTTGGTCTTACAATACAGGAATGTAGGGGATCTTTCACCTGATGAGAACCACAAGTTCAATACAGAAATGATCCCTGGAGAATATGTAGTCAGCTATGGAGGACCTGAGAAAGCAAAAGTAATCTTCCATGGCAAAATACCTGGTCAGGATGATGGGATGTGTTTGAATCAGAACCTCTCGTCTCAATGTAGAGGAGATGGACCAAACCAGGCCTGTGTGGAGAGCTATTACCGGGTTCCTATGGTTGATATACCATTCTAACTTGTGAATGTTTCACAGGAAGTAGGGGAAGCCTCCATCTAATGAGACACTTGGAAGCAACTGTTAGGATAAAGTGGTTGCCAAGGCAGTGACCTCATTCAGTTCCTCATTCATTCCTCACCTTACTCCCTTGGTGATGGAACTCTCTGAACTTGGAATCCTGGAAGCCAGGCACACAGACCCATTCCCAGTACCAGTCCCAGTGGGTTCACTTGTTTGGAATTACCAAGGACAGAGTCAGTCTTTCTTTGTACCTACTGATGTTAGAATGGCCAAAAGCCAGGAGAGCTCTGAAGAGGGGCCTTTCCTGAAAAAGCAGGTAGTGGCCCACCGCTGGCTCCTGACAACTTCATAGAGTTGGCCAAAGAGACCATATCTGAGACAGGACAGGACATTTCGGGGGAACATTGTGTGGCCCACCAGTCAGAGGACACTCCATAGAGTCACAGACCTACTTAGTTTAAGGAGGTGCCTTTGTGGGTGTTGTTGTGAGTTTGTGATTTTGTCTCATGTTGTGAGTATAGGAAGGAAAGGTGGTTTGTTTGGTTTGGAGTGAACTGTTTCTCGTAAGTCGTTTGAAAAGGCGAGTGTTACTATGTCTGTGTATCCCATGGTGTCCGTGGTTGTAGACATTAGAAAAAAGAGTGCATCAATGGATGTGTTCTGTCTAGTAGAAACCTTCCCATTTCATCCTGCCCAATTTATGAATGGATTGAGGCTTTACTTAAAGATGGGCATTACCTACTACATTCCTAATTTCCAGGTTTCTTCATGAATTCTGTTCACTCTCCAGAATAGGCTCATGGTATTGTGTCCAACATATGTACCACCTCCAAGCTCTGTGACATGGCCATGTACTGGATAGCTGAAGGGAATGGCGAGCATCTCAAAAAACTCAGATATCAGTGTGACCAGGAAAATCTCAGTGGAAAAAACCTGCTTTGGGCATTTTGCTTATATATTGTTCTGTTGAACTGAATGTCAGGAAGATCTTGCTCTGGCCACCCCTTTGTGAAGCCTGAAGTAAACAGTTTTCAAATGAAAATGAATGGGCATCACCTGTGGCTCTTTGCTTAATTGCTTTGGAAAGGGATGTGTCTGAATTAGCATCTTGGCCCTGTGTGAGGTTGTGGCTTAGATTCTCACCACCAGATGGATCTAAAGAAAGATCCCATGTGTGCATCCAAAACCAAAATGGCAAATAGACCAGTCATTGTGGATAAAGTCTCGCTTTCCTCTGTGAGGTTCCTGACCTCTATCAAGTGAGAATAGGGATCCTTTTTGTCAATTGAGTTCTTCAAAGCCCTGCAGAGGTGCTTGGGTTTTCTCATGACTCTAATTCACATAAAGAATCTATACCTCTAACTCAGTAGGCCTCAAATTGAAGAAGCGGTGCAGTATTAACGGCATGCCTATTTGATCACTCCGGGTTCACAGGGAGTATGTCCAGGCCACCCTGACTTTAGGCAAATGAGAGGCAAGGGAGCTTATTTTGGACACTGTCTTGGACTGCGCCCCTCATGGAAACCTCCAGCCAGAGGTTATGATGAGTATCTATATGGAAAAAGATGAGGGCCATGTGGGAGTGTTTTGATTTTAATTATGGTCATTGTGTGGCTGTTAAAGGAGATGCCTGTGTCCACATGGGCTTGAACTCTGGTGTGATTACACTTAGAGAGTGCATTCTGGATCTGATCTCAGAGAACTTGTGCCATAAATTGTGTTGGGATTCTAGGAGGGCACGCATGAGAGTCTCCCTTGGAAACTGAGATCTAGGCCCAGGGTGGCTTTCCACAGAGCACTGGGAATCTCAGCCAGGATATCACATGATTTTTTTTTTTCTGAAAGACTTGGCAGGCATAGGTGACAGTCAAAACACACATGGACCTCACATTGTAGACCTCAATGGGCCTGATTTCATGTGACTTTTTGGCCACTCCCTGGGAAGCCTTGTCTTTAACAGTTCTACAGAGCTTTCATTGAAATGAGGTTTCTCATCATTTAACGGTTCCTGTACGAATTGAAATCCACAGTGCCTCCAACTTCATCCGTGAAAAATGGCTAGATAAATACAATATAATTATTGAAATTTCCATGACCAGGTGGCACTGGAGAAAATTTGGAAAACCAGTTGCTGATCATGAGTATACCAGACAGTGCCTTGATTGACTAGGTTTCATCAAAATGGTGTATAACAGAAATGCCAGTAAATTGGAGCCTGCTGAGTAGTGGGCCTAGAGCAGTGGAGGGGAGGTGTGTGATAAAACATCTGTGGTGGGGCCATGTTGATCTTCCACTGGCTTCCAAATGCCTTTTGACTGACATGGTGCAGCCAGCAGACCCTTATATGTAACGGCATCTTGTTATATAGAGAGGTTTCAGGGCAATGTTGAGAATTATGTTGCTATGGTCAACAGGAAAAGCTATGTGAAATAGAAGCATTTTTGGTATATTCTCTTGCAGACCCTGACCCACCACACGTGACAGAACTCCCTCAAGCACTGTGTCCCAGGTGATCTTTTTTTTATTTATAAGCAAATACCAAACTCCCAGTGCAGCAGCAAGAAACACCAGGAAAAGTGGAGGATGACCAAATGGCTTCACACTCCACATGCGGAGACACTTAGGCCCCAGTGGACACAGTTTACCTACATAGAGAGAATTCAGCACTGCTGCCTCATGTTCATTGGAAAATATGAAACCATGTCCTCCAGGTCGCATAGATGCACACCCAGCTTTGATGGTCTCAGTACAAAGAAAGCTCCTTATGAAAACATATATTTCAAGTGCCCAACCTCAGAGGCAGTTTCTCAAGAAGTCTTTAGGTCAGCAGAGCTCCATGTTTGTGGAGTGCTTACCCTGTCCCATACTTTTGGAAACTCCTCTACGACCTTCAAGGTTGTGAACTCATGAGAATATTCATTTCCAGATATGTATTCACAGAATTTTTAACTCTTCTCCTCTAATTGTGTCTTACTTGGGATGAGGGTAATGTCTAGGCATTGTTCTGAATGAGAGTGGGAAGATTTTTGTGCAGCATATATTTGAAATACTGAATCTCTGACACTTACCCATTCCCTACTAGACTCTGACTACTAATCCTAATATGATGGAGAAACATAACCCAAACAGAATAGAAATACACACATTTCAGAGGAGGCATGGTGTATAGTTGGACATGCCTTTTGAAATATATAGGATAGGAGTTATAAATCTAGTCAATTTTTAATTGAAATAGTTCTACATGTGTTTTTAAAGTTAACAAATATATGAATTACTGTCTTCCTTTCTCAATAGCCTATTCAGCACATGTATTTTAATATGCACATATAGAATCCTACCTGGTGTCACACGTACATTCTCGTGAGGTGGCTGACATGGCACATACAAATTGTGAGAAGTGATCACTCCTCCTAAACACTGTTGGAACTGAAAATTCAACCCATGGTAGAGCTTCCTATTTGAACAAACTTATATAAAAATCCATATTCATTAAAATGAATATTTTTGGATATGATGATGATATATATTTCATGATGAATTTCAATTGGCATATATATTGCTATTTTTAATGTCTGTGATATATATATATATATATATATATATATATATATATATATATATATATAACATGTGTCTTTTTATACACTCCCTAAATTCATTCATATTGATGTATTTGGATTTATAATCAACTTTTCACAAGATTATTCTCAGTAATATTCATCCACCTGAAATACATATTTGTTTCCTAGTACTGAAAACTAACTTCTTTGAATGGTGCAAACATATCCTAACATTTCTACAGTAACTGACCCTGTTTAAAATCAATTCAAGTAGATAACTATGGGACATGATGTGTATTTTGATGTTCAATTTTATTAAACACTTCTACATTACTATTTATTCACTTTATGCACATCATAGAATATATATTTCATCCACAAGTTAGCAAATTTATAGGCATTTGTCTCACTTTCAATCACTTCGTGCTTCAGAACACATGTATTCATCCATGTTTCTTGACTGACCTTTTTATGAGACTTCTTTCCAAACACATTATTTTCGATTTCCATAATCACTTTTTAAACACTTCAAAAGTTACCTTGAGCTTGGGGAGGGAATCTGAGCCCTGACTTTCTTAGTCATCCTCCAGAGTCAGAATGGCTGGCTGGTGTGGCTGTCGCTTTTTAGGGCAATTTTGGCCCAGTGTCCTTTTTTTTTTAGAGTAGGCACATTGATCTGAGGGCAGGGTGGCCTCTGGCATGGGCCAATGTTATCCCTTCTTGTCTACCTGTTTCTTAATTTCTGGCCTATTTGTTGTTGTGACCAGGACCTTAGTCAACGCCTTAGTCTGCCTTTTGTTTCTTTTATCCTCCCTTTGCTCCCTTCTCTTCCTCAGTTTCTCTCTTATAGTATACGTTCTTGACTTCTCTGACTAAATCTCTCAAAGTCATATCTTGTAATCAATCTAGCTTTGTAACTTTGTTTTAATATCCAGGCCAGTTTGCCCAATAAAGGCCATCGTGACAGATGCCTTTTGATTCTCTGCCTGAGGATCAAAAGGAGTATATCTCCTATATGCCTCCATAATTCTCTCTAGAAACATAGCGGGAGATTCATCAGGCCCTTGAATAATCTCTCTTACCTTGTCCAAATTAGTTTGTCGCTAGCGGCTGCTTGGAGACACACTATTAGAGCCTGGTGATAAGTGGACAGATGCTCCCTACCTTCAAAGATTTTGGGGTCTCAGTTGGGTGGGTTCAAGGGAAAGCCGCCTTTGATTATGTTGGGAAGTTGTGTTGGACGCACATCTTGTTTGAGGATATTTTTTTCTAGCTTCCTGGAGGATTCACTGTTGTTCCTCTGTCATGAAGAGAATCCCTAGGAGTTTTTGGCAGTCATCCAAAGTAGGCTGGTGTGAAAACATCAATGACTCAACCAGACCTGAGAGCTGGGTGGGGTCCTCAGAAAAAGGGGGATTATAATTTTTTTTAAGTTATATAGGTCTGACGAGGAGAAAGGCTAATACTGGTAGGCTTGCATTTTTTCCCGTGGCCATCGTCAATCATTGGCCCATAGGGATGGAGGGGGAGCATTCCGAGAGTTCCAGGGTTTTTAATCATTCACCGCCAGTGAGTTCCTTTAGACGGGCCAGCTTCCTCCAAGGGAAGAGGTGCTGTGTGTTCTGCAAGGGAATTATCTGGAGGGCGCTGGGCCAGCATAGCTTCCTCCAATGGAGGAGAGGCTGAGTCAGCAGCAGGGGAATCACTTAGAGGGTGTTGGAGGTTGGGGGACAAGTGCAGGGGATAAGGAGGGGAAGGAGAGTCCAGTAGAGTGAAATCTGGTGACTCAGGGAGAACAGAGGGTGTAGGAGGAGGAGGAGCAGAGGATATGAGAGTTCCTGGGGGAAGGAGTCAGAGTGGGGGCAGGGGCAAGGAAAGGCTTCACCCATGGAGGAGGAGATATGCAGAGTTCCCGCCGAGTTAAGATATATGGCTGTTGATCCAGATGGCTATGTGGCCCCGGCTGAAAGACAATATCTCTGACTTTTTTAAATTAGTGGGAAGTAGAAAGATCCTTCTAGGGGTCATCCGAATCCAAAGGTGGGCAATTCTGAAGCACAGAGAGTCTGCCACATCCTGCGCTTTACTGAAAAAAAAAGATTCTGAGCCCTTAAGCGGACTTTGGTCCAGTGATCAAGGATCAGGGACAGAGGCATTGAAGTGCTCTGTCCCATAATGAAAGATACACAAACAGTTAAAGCAATGAAACATGACACAGACAAGACAAAGCAATGAAGACAGGCAATGGACGTCCAACACTGAGACCAGGACTGAGGAGCCGGCAAAACCCGATTGACTGGCAATACCGAATCCGAAAAAAAATATCACTGAGTCCAGGAGACTATCTCATCCCCATAAATTTACGGGAAGATGATCCAATACATATGGCTGTAGAGTTCCTTCACATCCTTCAGGATCCTTCCAATCTAATACCATTGCACTTCTATGGGGATTAGACACCACTCCTAGGCCACAAAGCGTTTGATTGGCTTGTTGTAATGGCCAATGTTTTGGCCATTCTTGACGAGAGATGATGCTAAGGTCTGCGTCTATATCCAGTAGCCCATTAAATTCATGCCCTTGAATATTTAGTTTTAGCATGGGGCC
Organism: Callospermophilus lateralis; assembly: GCF_048772815.1. Classification (NCBI taxonomy): domain Eukaryota; kingdom Metazoa; phylum Chordata; class Mammalia; order Rodentia; family Sciuridae; genus Callospermophilus; species Callospermophilus lateralis. Next base: position 9,230,632 of record NC_135319.1, read on the forward strand.
AGAATCTAAATTTAAAGAAAGCATAGCCCAATCTACACCTGTGGAGCCTAATCACTTGGAACCTCTTTCTACAGTACGACTGGAAAATTTTTCATGTAGGCTGGGTATTATTAGTAACTGTGCTATTCTATCTCCTGGTGAAATTACTGATATACCCTTTGGAGAAATGGCTACAATTTTTATTTCACCTTCATAGTCGAGATCAATTACCCCAGGACTTATCATAAGTCCTTTTAGAGTAGAAGAGCTGCGTCCCAATAATAAGCCTACTGTTCCTTTGGAAAGAGGTCCTTTTACCCCTGTGGAAATGAATTGAACTCCCATCTCTGCAGTTAGTACTGCTCTGGCGGAGGCACAGATGTCCAACCCTGTGCTCCCTCTGGTTTGTCTGATGAGGGATCTGATGGACAATGTGTCCTGGGCACTACCCTGATGGGGTTGCTGGGTTTCTCCAGTGCTGCGTATATTTGTGGTTTTGGGCCCCGGAGCATTGAGCCCCCTTGTCCATTTTTGGCAATGGAGCTCCATGTCTTTGTCCACGATATTGTGGATAAACACCTGGTCCTAGTTCGTTTTTTGATAATGGTGTACCCTCTATGGTGGTTTGAGAACAGCATTCATTAGCCCAAAGTCTCCCTCTACGGCATCGTGGACAAATACCTGGTATTCTACTCCTTTGATACCTAGTTTTGTTAAACCCTCCTCCTATGGGACAATTCCTTTTAAAATGTCCTGTTTCTTCACAATTGTAGCATGTTCTTGGCCTGGCATCTAAAGCCTGTTTTACTGCAGCTGCCACAATTTGCCCTTGTTCATTAATGTCTCTGGCATCTAAAGCCTGTTTTACTGCAGCTTCCACGACTTGCTCTTGTTCTTTAATGTCTCTACATAATTTAATATATGTGTTTAAATCTTCATGTTTCCATGGTCTAATGATATCTTTGCACCAAAGATTCACTTGCTCATAAGCCAGTTGTTTTAGTAATGTCATTGCTTGTTGTGTATTTCCAAAAACTCTGGTAGCTGTTTGAATAAGCCTATCTACAAATTCAGCATAAGGTTAATTAGCTCCTTGTATTACCTTAGATAATTGACCTTGTGAACCTCCATGTCCTTGTAAAGTCTTCCATGCCTTAATTGCATCTATAGCAATCTGTGCATATACACCAGGATCATATGCACATTGCTGCTGCTGATCCTCCTAAGGTCCCTTTCCTAAAAATATATCTAGATTTCTCTGAGGATAACTAGCTGCTGCATTTTGCCTAGCCGTCTCCTTGCAAAATTCCTCATTGGCAATCTTCCATAACATGTATTGTCCTCCATTTAGCACAGCTTTACACATATTAGCCCAATCTGCTGGCTTCATGTTCATGTTGTTAATGGATTCGATAATGCTTACAGTGAAGGGTGCTTGAGGACCATAGGTTGTTAAAGCCTCTATTAGCTGCTTCACTGTTTTGAAATTTAGAGCATGGTAATCTCACTGCCCTCCTGCCTCAAATACTGGGCATGTTAATATTTGAGATCTTGTCTCAGGATCCCAACTATCAACTGCGGGGGTTGGGGGCCTCCCAGCATATGGAGGTGGCCTTATTAGTTGGACACTTACTTCCTCTGGTGAAAGAAAGGTGTTAGTAGCAGTCTCCTGTAGAGGTGGTGCTGTTGGTTGGACACTTACACCCTGTGGCGATAGAAAGGTGTTAGTAGTAGTCTCCTGTTGTAACTTTCCCCCTGAGGGCTTTTTCTGTTTTACACTTTCTTCCTCTGTCTGACTGCCTTGAAAGGCCTTCTCTTTTACTTGAATTTTTTCCTCTGTCTGACTAGTTCGAGAGACCTTTTCTTTTACTTGAATTTTTTCCTCTGTCTGACTAACTTGAGAGACCTTCTGTTTTACTTGAATCAATATGTCTTCTCCTTCCTCTACCATTGTCTGAACTGAAGGCTTTCCACTAAGCAAACAAGGTACAAACGTCCACAATAGCAATGTGCCAACTGGCAGAGTCCCTGGGCTTTTCTTTTCTATTCTTTTTAAATCTTCACCATGATGGTTCCATTGTGATATATTTAACAACTCCTCCTGAAAAACCCATGGGCTACATTTTTGTATTGTATCAACGTATGTGCTGACTTTTCTTGATTTTACTGAGATGCCTCCTTCCTCTAACAATTTACTGAACACTCTTTCAGTTTTTTTTTTTTTTTAATAATTTCTGATCCCGTATTTCTACTATAATACAACCCAACAAGATGACACCAAACAAAACAGCTCCTCAGGAAAAGCCGTCAGAGCCCAACTGCCACCACAGGCTTCCCACAAGCCTCTCCCTCAAACACAAGTCTCCTCCTCTTGAGGCCGATTGGCTGGGTCGCGTGGGCGGAGCCAAAAAAGTCCCCCAATGAGCAGTTCCGTGGTCTGAAAGGGCAGGGAACCAGCCCAATGTGCATCACCACAGAGGAGCCAATCAGCTAGATGTTGCTGGGGCCCCTGTGAGGCAATCATCCGCTGGCAGTCTGAAAGGTCGGGGAAACCGCTCATTGAGCATCTCTAATGAGCATCACCACAGAGAAGCAAATCAGCTAGATGATGCTGGGGCCGCTGTGAGCCAATCATCAGCCGGCAGATGGAAGTTTGCTGGCAGCTGCAAGTTTGCTGGGGCTCCTTTGGCTGTGGCTCTCAACAGATTATTCTCAGAAATATTCAACCACCTGAAATACATATTTGTTTCCTAGTACTGAAAACTACCTTCAGTGAATGGTCCTTATATATCCTAATATTTCTATAGTAACTGACCAAGTTTAACATCAATGCAGTTAGATTCCTATGGGACATGATATGTATTTTGAAGTTTATTTTTATTCCACACTGGTATATTACTATTTCTTAAGTTTATGGACATCATAGGATATATCCTTTCATCCACAAATTCACAAATTTATAGGCATGTGGTTCACTTTCAATCACTTCCTCTTGCAGAAAACATGTATTCCTCTATGATTCTTTAGTGGTCTTTTCACTAGACTTCTTTCTAAAGACATTATTTTTGATTCTATACTCATTTTTGAAGCAAAACTAACACACTCTTCATGATAAACCGTAGCCCTAATATTACCATTAGATGTATAACTGGTTGGAATGAATGTATATATATCAATATAAGATTTCCTATATATTTTCAAATATAATTTCAATGCATTATTTAAAGTTGGAAATAGTTATATAATTTATTCACAATATGGTCTATTCATGCATCATCTCTTATTCATCAACACAGGGTACGCCTATTTTATCCGCAATACTAATTTATAAGTTTTCAAAATATTGCTCCTCATATTGGTGGAAGAAATACTCATGTAATCTGATCTAAATATATATTTTACCACAGTAATATTCTTGACACAAAATGCAAAGGTCACACTTATGATTGTACTAAAGCCTAAATTTAAAGTGAGCATGGATTACTAAAAACCTCCATGTCTAGGTTCCCTAATGCGCTCAAATGTCAATCCTATTGGTGACTAAATAATTGTTTCTTCCTAAGATTATATATTCAACCTAAACTCTGTTGAAAATGTCTAATCCTATCACTCACTTTAGACGTTGCCTGATTTCCTAATGTCTCTATTGATACATATTTACTCTCTTTCGTACATATTTTCCCCAGTTCATCATTGTGACTGACTCTTCACATGTGCTGACATTTACATTCACTCTCTAACTGAAACCCTATTGCTAAAGAACTTTTGGTCCAACTCCTAGACTCACTCTTCTTCCTAATCATACTGACAATCTTCCTAATCCTATGGACTATCCCTTTTTGACTGGATGATCTCTTCTAAATTCAGTCATCTGAGGTACAGCATCCTATGCCATTGTAAATGAATTTATCTGAGACCTCGGTGCAGAACATAATTCAAGCTTAGTATGCCAATCAATCGCCAAATGCCCTTCTGGGCTTCAAATCTTACCTAGATTTCTGTTTTCGTACTTATATTTCACGTCTATATTCTTATAAGTATCACAGGTTCCCAAACCATTATTCATCCAGCAGAATGATTCCTAACCAAAATCGAACATGCTATTAACACTAACCATACAATGTTCCGTCAATCTAACTTTACAGAAGAGCAGGGACCGAGTTGGTCTTACAATACAGGAAGGTAGGGGATCTTCCACCTCAAAAGTCCATGTAGAAATGATCCATGGAGAAGATTTAGGCAGCTATTTAGGACCTGAGAAAGCAAAAGTCATCTTCCATGGCAAACAACCTAGTCAGGATGAAGGGATGTTTCTGAATCAGCCTCTCTCTTCTTAATGTAGAGAAGTCGGACCAAACCAGGCGTTTGTGGAGAGCTGTTCCCAGGTGCCTATGGTTTCTATACATTCTAATTTGTGAATGTGTCACAGGAAGTAGGGGCAGCCTCCATCTTATGAGAACCTAGGAAGCAACTGTTAGGACATAATGGTGGCCAAGTCAGTGACCTCATTTAGTTCCTGAAGGAAGTGACCTCACCTACTTCCTTGGTGATGGAATTCTCTGAATTTGGGATCCAGGAAGCCAGGCACCCAGAGCCATTACCCGTCCAAGTCCCAGTGGTCTCACTTGTTTGGATTTACCAAGGATAGAATCAGTCTTTCTAGGTACCTATTCATGTGAAGGTGGCCAATTTCCAAGAAAGCTCTGAAGAGGGGCCTTTCCTGACAAGACTGGAATTGGCTAACCACTGCCTCCTGACAACTTCACAGAGTTGGTGAATGACACCAGATCTGAGACAGGAAAGGCCATTTCGGAGGAACATCGTATGGCCTACCAGTCAGAGGACACTCAGAAGAGTCACAGACCTACTTGGGAGAAGGAGGTGCCTGGGTGTGTGGATGTCAGTTTGTGGTTTTGTCTCATGTTCTGAGAATAGGTAAAAAAACGTGATTTATTTCTTTTGGAATGGACTGTTTCTAATAAGTCATTTGACATGGTGAGTGTTTCTATTTCTGTGTATCCCACTGGGTCCGTGGTTGTAGACATTAGAAAAGAGAATGCATCAATGAATATGTCCTGTGTAGTAGAATGCCTCCCAGCAATCAACCTGTCCAATTTATGAAAGGACTGCGGCTTGCCTTACCAATGGGAAACACCTACAACCTTCCTAAGTTCCTGTTTTCTTCCAGAAATGTGGCCACTAGCCAGAATAGGCTCATCGTTTTTTATCCATGATATGTACCACCTCCAATCACTGTGACATGACGATGTACTGAATAGCTGAAGGGATTGGCATGGCGAGCATCTCAGAAAACTCAGATATCAGTGTGGCCAGGAAACTCTCAGTGGAGAAACCCTGCTTTGGACCTTTTGCTTACATTTTGTTCTGTTGCCCTGAATGTCAGGAAGGTATTTGCCTCTGGCCACCCCTTTGTGAAGACTGAAGAAAACAGTTATCAAATGGAAATGAATGAGGATCACCTGTGGCTCTTGGCATAATTGCTTTGGAAAGGGAGGTGTCTGAATCAGCCACTTGGCCCTGTGTGAGGCTCTGGCTTAGATTCACAGCATGTGATGTATCTAAAGAAAGATCCCATGTGTGCATCCAAAACCAAAATGGCAAAAAGATCAGTGATTGTGGATGAAGTCTCTAGCCTTCTTCTGTGATGTTCCTGACTCCATCAAGTGAGAATAGGGATCCTTTGGGTCAAATGAGTTCTTCAAAGCCCTGCAGAAGTGCTTGGGTTTTCTCATGACTCCAAACCACATAAAGAATCTATACCTGGAGGGGGACGGAAGATGGCCGTGAAGGGAGTGCAATAACTCCAAGTACTGCGTCACTGTGAGGGAAAATGATGAGTTAGAACGCCTAAAAGCTATCTGGTTAGGAATTTCCAGCAAAATTGGGGTGCTCCAAAACCTAGTGGAAGGATTTTCATCGCACGAGGATCAGCTTCAGGGGCTCAAAAGCGAGCGATTTGTCCGTACGAAGCGCTGATTGTTCGGCAGATTGCCCTGCGGCTGGAGTCTGCGGAGCGCACTGGGAAACGACGGGCTGGTGGCGCAGAGATACAGCGATGCTGATTCTGCAGGCTCCTGCCAGCTAGGCATTTGCTGAGCTCGGAGCTGAATTCTGGGTTGGAGACGGGGAAGGAAACGGTCCAGTTCGGTTCTCCACACCGTCAGACCATGGAGGAAGCCAGCGGCCACCATCATGGAGAGCTGACGTCACCATCCTTGTTTTTGACTGATTGCAGCTCTTTCAGCTATAGAACAGGTAATTTCAGGCTGACAATTGTCTGCGTCTTACAGACAAATTGCTCAGACTTAGTGCTAAATAACACGCGGAAACTGCTTCTTGGAGCCTGCTCCTATCAGAACACGCACCGAGCCCGGAGTGGCGGAGCTCCGGCTACCGGTGCTGCTCTGGCCCAGGGCTATAGAACCCGTGGAAAATGCTTCTTGGAGCCTGCTCCTGTCGGAGCAAGCACCAAGTCCGGAGAGGCCAAATTCTGGCTCCCGGAACTGCTCTGGCCCAGGGATAAAGAACCCGTGGAAACTGTCTCTCGGTCCGGGTCCTCCTGAATACTGTGAAGGTCAGAGGGGCGGAGCAGAGCCGCCGCCAGAGCCCGGAACAGGCCCAGCGACCCGCCGGCGTGGTGTCGCGTCGCCCCGGCTAGAGCAGGGGCCGAACAGAGCCGCCGCCTGCGCCCAGAACAGGTCCAGCGACCCGCCGGCGTGGTGTCGCTTCGCTCCGGCTAGAGCAGGGACCGAACAGAGCCGCCGCCAGAGCCCGGAACAGGCCCATCGACCCGCCGGCATGGTGTCGCGTCGCTCCGGCTAGAGCAGGGGCCGAACAGAGCCGCCGCCAGAGCCCAGAACAGGCCCAGGGACCCGCCGGCGTGGTGTCGCGTCGCTCCGGCTAGAGCAGGGGCCGAACAGAGCCGCCGCCAGAGCCCGGAACAGGCCCAGGGACCCGCCGGCGTGGTGTCGCGTCGCTCCGGCTAGAGCAGGGGCCGAACAGAGCCGCCGCCAGAGCCCGGAACAGGCCCAGCGACCCGCCGGCGTGGTGTCGCGTCGCTCCGACTAGAGCAGGGACCGAACAGAGCCGCCGCCAGAGCCCGGAACAGGCCCATCGACCCGCCGGCATGGTGTCGCGTCGCTCCGGCTAGAGCAGGGGCCGAACAGAGCCGCCGCCAGAGCCCAGAACAGGCCCAGCGACCCGCCGGCGTGGTGTCGCGTCGCTCCGGCTAGTGCAGGGGCCGAACAGAGCCGCCGCCTGCGCCCGGAACAGGTCCAGCGACCCACCGGCGTGGTGTCGCATCGCTCCAGCTAGAGCAGGGGCCGAACAGAGCCGCCGCCAGAGCCCGGAACAGGCCCAGCGACCCGCCGGCGTGGTGTCGCGTCGCTCCGGCTAGAGCAGGGGCCGAACAGAGCCGCCGCCTGCGCCCGGAACAGGTCCAGCGACCTGCCAGCGTGCTTGTCAAGAATCCCTAATTGGAGTAGGGGGAAAGCAGATCCTCCACCCGCGTCCGCAAGGTAGGCAGGCCTGTGACAGTCTGGCAGAACAGCCCCAGCGGCCTGCCGGCGTGGTAGACACGTCACACCACTTGGGGGAGGGGCAGAGCAGAGCCGCTCCTCGAGCCTGGATCAGGCCCAGCGGCCCGCCAGCATGGCAGTCACATCACTCCATTTGGAGTAGTGCCAGAGCAGAGCCGACGCTCGAGCCTGCAAGGTAGACAGACTTGTGACCGACCGGCGGAACAGGCCCAGCAGTCTACTGGTGTGGTAGGCACGTCACACAAATTGGAGGAGGGGCAGAGCAGAGCTGCCTCCCGGAGCCCGCAAGGTAGGCAGACCCGCGTCCGACCGGCGGATCAGGCCCAGCGGCCTGCTGGTGTGGTAGACACGTCACCCGTCATCCCAATTGGAGTAGGGGCAGAGCAGAGCCTTCTCCCGCGGTCGGTGTAGGCCCAGCGGCCCGACAGCGTCGTAGTCACGTCAACCCAATTGGAGCAGGGACAGAGCAGAGCCGCCACTCGCGCCCAGAACAGGTCCAGCGACCTGCCGGTGTAGTAGTCAAGACACCCCAAGTGGAGTAGTGGCAAAGCAGATCCTCCACCCGCGTCTGCAAGGTAGGCAGGCCTGTGACAGACTGGTGGAACAGGCCCAGCGGCCTGCCGGCGTGGTAGACACGTCACACCACCTGGGGGAGGGGCAGAGCAGAGCAGAGCCGCTCTCCGAGCCCGCATCAGGCCCAGCGGCCCGCCGGAGTGGCAGCCACATCACCCCATTTGGAGTAGGGGCAGAACAGAGCCGCCGCCCGAGCCTGCAAGGTAGACAGACTTGCGCCAGACCGGTGGAACAGGCCCAGCGGTCTACTGGTGTGGTAGACACGTAACACCAATTGGAGGAGGGGCAGAACAGAGCCACCTCCTGAGCCTGCATGGTAGGTAGACCTGCGACCTATGGGCGGATCAGGCCCAGTGGCCTGCTGGTGTGGTAGACACGCCACCCATCACCCCAATTGGAGTAGGGGCAGAGCAGAGCCTTCGCCCGTGGTCGGAGCAGGCCCAGCGGCCCGACAGCGTCGTAGACACGTCAACCCAATTGGAGCGGGGAAAGAACAGAACCGCCACCCGCGCCCAGAACAGGTCCAGCAACCTGCCGGCATAGTAGTCACGACACCTCAATTGGAGTAGGGGCAGAGCAGATCCTCCACCCGAGCCCGCATGATAGGCAGGCCTGTGACAGACTGGCGGAACAGGCCCAGCGGCCTACCGGCATGGTAGACACGTCACACCACTTGGGGGAGGGGCAGAGCAGAGCCGCAGCCCGCGCCCAGAACAGGCACAGTGACCTGCCGACGTGGTAGTCACGACAACCCAATTGGAGAAGGGGCAGAGCAGAGCCGCCGCCCACGCCTGCAAGGTAGTGAGATCCGCGACTAACTGATGGAACAGGCCCAGGGGTTCACGGACGTGGTGACGTGGTAGACACGTCACACCAATAGGAGGAAGGGCAGAGCAGAGCCGCTGCCTGCGCCTCCAAGGTAGGCAGACCTGCGACCGACCGGCAGAACAGTCCCAGTGGCCCGCCAGCGTGGTAGACAGATCACCCCAATTGGAGGAGGAGCAGAGCTGCCGCCCGCACCTGCAAGGGAGAATTTCCAACTATACAAGAGCAATATAAATATATAGGGGGAAAAATTTCAAAAACACAACAGTTTCACTAAGCAGAAAGAAACATGAGCAATATGAAAAGACAAGGAAAGAAAGGACCACAAGCAATGCAGGTCAACTCAACTTTAGAAGAGGTTATAGCTGCAACAGATGGAATGTCAGATAAAGAATTCAGGATATACATGCTGCAAATGATCTGGAGTCTCAAGGAAGACATTAGACAGCAAAATCAGACAATGAAAGATCATTTCGACCACTTCGACAATGTATTACATAAACAAATCCAAGAAGCAAAAGATCAACTATACAGGGAGATAGAGGTAATAAAAAACAAACAAACATAAATCCTAAAAATGCAGGAAGCAATAAACCAACTTAAAAACTCAATTGAGAATACTACCAGCAGAGTAGAACACTTAGAAGATAGAACATCAGACAATGAAGACAAAGTATTTCAACTTGAAAAGAACATAGATAGCTCAGCAAAACTGTTAAGAAACCATGATCAGAACATCCAAGAAATATGGGATAATATAAAGAGACCAAACTTAAGAGTCATTGGGATACAGGAAGGTATAGAGGTCCAAACCAAAGGAATGAACCACCAATTCAATGAAATAATACGAGAAAACTTCCCAGACATGAAGAATGAGACAGAATCTCAAATCCTAGAAGCATACAGGACGCCGAATGTGCAAAATCATAAGAGATCCACACCTAGACACATTATAATGAAGATGCCCAACATACAGAATAAGGAGAGAATTTTAAAAGCTACAAGAGAAAGGAAGCAGATTACATTTAGGGGTAAACCAATCAGGATAACAGCTGATCTTTCAACACAGACTCTGAAAGCTAGAAGATCCTGGAATAACATATTTCAAAAACTGAAAGAAAATGGGTTCCAACCAAAAATCATGTATCCAGCGAAATTAAGCTTCAGGATGGAAGATGAAATTAAAACCTTCCACGATAAACAAAAGTGAAAAGAATTTGCAGCTAGAAAACCATGTCTTCAAAACATCCTCGGCAAAACATTACAGGAAGAGGAAATGGAAAATAACAATGAATACCAACAGTGGGAGGTAGGACAGTAAAGGGGGGGGGAATCAAAAATGAAAACAAACCATGTTTAGTAACATAAATAAACAATTATGGCTGGAAGAACAACCCATATCTCAATAATAACCCTAAATGTTAATGGCTTAAACTCACCAATCAAGAGACACAGGCTAGTAGAATGGATCACAAAACAAGACCCAACAATATGCTGCCTACAGGAGATGCATTTGATAGGAAAAGACATACATAGACTGAAGGTGAAAGGTTGGGAAAAATCATATCACTCATATGGACTTAGGAAACAAGCAGGAGTGTCCATACTCATATCAAATAAAATAGATTTCAAGCCAAAGTTAATCAAAAGGGATAAAGAGGGACACTACATACTGCTCAAGGGAACCATACACCAACAAGACATAACTATCATAAATATATATGCCCCAAACAATGGTGCAGCTATGTTCATCAAACAAACGCTTCTTAAGTTTAAGAGTCTAATAGACCAACATACAATAATCATGGGAGACTTCAACACACTTCTCTCACCACTAGACAGATCTTCCAAACAAAAGTTGAATAAGGAAACTATAGAACTCAATAACACAATTAATAACCTAGACTTAATTGATATATATAGAATATACCACCCAACATCAAGCAGTTACACTTTTTTCTCAGCAGCACATGGATCCTTCTCAAAAATAGATCATATATTATGTCACAGGGCAACTCTTAGACAATATAAAGGAGTGAAGATAATACCATGCATCTTATCTGATCATAATGGAATGAAACTGAAAATCAACGATAAAAGAAGGAAGGAAAAAACATGCATCACTTGGAGAATGAACAATTGGTTACTAAATGATCAATGGGTTATAGAAGACATCAAGGAGGAAATTAAAAAATTCTTAGAGATAAATGAAAGCACGGACACAACATATCGGAATCTATGGGACACATTAAAAGCAGTTCTAAGAGGAAAATTCATTGCTTGGAGTTCATCCCTTAAAAAAAGAAAAAAACAACAAATAAATGATCTCATACTCCATCTCAAAATCCTAGAAAAAGAAGAGCAAAACAACAGCAAAAGAAGTAGAAGGCAAGAAATTATTAAAATCATAGCTGAAATGAATGAAATCGAAACAAAAGAAACAATTGAAAAGATTGACAAAACTAAAAGTTGGTTCTTTGAAAAAATAAATAAAATCGACAGACCCTTAGCCATGCTAACGAAGAGAAGAAGAGAGAGAAATCAAATTACTAGCATACGGAATGAAAAAGGCAATATCACAACAGACACTTCAGAAATACAGAAGATAATCAGAAACTATTTTGAATCCTTATACTCCAATAAAATAGAAGATAGTGAAGGCATCGATAAATTTCTTAAGTCATATGATCTGCCCAGATTAAGGCAGGAGGATATAGACAACCTAAACAGACCAATATCAATTGAGGAAATAGAAGAAACCATCAAAAGACTACCAACTAAGAAAAGCCCAGGACCGGATGGGTATACAGCAGAGTTTTACAAAACCTTTAAAGAAGAACTAACACCAATACTTTTCAAGCTATTTCAGGAAATAGAAAAAGAGGGAGAACTTCCAAATTCTTTCTACGAGGCCAACATCACCCTGATTCCTAAACCAGACAAAGACACTTCAAAGAAAGAAAACTACAGACCAATATCTCTAATGAACCTAGATGCAAAAATCCTCAATAAAATTTTGGCAAATCGGATTCAAAAACATATCAAAAAAATTGTGCACCATGCTCAAGTAGGATTCATCCCTGGGATGCAAGGATGGTTCAATATACGGAAATCAATTAATGTTATTCACCACATCAATAGACTTAAAAATAAGAACCATATGATCATCTCGATAGATGCAGAAAAATCATTCGACAAAGTACAGCATCCCTTTATGTTCAAAACGCTAGAAAAACTAGGGATAACAGGAACTTACCTCAACATTGTAAAAGCAATCTATGCTAAACCTCAGGCTAGCATCATTCTGAATGGAGAAAAATTGAAGGCATTCCCTCTAAAATCTGGAACAAGATAGGGATGCCCTCTCTCACCACTTCTGTTCAACATAGTTCTCGAATCACTGGCCAGAGCAATTAGACAGACGAAAGAAATTAAAGGCATAAAAATAGGAAAAGAAGAACTTAAATTATCACTATTTGCAGATGACATGATTCTATACCTAGCAGACCCAAAAGGGTCTACAAAGAAACTATTAGAGCCAATAAATGAATTCAGTAAAGTGGCAGGATATAAAATCAACACGTATAAATCAAAGGCATTCCTGTATATCAGCGACAAATCCTCTGAAATGGAAATGAGGACAACCACTCCATTCACAATATCCCCCCCAAAAATAAAATACTTAGGAATCAACCTAACAAAAGAAGTGAAAGACTTATACAATGAAAACTACAGAACCCTAAAGAGAGAAATAGAAGAGGATCTTAGAAGATGGAAAAATATACCCTGTTCATGGATAGGCAGAACTAACATCATCAAAATGACGATATTACCAAAAGTTCTCTATAGGTTTAATGCAATACCAATCAAAATCCCAATGGCATTTCTTATAGAAATAGAGAAAGCAATCATGAAATTCATATGGAAAAATAAAAGACCCAGAATAGCAAAAACAATGCTAAGCAGGAAGGGTGAATCAGGCGGTATAGCGATACCAGACTTCAAACTATACTACAGAGCAATAGTAACAAAAACAGCATGGTACTGGTACCAAAACAGGCTGGTGGACCAATGGTACAGAATAGAGGACATAGAAACCAACCCACAAAACTACAACTATCTTATATTTGATAAAGGGGCTAAAAGCATGCAATGGAGGAAGGATAGCATCTTCAACAAATGGTGCTGGGAAAACTGGAAATCCATATGCAACAAAATGAAACTGAATCCCTTTCTCTCACCATTCACTAAAGTTAACTCAAAATGGATCAAGGAGCTTGATATCAAATCAGAGACACGGTGTCTGATAGAAGAAAAAGTCGGCTACGATATACATACTGTGGGGTCGGGCTCCAAATTCCTCAATAGGACACCCATAGCACAACAGTTAATAACTAGAATCAACAAATGGGACTTACTCAAACTAAAAAGTTTTTTCTCAGCAAAAGAAACAACAAGAGAGGTAAATAGGGAGCCTACATCCTGGGAACACATCTTTACTCCTCACACTTCAGATAGAGCCCTAATATCCAGAGTATACAAAGAACTCAAAAAATTAGACAACAAGATAACAAATAACCCAATCAACAAATGGGCCAAAGACATGAACAGACACTTCTCAGAGGAGGACATACAATCAATCAACAAGTACATGAAAAAATGCTCACCATCCCTAGCAGTCAGAGAAATGCAAATCAAAACCACCGTAAGATACCATCTCACTCCAGTAAGATTGGCAGCCATTATGAAGTCAAACAACAACAAGTGCTGGCGAGGATGTGGGGAAAAGGGTACACTTGTTCATTGTTGGTGGGACTGCAAATTGGTGCAGCCAATCTGGAAAGCAGTATGGAGATTTCTTGGAAAGTTGGGAATGGAACCACCATTTGACCCAGCTATTCCCCTTCTCGGTCTATTCCCTAAAGACCTAAGTAGAGCATGCTACAGGGACACTGCTACATCGATGTTAATAGCAGCACAATTCACAATAGCAAGACTGTGTAACCAACCTAGATGCCCTTCAATAGACGAATGGATAAAAAAAAAATGTGGCATTTATACACAATGGAGTATTACTCTGCATTAAGAAATGACAAAATCATAGAATTTGGAGGGAAATGGATGGCATTAGAGCAGATTATGCTGAGTGAAGCCAGCCAATCCCTAAAAAACAAATGCCAAGTGTCTTCTTTGATATAAGGAGAGTAACTAAGAACAGAGTAGGGACGAAGAGCATGAGAAGAAGATTAACATTAAAGAGGGACGAGAGGTGGGAGGGAAAGGGAGGGAGAAGGGAAATTGCATGGAAATGGAAGGAGACCCTCAGGGTTATACAAAATTACATACAAGAGGTAGCGAGGGGAAAGGGAAAAATAATACAAGGGGGAGATATGAACTGCAGTAGAGTGGGTAGAGAGAGAAGAGGGGAGGGGCGGGGAGGGGAGGGGGGTAGTAACGGATAGGAAAGGCAGCAGAATACAACAGACCCTAGTATGGCAATATATAAATCAATGGAAGTGTAACTGATGTGATTCTGCAATTTGTAAACGGAGTAAAAATGGGAGTTCATAACACACTTGAATCAAAGTGAGAAATATGATATATCAAGAACTATGTAATGTTTTGAACAACCAACAATAAAAAAAAATATAAAAAAAAAAGAATCTATACCTCACATTCAGTAGGCCTCAAAATGGAGAAGCAGAGCAGTATTAATGGCAGGTCTATTTAATCCCTCCTGGTTCACAGGAATGGTGTCCAGGCCACCCTGACTTTAAGCAAATGAGGGCCAAGGGTGCTCATTTTGGTCACTGTCTTGGGCTGCGCCCCTCATGGAAACCTTCAGCCAGAGGTTATGATGAGTGTCTATATGGAGAAGATGAGGGCCTTGTGGGAGTGTTTAGGTTTTAATTTTGGTCATTTGTGTGGCGGTTGGAAGAAATGACTGGGTCCAACTGGGGTTGAACTCTGGTGTGAGTTCAAGGGGACTTAGAGACTGAGTTCTGGAACTGAACTCAGAGAAGTATTGCCATGAATTGTGTTGGGATTTTAGCAGGCCACACATGAGAGTCGCCCTTATAAACTGTGATCTAGGTCCAGGGTGGCTTTCCACAGAGCACTGAGAATCTCATCCTGGATATCACATGATTTTTTCTAAAACACTTTGCAGGCATACTTGAGCGTCAAAACACACATGGACCTCACATTGTAGACCTCAATAGTCCTGGATTTCTGTGACCTTTTGGCCACTCTTTGGGAAGACTTGCCTGTGAGAGTTTTCCAGAGGTTTCATTGAAATGAGCTTCCTCACCATTTAATGTTTCCTGAAAAACTTGAAACCCACAGTTCCTCCAATCTCATGCTTGAATAATGGCTAGATAAATACCATGAAATTTTTTAAATTCCTTTGACCAGGTTGCACAGGGGAACCTTTGGATATACTGTTGCTGACGATGAGTGTACCAGACAGTTCCTTGATTGACTGGGTTTCTTGAAAATGGTGTAGAACAGAGATGCCAGTAAGTTCAAGCCTGCTGATTAGTGGACCTAGAGCAGAGATGTGCAGTTTTGTTATAAAACTTCTGTCGTGGGGCCTTGTGGATCTGCCTTTGACTTCCAAATGGCTTGTGGCTGACATGGTGCATCCAGCAGACCCTTATATGTAAAGGCATCTTTTTATAAGGAGAGGTTTAAGGGAAATGTTCACAATCAGGTTATTATGGTCAAGGGGGAAAACTATGTGGGCTAGAAACCTGGTTGGTGCATCTCCTGCTGACCCTGACCCACCACACATGACAGAACTCCCTCCAGCACTGTGTTCCAGTTGAGCTCCTTGTATTCCATGAAGCAAATACCAAATTCCCAGTGCAGCACCAAGAATCACCACGAAATGTGGAGGATGACCAAGTGGATTCACAGTCAACATGTGGACACACTTAGCCCCCCGTGGCCACAGTTTACCTACAAAGAGAGAATTCAGCACTGCTGCCTCATGTTCATTGGAAAATAAGAAACCATATCCACAAGGTCACAGAGATGAAAACCCAGCTTTGATGGTCTCCCTAGAAAGGAAGCTAAAGCTCCTGTCAACAACATATGTTTTAAGTGCCCAACCTCAGAGACAGTTTCTCAAGAAGTCTTTAGGCAGGCAGAGGTCCATGTTTGTGGAGTGTTTACTCTGTCCCTTACTTTTGCAAACTCCTCTACCACTTCCAAGGTTGTGAACTCCTGATAGTATTCCATTCCAGATATGTAGTCACGGATTTTCTAACTCTTCTCCTCTAATTGTGTCTTACTTGGGGCGAAGGTGATATCTAGGTGTTGTTCTGGATGAGAGTGGGAAGATTTTTGTGTACCACATATTTGCATACACATTGGATTCATTTTCCTATTTTCCATTCGATATACTGAATCCCTGACACTAACTCACACCCTACTAGACTCTGATTACTAATCCTAATATGATGGAGGAAAGTAACCCAAACATTATAGAAACACACGCAGTTCAGAGGAGGCATGGTGTATAGTTGGACTTGCTTTTTGCATGATAAATGGTAGGTGTTATAAATATAGTCAGTTGTTAATTGAAATATTTCTCCATTTTTTTTAATGTTAACTTTTTTCTGAATTCCTGTCTCCATTTCTCTGGAGCCTATTCAGCACATGTATTTTTATATGCACATATGGAATCCTACATGGTATCACACGTACATTTTTGTGAGGTGGCTGACTTTGCAGATACAAATTGTGAGAAGAGATCACTCCTCCTAAACGATTTTGGGTCTTAAAATTCCACCTATGGGTGAGGTTCCTAGTTGAACAACATTATACATAAATCCATGTTCACTAAAATGAATACTTTTTAATCTGTGGATGATATATATTTCATGATAAATTTTGATACGCATATATATTTATATATTGCTACTTTTTAATGTATCTGTGTTATATATATATATATATATATAATACACCCTCCTGATTTTTCAAAATATGAAATATATGTGTCTTATATACACTCCCTAAATTCATTCATGTCATGAATGTGGATTTATAATAAAATGTTCACAAGATTATGCTCAGATATATTCATCCACCTGAAATATATATTTGATTCCTAGTACTGAAAACTAAATTTAGTGAATGGTCCTATCAAATCCTAATGTTTCTACAGTAACTGACCCAGTTTAACATCAATGCAAGTAGATTCCTATGGGACATGATATGTATTTTGACATTCATTTTCATTCAACACTGGTACATTACTATTTTTTTTCAGTTTTTGCACATCATAGGATGTATCTTTCATCCACAAGTTAGGAAATTTATACGTTCTTTTTATAATTACAATCACTTCCTGCTTCAGAACACATGTATTCCTCTATGTTTCTTGACTCGTCTTTTCATGAGACTTCTTTCC
Source organism: Callospermophilus lateralis (assembly GCF_048772815.1). Lineage (NCBI taxonomy): Eukaryota > Metazoa > Chordata > Mammalia > Rodentia > Sciuridae > Callospermophilus > Callospermophilus lateralis. The sequence goes on from NC_135319.1 coordinate 9,247,987, forward strand.
AAACACATAATTTTTCATTTTCATAATCACTTTTGAAGCTAAACTCACACACCCTTCATGATAAAACATAACCCTAATATGACCATTAGATGCATAACTCGTTGGAATGAATGATTGTATATCAATATAAGATTTCTTATATATTTTCAGATATCAATTCAATCCATGATTTAAAGTGGAAACAGTTATATTATTTATTCACAGTATTGTCAATTCATGCATTACTTCTATATTCATAGACACAGGGAACAACTCTGTGTACCCCCAACACTAATTTATACCTCTTCAAAATATTGCTCCCAGAAATGTTAGAAAAAATACTCATGTCACCTGAGCTACATATACATTTTATCACTGTAATATTCTGATCACAAAATGCAAAGGTCAAACTTATGATTGTAGCAAATCCTAAATGGAAAGTGATCCTGGATTACTAAAAACATCCATGTCCAGGTTGCCTAATGCTCTCCAATGTCAATCATATTGGTGACTACATATTTGTTTCTTCCTAAGATTATATATTGAAACGCAACCTTGTATATAATGTCTAATCCTATCATTCACTTTATACTTTGCCTGATTTCATAATGTGTGTATTGATATCTGATTTCCTACATATTTTCTCCAGTTCATCATTGTGACTGACTCTTCACATGTGCTGACATTTACATTCACTCTCTAACCGAAACCCTATTGCTAAGGAACTTTTGTTCCAAATCCTATACACAGTCTTCTTCCTAAACCTACCAACTATATTCCTAATCCTACAGACTATCCCTTTTTGAATGGATGTTCTCTTCTACATTTAATTATTCAAGTAAAGGTCGGGTGAGGTCGAAGGAAGAGACCACCAAGAGACTATCTCATGCAACAGCAAAGAGTTTATTGGGGGTCCAGCATGCTGATGCTCAGAGCTCACTTGAATAGAGTAGAGAGCCCTTAGAACAACTTAAGCAGAGCTTATACACTTTTCTTGGAGACGGCAGGGAGGGAAGTTTATTGATGGGTCAGGGCGAGTGATCAGTTTGCATGCAACCCAGTGAGGGAGCACATTCTGCAGTTAGTCAGTTGGGGACAGCACATTCTGGGAACAAGATTAGCAAACATTTCTCAAGATTTCAACAGTGTTTTGTTAAGCATACAGGAAAAAAGGAAGTGAAAAGTGCCTATTTTATTAACCTTTCATTCCCCACTTCTTCTTCTGGCTACTTTTAATCATAAAAGTGATCATTGCAGGATGTCACATTCTATGTTTGCTAGTGGGGTATTACCATAAGTTTAACTCGTCCAATTTGAGCTTGGAGAAAAGAAATTACACGGTTGAGCAAACAGGGTTTTATAGTTAGCAATAATATGAGGATTATTATTGAACTGGCCAGGGTTGATAAATGCGTAGTTAACCAGGGGGACTGTGTGAACCAAGACTCAAACCACCCTTTTTGGGCCTCTCTCTCTCATTGACACTCTTCAAGGCATCTTTTTTAATTTACTCCTAGATTTTTTTACAACTCCAGTATGGTCGGCAAAAACACAACATTCTCCATCAATGGAGAACAAAGGCCCCCTTCTCTCATGAAGAGGAGGTTCAACCCTCGCCTGTTCTGTAAAACAACTTCAGAAAGAGAGTTTAAAGATTCCTGCAAAGCCAAGATGGAGGTTTCTAATATCTTTAAGTTTTGGTCTATTGCTGCTTCTAATTGTGTCATTTGTTTTATCCCATGGACCAAGGCAGTGGTTCTTGTGCTCACGCCTGCAGCAACTCCTATTCCTAATAGGATGGCTAAAGTGATGGATATATGTTCTCAGTGGAACCGGGTTTTATGCGCCCCTATTTGATCTTCAAATGAACCTGCATTATGATAAAGCACTCTGGGAAACATCTGCACATTTACACAATTAATCACATCGTCTTGACAATTTCATGAAAACATAAACAATGTTTAAGTCTATAGAATTATACTGTTGTAGAGATGGACAAGGCAAAGCACCTAAGATACTACCAAAAACAGGGAAACTTTCCATTTTATTTGCAACCGGATTCACAGGGCATTACTTCTGTTATAATCAATTAATTCCCTGAAACCCACGTTTAGGTAGTTTCAGAATTTTGTACCCAACATATAAGGGAAGGGGCGCAGAAGTTCACAGCCTGCAGAAGTTCACAAAAAGCGGATTTTATCTGTTTTTTTCCTCTCTTATGGGCAAGTTAACTTTTCAAGGACACCTGGGTGAAGGAGAGCTTTTTCTTCCCTTTATTTTTTCCCCCTTCCAGCTGTTACCATGGAGCCCAGTTGGTAACTTCTTTATCTTAGAAATGTAGCCATCTCTGTGAAGCCCCAGCTCAATGCCAAAGGCCTTGTTCACATATTTTGTGAAAAACTAGTAAGGGGGTGTCTAACTTAGGAGTGCTGATATTTTTAGCCAGTGGCCAAGTACAACAGGGAAACAGGAAAAGAGGAAGTTTATCTACTTTGAAGTCTTTCATGGGGACTCTTTTGCTGAAAGTCCTAAAGTCAGCCATGCTGAAGACTTCTGTAGAAGGTCAGTTAATGTTTTTCACTGGGCCTTGAACAGAGGGGGGAGATGGGGAATGCATGGCTGTGAGCAGTTCCGTGGATCTGAGAATGAGGTAGCAGAGATGTGAAAGAATACTGGGAAAGGGGTTTGTGATTTTCCTAGCAACAAAAAGGTGAGCAGTAGAACAGGTAGAGCAGAGGGGAAGATGGGATTTGTATCCCTAAAAGCCTGTGAGGGACTTTAAATTCTTAGTAACCTGTTTTCAGCGATGACAAAGACACTTTAAAGGCCATTTTCACTACATCTTGGATAGGGGTCTGAGGGTTCTCCTCAGCTGGTTTGAGCTTTGGGTTAGCTGGTAAGAGGAACTGGTGGGACCCGGTGCGGGCACTGACTGGAGAAGAGAGGAGTGATTCGGTGGAGGGTTACCTCAGTACCTGCTACCTCAGCAAGGGGGCAATGGTCTGAGATCCGGCGGAGGTTTGGGTTTTTGATCTAGTAATTGGAAGGGAGAAATCATGTTGCTGAGGTGAGAGTGACAACAGAGAGTCTAGAGCAGAAGGCTGTGTGTGAGCACCTATTGGAGAAGCATAGTTCAGGATGTGAGCAAAGGAGGGAAAAGGCCTCCACATAGGGAAATCTCCTTTCACCCTTTTGAGGACTTTCAGAAGTTAAAAATGTCATGCAGAATTTGAGGATCTAGAGACCCCTCTAGGGGCCATCAGTTTTGGTGATCTAATTGGTAATAGGGCCAATGCTGTGTACAGAATTTGATGAGGAATTTGGGTTCCATCATGCACTGCCTGTATGATCACATCCCTATGACTTACATAAGAAGTCGGCATTTCCCCCACACAACCGTGACTGTTTGTGGCTTTGGTAGTCCACCAGGCAAACATAGTAATCTAGGCTAGCCAACTTGCATCTGGCTTGCGTGTCCCTACATCCATTATGATTGTTTCCATTATCAATGGTGCAGAATGGATTTAATGGAAATTTAGTGGGATCCTCTTCATCAGGTATATCCCAATAGGAAAGACCTATAGCCAGCTGACAAATGTCTGGGTGGATAGATGTCAACCAAGTCCCTAAGTGGGCTGTATTCGAGATAGATCATACTTCTTTACCAGTAGGATTTGTGATCAGCCATCGCTGCTGAACGGGTTGAATAGGTTTAGGACTACCGGTGGTCAAGGGGAGAGTGTATAGCCTTAGACACAGGGTAAATACACAATTTGAAAGTTTTACCAATTTTTTCCAGTTTCCAGCCAGAGTCTGGACAGGGCGCAGGCTTGAGATGAGAGGTATGGATCCAGGAAGTGAATCTGTCTACCTTTACCACTGTAGGTGTTATAAGTAGCACATTGTATCGTCATTTCCAGTGGGGTTCCAGGGTTGATACCTGATGTCGACTTACGTAGATGAAGTCACTTACTTGATATCGATGTAGAGTCCACTCGTTGCTAGGTTGATAGGCATTGGCCATCTGTTTTCACAGGTATCCCTGAGTTCTTTCAAGAGCTTTAATTCAGTCTATCAGTAGGGTGTGGAAGGAATAGTTAGGTCTTAGAGTTGGGGTTAGGTCCCTTACTGAAGGAGGGGCACCATGGACAATTTCATAGGGGGTGAGGTTACACAAAGAAACAGAGGGAGTATTTCTTCCATGAAATAGTGCATAAGGCAGGAACATAGTACAATCTATAATGCAGGTTTCTAAGCTTAATTTCGTTATGGTCTCTTCAATGGTTCTATTCATTCTTTCTACCTGTCCTGAACTCAGTGGTCTATAAGCACAATGTAACTTTTAATTAATCCCCAGGGTCTTGCTTAACCCCTGACTTACCTGGGCTACAAACGCCAGTCCATTATCAGACCTTATTACTTTAGGCAGGCTGTATCTTGTAAAAATATCTTTCAGGATCTTCTTGACTACCATTTGCACTGTTTCGTTTTTTTTTTTTTTTTTCTTTTTTCCTGGAAAAGGCTTCAATCCATCCTGAAAATATATCTACAAAGACTAGGCGATATTTAATTTCAAACCTTGCTGGCTTAATTTTAGTAAAGTCCACTTCCCAGAATTGTCCTGGTCTGGTTCCTCGTAGGTGCTTTTTGGCAGGAAGCTTGGAAGGGTAAGCATTACCCATGACAGACCTGACAGGCTTTTGTTACCCATTCAGTTATTTCCTTTTGCTTTGAGTCGGTTAGTAAAAAACTCTGTTCTCGATCCTTCAGGAATGAATGCAATTTCTTTGAACCAAGGTGAGTGAGTTGATGTACATTTTCTACTGACATATTTAGAGCTGTGACTATAAGAGTTTTTACTGAAGGATTTAGAAATTCCACTTGTGGGCCTTCAGGGTTAAAAGTTATTTTGGCCCGGAGCTTGTTGAGCAGATCTCTGCCCATCAATGGGGCCGGGCATTCTGGGATTACTAAGAACGAGTGATGGATTTTTCCTTTCCCCTGGTCCATGGTCCTCTTAGTTGTCCAAGCCCCATATTTTCTGCCATTAGCCCATTGAATTAGAGACCTTTTATTTGATAGAGAGACCAATGGGGCCTTAAGGGCAGAGTATATTGCCCCTGTATCCACTTCAAAGTTTGCTGGGGTCCCCTCCACTTCAAAATTTACCCTGAGCTCTCGGAGGGGATCTGAGCCCCAACGTTCTTAGTCATCCTCCAGAGTCAGAATGGCTGGCTAGAGTGGCTGTCTCTTTCAATGGCACTCTTTGAAGCAGTGTTCTTTTTCTTTACAGTAGGCACATTAAATTGAGGCCAGGGGTGGCCTCTAGTATGGGCCCCGGTATCCCTTCATGTCTCCATGTTTCTTATTTCTGGCCTATTTGTTGTTGTGACCAGGACCTTAGTCAATGCCTTAGTCTGTCTTTTGTTTCTTTTATCTACCCTTTGCTCCCTACTCTTCCTCAGTTTCTCTCTTATAGTATACCTTCTCGCCTACTCTGACTAAATCTCTCAAAGTCATATCTTTTAATCCACTAAGCATTGTAACTTTCTTTTAATATCCAGGGCAGCTTGCCCATAAAGGCCATCTTGACAGATGCCTTTTGATCCTCTGCCTGAGGATCGAAAGGAGTATATCTCCTATATGCCTCCATAATTCTCTCTAAAAACATAGAGGGAGATTCATCAGGCCCTTGAATAATCTCTCTTAACTTGGCAAAATTTGTTAGTCGCCTAGCAGCCACTAAGATACCCACAATTAGAGCCCAGCGATAAGTGGACAGATGCTCCCTACCTTCAATGGTGTTGGGGTCCCAGTTTCGTCGATTCAAGGGAAAGCAGGGTTGAATATGTTGAGAAGTTTTGTCGGTCACCCATCTGATCAGAGGATATTTTTCTCTAGCATCCAGGAGGATTCTCTTTTGTTTCTCTACCATGAAGAGACAACCCTAGGTGTTGTTGGCAGTCATCCCAAGTAGGCTGGTGTGAAAACATCAATGACTCAACCACACCTAGGAGCCGGGTGGGGTCCTCGGTAAAAGGGGGATTTTTATTTTTCCAGTTATATTAGTCTGAAGAGAAGAAAGGTAAATACTGGTAGGCTTGCATTTTTCCCCCAAGGCCGTTGTCAATCATTGGCCCCTAGGGATGGAGGGGGAGCATCATTCGAGTTCCAGGTTTTTCAATCATTCACCACTGGTGAGTACCTTTAGCCGGGCTAGCTTCCTCCAGAGGAGGAGGGGCTGTGTGTGCCACGGGGAAATTATCTGGAGGGCGCTGGGCTGGCTTAGCTTCCTCCAATGGTGGAGAGGTTGAGTCAGCAGCAGGGGAATCACTTAGAGGGTGTTGGTCTTTGGGGGACGTGGGCAGGAGATAAGGAGGGGGACGAGAGTCCAGTAGAGTCAAATCTTGTGACTCAGGGAGAACAGAGGGTGGAGGAGGAGGAGGAGCAGAGGGTTTGAGAGATCATGGGGGAAGGAGTAGGAGAGGGGGTAGGGGCAAGGAAATGCTTCACCCATGGAGGAGATTTGCAGAGGTCCTGCCAAGTTAAGATATATGGCTGTTGATCCGGATGGCTATGTGGCCCTGGCTGAAAGACAATATCCTCTGACTTTTTAAATTAGTGGGAAGTAGAAAGATCCTTCTAGGGGCCATCCGAATCCAAAGGTGGGACATTCTGAGGCACAGAGAGTCTGCCAGGTCCAGAATTTTACTGAAAAAGAAAGATTCTGAGCCCTTAAGGGTACTTTGGTCCAGTGATCAAGGGTCAGGGACAGAGGCATTGAAGTGCTCTGTCCCATAATGAAAGATACACAAACAGTAAAAGCAACGACACACGACACAGACAAGACAAGAAAATAAAGACAGACAATGGAACTTCCAACACTGAGACCAGGACTAAGTATCTGGCCCAACCCGATGGGCTGGCGATACCGAATCTGAAACAAAATATCACTGAGTTGAGGAGACTATTGCTCCTCGATTTCCGGAGTACTCTGGTGCATCCCCCAGGGATGTGGCCTGTGGCTCTGTGACACGTATGTCAGCCACCGTCGGAGAGAGGTCACACTCTTCATTGACAGCCATTTTGCGAAGCCCTAACCTGAAACCTGAAACCAGAAAGAGGCACCATACATACCCCAAGAGGAGCCTGTTGGGGTCTCTCGTTCGCCGCTGCCGGATCTCAGTGGAACCTCCATATGTAAAGGTCAGGCGAGCATCTGGTGAAGAGACCACCAAGAGACTGTCTCATGCAAAAGCAAAGGGTTTATTGGGGGTCCAGCATGCTGGGGCTCAGAGCTCACTTGAATAGAGCAGAGAGCCCTGAGAACAGCTTAAGCAGAGCTTATATACTTTCCTTGGAGAGGGCAGAGAGGGAACTTTATTGTTTGGTCTGGGCGAGTGAGCAGTTTGCGTGCAACCAGGTGAATGAGTACATTCTGCAGGTTGGCAGTTGGGGACAGCACATTCTGGGAACAAGATTAGCAAACAGTTCTCAAGATTTCAAAAGTATTTTGTTAAGCATACAGAAAAACAGGAAGTGAATTTACCTATTTTACTAAATTTTCATTACCAAATATACTTTGCCAGATTTCCTAATGTCTCTATTGAAATCTGCTTTCCTACATATTTTCCCTAGTTCATCATTGTGACTGACTCTTCACATGTGCTGACATTTACATTCACTCTTTACCCGAAACCCCATAGCTAAAGAACTTTTGGTGCAAATCCTATACTACTCACTCTCCGTTCTAAACTTACCGACTATCGTCCTAATCCTACTGACTATCCTTTTTTTTAATTTTTTTTCTTAAAGAAAGAGTTAGAGAGAGAGGGAGAGAGAGAGAGAGAATTTTTTAACATTTATTTTTTTTAGTACTTGGCAGACACAACATCTTTGTTTGTACGTGGTGCTGAGGATCGAACTCGGGCCGCACGCATGCCAGTCGAGCGCGCTACCACTTGAGCCACATCCCCAGCCCCCCGACTATCCCTTTTTGACTGGAAGTTCTCTTTGACAATCAATCATCCAAAGTACAAGGTCCTATGCATTTGTATATTGATTTATCTGAGACATCTGTGCAGAAAATAAATCAAAGCTAAATATTGCAATCAAGGGCCCATTGCCCTTCTGGGCTTCAAATATTACCTTTATTTCTGTTTTCGTACTTATATTTCACCTATATATTCTTGTAAATATCGAAGGTTCGCCATACCATCATTCATGCAGCAGAATGATTCCTAACCCCAATCGAAACAGTTATTAACCCTAACCATACACTCTTCCCTCAATCTAACTTTACAGAAGAGCAGGGACAGAGTTGTTCTTACAATACAGGAATGTACGGTTTCTTCCAACTGCTGAGAAACTCAAAGGTCCACGCAAAAATGATCCCTGGAGAAGTTGTAGGCACATATGTAGGAACTGAGAGAGCAAAAGTCATCTTCCATTGAAAACAACCTGGTCAGGATGAAGGGATGTGTCTGAATCAGCCTCTCTCTTCTTAATATGGAGAAGAAGGACCAAACCAGGCCAGTGTGGAGAGCACTTCCCGGGTGCCTATGGTTGATATACCATTCTAACTTGTGAAAGTGTCACAGGATGTAGGGGCAGCCTCCATTTCATGGGACACTTTGAAGCAACTGTTAGGACAAAGTGGTTGCCAAGGCAGTGACCTCATTCAGATCTTAAAGGAAGTGACCTCACCTAACATCCTTGGTGATGGAACTCTCTGAATTTGGGATCCAGGAAGCCAGGCACCCAAATTCAGTCTCAGTCCCAGTCCCAGTCCCAGTGGTCTCAATTGTTCGGATTTACCAAGGACAGAGTCAGTCTTTCTTGGTACATATGGAGGTGAGGATGCCCAAATGCCAGGAAAGCTCTGAAGAGTGGCCTTTCCTGAGAAAGCAGTTAGTGGATCACCGCTGGCTCCTGAGAAGTTCACAGTGTTGACCAAGGAGACCAGATCTGAGACAGGACAGGCCATTTCAGGGTAACATAGTATGGCCCACCAATCAGAGGACACTATGGATAGTCACAGACTGACTTGGGGGAAGAAGGTGTCTTTGTGGATGTGGGTGTTGGTTTGTGGTTTTGTCTCATGTTCTGAGAATAGGTAATAAAGGCAGTTTTTTGGTTTGAAGTGAATTGTTTCTAATAAGTCTTATGAAAAGGCGAGTGTTTCTAAGTCTGTGTATCCCACTGTGTCCGTGGTTCTAGACATTAGAAAAGAGAATGCATCAATGGATGTCTCCTGTCTAGTAGAAATCTTCCCAACATTCATCCTGCCAATTTATGAATGGACTGCGGCTTGCCTTATGAATGGGCAACACCTACTATCTTCCTACATTTCTATTTTTGTTCCTGAATTCACTCCACTCTCCAGAATAGGCTCATGGTTATGTGTCCAATATATATATACCACCTCCAAGCTCTGTGACATGGCCATGTACTGGATAGCTAAAGGGAATGGCGAGCGTCTCAGAAAACTCAGATATCAGTGTGACCAGGAAAGTCTCAGTGGAGAAATCCTGCTTTGGGCCATTTGTTTACCTATTGTTCTGTTGCCCTGAATTTCAGGAAGCTTTTTGCCTCAGACCACCCCTTTGTGAAGCCTGAAGAAATGAGTTTTCAAATGCAAATGAATGGGCATCACCTGTGGCTCTTTGCTTGATTGCTTTGGAAAGGGATGTGTCTGAATCAGCCTCATGACCCTGTGTGAGGCTGTGGCTTAGATTCTTAGCACCTGATGGATCTAAAGAAAGATACCATGTGTGCATCCAAAACCAAAATGGCCAAATGAGCAGTCATTGTGGATTAAGTCTTTTGCTTTCCTCTGTTAGGTTCCTGAAATCCATCAAGTGAGAATAGGGATCCTTTGGGTCAAATGAGTTCTTCAAACCCTGCAGAGACTAGCCCAGAGGTGCTTGGCTTTTCTCATGACTCCAAATCACATAAAGAATCTATACCTGAAAGTAAGTAGGCCCCAAATTGGAGATGCAGAGCAGTATTAAGTGCAGGCCTATTTAATCACTCTTGGTTCTCAGGAAGGGTGTCCAGGCCACCCTGACTTTAGGCAAATGAGGGGCAAGGGAACTTATTTGGATACTGTCTTTGTCTGCGCCCCTCATGGAAATTCCCAGCCAGAGGTTATGATAAGTGTCTATATGGAGGATGTTGAGGGCCATGTGGGAGTGTTTTGCTTTTAATTCTGGTCATTTTTGTGGCGGTTGGAAGAGATGACTTAGTTCACCTGGGCTTGAACTCTGGTGTTATTCCCCTTAGAGACTGAATTCTGGAACTGTCCTCAGAGAAGTATTTCCATGAATTGTGTTGGGATTTTAGGAGGCAACACATGAGAGTCATCCTGAAATCTGAGATCTAGGCCAAGGTGGCTTCCACAGAGCACTGGGAATCTCAGCCAGGATTTCACGTGATTTTATTCTGAAAGTCTTGGCAGTCATAATTGAGAGTCAAAACACACATGGACCTCACATTTTAGACCTCAATGGGCCTGGATTCATGTGAAATATTGGCCACTCTTTGGGAAGCCTTGCCTGTGAGAGTTCTCCAGAGATTTCTTTGAAATGAGCTTCCTCACCATTTAATGTTTCCTAAATAAATTGAAACCCACAGTGCCTCCAACTTCATCTTTGAAAAATAGCTAAATACATACCATGAATTTTTTGAAATTTCCATGACCAGGTGGCAATGGAGAAACTTTGGATGACTTGTTGCTGATCATGAGTGTACCAGACTGTGCTTGGATTTACTTGGTTTCATGAAAACAGTGTAGAAAAGAGATCCCTGTAAGTTGGAGACTGCTGAGTAGTGGGCCTAGAGCAGTGGTGTGCAGGTATGTGATAAAACATCTGTGGTGGTACCATGTGGATCTGCCCTTGGATTCCAAATGGCTTGAGACTGACATGGTGAAGTCAGCAGACCCTTATATATAAAATCATCTTGTTATATGGAGAGGTTTCAGGGCAATGTTCAGAATCAGATTGCTATGGACAAGCGGGCAAGCTATGTGGGGTAGAAGTCTGGTTGGTGCATTTTCCTGCAGACCTTGACCCACCACACGTGACAGAACTCCCTCCATCACTGGTACCTGTGGAACTCCTTGTATTTCCTGAAGCAAATACCAAATTCACCGTGCAGAAGCAAGAAACACCTCGAAAAGTGGAAGATGATCAAATGACTTCACAGTCCACATGGGGAGACACTTAGACCCCAGTGGCCACAGTTTACCTACAAAGAGAGAATTCAGCACTGCTTCCTCATGTTCATTGGAAAATAAAAAACCATATCCTTCAGGTCACAGAGATCAGACCCAGCTTTGTTGGTCTCACTAGACAAAATGCTAAAATTCCTGACAACAACATATATTTCAAGTGCCCAACCTCAGAGGCAGTTTCTCAAGAGTCTTTAGGCCCAATGAGCTCCATGTTTGTGGAGTGTTTACCCTGTCCCTTACTTTTGGAAACTCCTCTACCACATCCAAGATTGTGAACTCCTGAATATTTTCAATTTCAGATATGTATTAACAGATTTCCTAACTCTTCTTCTCTAATCGTGTCTTATTTGGGGCAAAGGTAATGTAAAGGCAATGTTCTGGATGAGAGTGGGAATATTTTTGTGTAGCACATATTTGCATACACATTGGATTCATTTTCCTATTTTCCATTCGAATTACTGAATTCCTGACACTAACCCATACCCTAATAGACTGACTACTAATCCTAAAATGATGGACAAATATAACCAAACAGAATGGAAATGAAAGCAGTTCAGAGAAGGCATGGTGTATAGTTGGACTTTCCTTTTGCATGATAAAGTGTAGGTGTTATAAATCTAGTCAATTTTTAATTGAAATAGATCTCCATGTGTTTTTAAAGTTAACAAATATGTGAATTCCTGTCTCCCTTTCTCTGTAGCCTGTTCAGCACATGTATTTTTATATGCAAATATAGAAACATAACTGGTATCACACGTACATCCTTGTGAGTTTGGCTGTCTTGGGAGATACGAATCGTGGGAAGAGATCACTCCTTCTAAACGTTGTTGGAACTGAAAATTCAACCTACGGGTGAACTTCCTAGTTGAACAATATTATACATAAATCCAGGTTCAGTAAAATGATTATTTTTGGATCTGTGGATGATATATATTTCATAGTGAATTTCGATTGGCATGTATATTGATACATTTTAGTGTCTGTGTGTGTGTGTGTATATATATATATATATATATATATATATATATATATATATATATATATACATAAATGCACACACACATATCTATATATACACTCTCAAGATTTTTCAAAATATGAAATATATGTTTCTTATTATACACTCCCTAAATTCATTCGTGTTCATATATGTAAATTTATAGTCAACATTTCACAAGATTATTCTCATAAAAATTCATCCACTTGAAATACGTATTCGTTTCCTAGTACTGAAAACTAACTTCAGTGAATAGTGCATACAAATCATAATATTTCTACAGTAACTGACCCAGTTTAGCATCAATGCAAGTAGATTCCTATGGGATATGATATGTATTTTGACGTTCATTTTCATTCAACACTGGTGCATTACTATTTTTTCAGTTTTTGCACATCATAGGATATATATTTCATCCACAAGTTAAAAAATTTATAGGCTTTTTTTATACTTACAATCAAATCCTGCTTCAGAACATATGAATTCCTCTATATTTCTTGACTCATCTTTTCATGATATTTCTTTCCAAACACATTATTTTCCATTTCCATAATCACTTTTGAAGCTAAACTCACACACCCTTTATGATAAAACATAACCCTAATATTAACATTAGATGTATAACTCGTTGGAATGAATGATTGTATATCAATATAAGATTTCTTACATATTTTCAGATATCAATTCAATCCATGATTTAAAGTGGTAACAGTATATTATTTATTCACAGTATTGTCAATTCATGCATTTCTTCTACATTCAAAGACACAGGGTACAACTCTGTGTACCCCCAATACTAATTTATACCTCTTCAAAATATTGCTCCCAGAAATGTTAGAAGAAATACTCATGTCACCTGATCTACATATACATTTTATCACAGTAATATTCTGATCACAAAATGCAAAGGTCACACTTCTGATTGTAGCAAATCCTAGATGGAAAGTGATTCTGGATTATTAAAAACATCCATGTCCAGATTGCCTAATGCTCTCCAATGTCAATTATATTGGTGACTACATATTTGTTTCTTCCTAAGATTATATATTGAAACTCAACCTTGTTGATAATGTCTAATCCTATCATTCACTTTATACTTTGCCTGATTTCATAATGTGTGTATTGATATCTGATTTCCTAAATAATTTTCCCAGTTCATCATTGTGAATGACTCTCCACATGTGCTGAAATTTACATTCACTCTCTAACCGAAAACCTAGGGCTATTGAACTTTTGGTCCAAATCCTATACTCACTCTTCTTCCGAAACAGACTGACTATCTCTCTAATCCTAACAAGTATCCCTATTTGACTGGATGAACTCTTCTACATTCAATCATCCAGGGTACAAGGTGATATGCCATTGTATATTGATTTATCTGAGACATCTGTGTGAAAGAAATTCAACGCTAAGTATTCCAATCAAGGGCCCAATGCCCTTCTGGGCTTAAAATCTTACCTAGATTTCTGTTTTCATACTTATATTTCACATCTATATTCTTATAAATATCCCAGGTTCCCAATACCATTATTCATCCAGCAGAATGATTCCTAACTCAAATCAAACATGTTATTAACCCTAACCATACATTGTTCCCTCAATCTAACTTTATAGAAGAACAGGGACAGAGTTGGTCTTAATATAGAGGAATATAGGGGATCTTCCACCCGCTGAGAACCTCAAAGGTCCATGCAGAAATTATCCCTGGGGAAGATGAAGGCAGCTATAAAGGACCTGAGAGGGCAAAAGTCATCTTGTAAGGCAAACAACCTGGTTAAGATGAAGGGATATGTGTGAATCAGCCTCTCTCTTCTTAATGTAGAGAAGATGGACCAAACCAGGTCTTTGTGAGAGTTGTTCCGGGGTGCCTATGGTTGATATACCGTTCTAAGTTGTGAAAGTGTCACAGAAAGTAGGGGCAGCCTCCATCTCATGGGACCCTTTGAAGGAACTGTTAGGACAAAGTGGTTGCCAAACCAGTGACCTCATTCAGTTCCGAAGGGAAGTGACCTATCTCACTTCCTTGGTCTTGGAACACTCTGAACTTAGAATCCTGGAAGCCAGGCACACAGAACCAGTCCCAGACCCAGTCCCACTGGGCTCACTTGTTTGGTTTTACCAAGGACAGAATCAGTCTTTCTTGGTACCTACTGATTTGAGAATGGCCAAATCCCAGGAGAGCTTTGGAGAGTGGCCTTTCCTGAGAAAGAAGGTAGTGGCTCAAAGCTGGCTCCTGACAACTTCAAAGAGTTGGCCAAGGAGTCCAGATCTGAGACAGTACAGGGCATTTTGGGGGAACATAGTATGGTACAACAGTCAGAGGAAATTCTGGAGAGTCAAAGACCTACTTGGGGGAAGAAAGTCCTATGTTGTTGTGGGTGTGAGTTTGTTGTTTTGTCTCATGTTATGAGAATTGGTAGGAAAGGCAGTTTGTTTGATTTGAAGTGGACTGTTTCTAGTAAGTCGTTTGACAAGGCAAGTGTTTCTATGTCTATGTATCCCACTGTGTTTGTAGTTGTAGACATTAGAAAACATAATGCATCAATGAATGTGTCCTGTCTAGTATAATGCTTCCCAGAATTCATACTGCCCAATTTATGATTGGACTGCAGCTTTCCTTATGGATGGGTAGCAATGACTATCTTCCTAATTTCCTGTTTTATTCCTGAATTCTGGCCACTCTCCGGAATAGGCTCATGGTTTTCTGTCCAAGATACGTACCACCTCCAAGCTCTGTGACATGGCTATGTACTGGAGAGCTGAAGGAAATGGGAGCATCTCAGGAAAGTCAGATATCAGTGTGAACAGTAAAGTCTATGTGGAGAAACCCTGCTTTGGGAATTTTGCTTACCTATGGTTCTGGTGCTGTGAATATCTAGAAGGTCTTTGCCTTAGGCCACCCCTTTGTGAATCCTGAAGAAAAGAGTTTTCAAATGGAAATGAATAGGCATCACCTGTGGCTCTTTGGTTTATTGCTTTGTAAAGAGATGTGTCTGAATCAGCCTCTTGGCCCAGTGTGATTATTTGGAGAAGTAGATCAGTATTAATGGCAGGCCTATTTGATCATTCCTCGTTAACAGGAAGGGTTTCCAGGCCACCCTGACTTTAGGCAAATTAGAGGCAAGGGAGATTATTTTGGACACTGTCTTGGTATGCACCCCTCATGGAAACCTCAACCCAGGGGTTATGATGAGTGTCTATAAAAAGAAGATGAGGGCCATGTGGGATTGTTTTGGTATTAATTGTGATCAGTTGTGTGGCAGTAGGAAGAGATTCCTGGGTCAACCTGGGCTTGAACTATGGTGTGATTCCCCTTAGAGACTGAGTTTTGGAACTGAAATCAGAGAAGTATTACCATGAATTCTGTTGGGATTTTAGAAGGCCACGCATGAGAGTTGCCCTTGGAGACTGATATTTAGGCCTAGGATGGCTTTCCACAGAGCACTGGGAATCTCAGCTAGGATATCACATGATTTCATTCTGAAAAAACTTGGCAGCCATACTTGAGAGTGAAATCACACATGGAACTCACATTGTAGACCTCAATGGGCCAGGCTTCATTTGACCTTTTGGCCACTCTTTGGGAAGACTTGCCTGTGAGAGTTCTCCTGAGCTTTCATTGAAATGAGTTTCCTCACCATTTAATGGTTCCTGAATGAATTGAAACCCACAGTGACACCAACTTCATCCTTGAAAAATGGCTAGATAAATACCATGGAATATTTGAAATTCCCAAGAGCAGGTCGCACTGGAGAATCTTTGGATGTTCTGTTGCTGATCATGAGTGTACCAGACAGTGCCTTGATTTACTGGGTTTCATGAAAATGGTGTAGAACAAAGATGCCAGTTCGTTGAAACCTGCTTAGTAGTGGGCCTAGAGCAGTGGTTTGCAGATGTGTGATAAAACATCTGTGATGGGGCCACATGGATCTGCCATTGGCTTCCAAATGCCTTGTGACTGACATGGTGCAGCCAGCAGAACCTTATATGTAAAGGCATCTTTTTACATTGAGAGGTTTTAGGGCAATGTTCAGAATTGGGTTACTACAGACAAGGAGGCAAGCTTTGTTGAATAGAAGCCTGGTTGGGGCGTTCTCCTGCACACCCTGACCCACCACACGTGAGAGTACTCCCTCCAGCACTGTGTCCCCGTTGAACTCATGGTATTTACTGATGCCGATACCAAACTCCCAGTGCAGCAGTAATAATCACCAGAAAAAGTGGAGGATGACCAAAAGGCTTCTCAGTCCACACGAGGAGACACTTAGCTCCCAGTGGCCACAGTTTACCTACAATGAGGGAATTCAGAACTGCTGCCTCATGTTCACTAGAAAATAAGAAACCATGCCCTTCAGGTCACATATATGCAGATCCAGCTTTGATTGTCTCACTACAAAGGAAGCTGAAGCTCCTGACAACAACATATATTACAAGGGCCCAACCTCAAAGGCAGTTTCTCAAAGAGTCATTAGGCCAGCAGAACTCCATATTTGTGGAGTATTTACCCTATCCCATACTTTTGAAAATTTCTCTACCTCCTCCAAAGCTGTGAACTCCTGAGCATTTTCATTTCCACATATGTATTCACAGATTTTCTAACTCTTCTCCACTAATTGTGTATTAATTGGGGCGAAGGTTATGTCAAGGTATTGTTCTGGATGAGAGTGGGATGATTTTTGTGTAGCACATATTTGCATACACATTAGATTCATTTTCATATTTTCCATTTGAAATACTGAATCCCTGACATTAACCCATAACCTACTAGACTCTGAATACTAATCCTAATATGATGGAGAACAAGAAACCTAACAGAATAGAAATACAGGCCGTTCATAGGAGGCATGGTGTATACTTGGACTTCCCTTCTGCTTTATCAAGGGTATGTGTTATAAATCTAGTCAACTTTTCATTGTAATAGTTCTCCATGAGTTTTTAAAGTTAACACATATGTAAATTTCTGTCTCCCATTCTCTGTAGCCTATTTATCACATGTATTTTTTATGCATATTTAGAATCTTACCTGGTATCACAAGTACATTTTTGTAAGCTCGCTGATTTTGAAAGATACATATTGTGATAAGATATCACTCCCCCTAAATAATGATGGAACTGAAAATTAAACCTATTGGTGAATTTCCTAGATGATCAACATTACATATAAATTGATGTTCAGTAAAATGAATATTTTTGGATATGTGGATGATATGTATTACATGGTGAATTTCGATTAGCATGTATATTGCTACATTATAATGTGTGTGTGTCTATCTATCTATCTCTCTCTCTCTCTCTCTCTCTCTCTCTCTCTCTCTCTATATATATATATATATATATATATATATATATACTGTCCAGATTTTTCAAAATATAAAATATATGTGTCTTATTATACACTCCCTAAATTCACTCATGTTTCTATATGTGGTTTATAATCAACTTTTCACAAGATAATTCTCAGAAATATTCATCCGCCTGAAATACATATTTATTTCCTAGTACTGAAAACTAACTTCAGTGAATGAAGCTTACAAATCCTAATATTTCTCCAGTAACTGAATCAGTTTAACATCAATGTAAGTAGAATCCTACGGGACATGATGTGTATTTTGAAGTTCATTTTTATTCAATATTGTTACATTATTATTTTTTCAGTTTATGGACATCATAGGATATATCATTTCATCCACAAGTTCAAAAATGTATAGGCATTTGTTTCACTTTCAATCACTTCCTGCTTCAAAACGCATGTATTCCTCTAAGTTTCTTGACTGGTCTTTTCATGAGATTTCGTACCAAACACATTAATTTTGATTTCCATAATCACTTTTGAAGCAAAACTCACATACCATTCATATTAATTATCACTCTGATATTACCATTAGATGTATAACTTGTTTGAATGAATGATTGTATGTCAATATAAGATTTCTTATATCTTTTCAGATATCAATTCTATCCATTATTTAAAGTGGAACCAGTTATATTATTTATTCACACTATGGTCTATTCATGCATTATCTCTATATTCATAGACACAGTGTACACCTCTTTGTACCCCCAATACTAATTTATACGTCTTCAAAATATTGCTCCCTGAAATGGTGGATGTGGACTCATGTCACTTGATCTTCATACACATTTAATCACAGAAATATTCTGGACACAAAATGCAAAGGTCACACTTATGATTGTATAAAAGCCCAAATGGAAAAAAAAAAAAACATGGATTACTAAAAACATCCATGTCCAGGTTCCCTAATGCTCTCAAATGTCAATTCTATTGGTGACTACATATGTGTTTCTTCTTAAAATTATATATTCAAACTCAACCCAATTGAAAATGTCTAATCCTATCCCTCACTTTATACTTTGCCCGATTTCATAATGTCTCTATTGCTATCTGCTTTCCTACATATATTCCCCAGTTCATCATTGTGACTGACTCTTCACATGTGCTGACATTTACATTCACACTCTAATAAATAACCTATTGCTAAAGAACTTTTGTTCCAAATCCTATACTCACTCTTCCTCCTAAACATACTAACTATCTTCTTAATCTTACCGAGTATCCCTTTTTGACTGGATGTTCTCTTCTACATTCAATCATTCAAGGTACAAGGTCTTATGCTATTGTATATTGATTTATCTGAGACATCGGTGCAGAATGTAATTCAACGCTAAGTATCACAATCAAGGGCCCAATGCCCTTCTGGGCTTCAAATCTTACTTAGATTTCTTTTTTCATACATATATTTCATCTCTATATTCTTAAAATAATCACAAGTTTCCAATACCATTATTCATGCAGCAGAATAATTCCTAACCCAAATGGAACATGTTATTAACACTAACCATACACTGTTTGTGTTAATAACATGTTTACAGAAGAGCAGGGACAGTGTTGATCTTACAATACAGGAATGTAGTGGATCTTCCATCTGCTGAGAACCTCAAAGCGCCATGCAGAAATGATCCCTGGAGAAGATGTAGGCAGGTATGAAGGACCTGAGAGAGCAAAAGTCATCTTCCATCGCAAACAACCTGGTCAGGATGAAGGGATGTTTCTGAATCAGCCTCTCTCATCTTAATGTCGAGAAGATGGACCAAACCAAGACTGTGTGGAGAGCTGTTCCTGGTTCCCTATGGTTGATATGCCATTCTAACTTGTGAAAGTGTCACAGGAAGTAGAAGCAGCCTCCATCTCATGGGACCGTTGGAAGAAACTCTTAGGACAAAGTGGTTGCCGAGGCAGTGATCTCATTCAGTTCCTGAAGGAAGTGACCTCAACTCACTTCCTTATTGATGGAACTCTCTGAACATGGGATCCAGGACGCCAGGCACCCAGATCCAGTCCCAGTCCCAGTCCCAGTGGTCTCACTTGTTTGGATTTACCAAGGACAGAATCAGTCTTTCTTGGTACCTACTAAGGTGAGGAGGCCAAATGCCTGGAAAGCTCGGAAGAGGGGCTTTTCCTGGAAAAGCAGGTAGTGGCTCACTCCTGGCTCCTGACAACTTCACAGAGTTGGCCAAGAAGACCAGATCTGAGACAGGACAGGACATTTCGGGGGAACATAGTATGGCCCACCAGTCAGAGGATACTCTGGATAGTCTCATACCTATTTGGGGGAAGAAGTTGTCATTGTCGGTGTGGGTGTGGGTTTGTGGTTTTGTCTCATGTTCTGAGAATAGGAAGGAAAGTCAGTTTGTTTGGTTTGGAGTGAACTGTTTTTAGTAAGTCGTTTGACAAGGCAAGTGTTTCTGGGTCTGTGTATCACACTGTGTCCGTGGTTGTAGACATTAGAAAAGAGAATGCATCAATGGATATGTCCTGTCTAGTAGAAAGCTTCCCAGCATTCATCCTGCCCATTTTATGAATGCACTGTGGATTGCCTTATAAATGGGCAATACCTGCTACCTTCCTAAGTTGCTGTTTTCTTCCAGAATTCTGGACACTCTCCAGAATAGGCTCATGGTTTTGTGTCTAAGTTATGTACCACCCCCAAGCTCTGTGACAAGGCAATGTTCTGGATAGCTGAAGGAAATGACGAGCATCTGAGAAAACTCAGATATCAGTTGACCAGGAAAGTCTCAGTGGAGAAACCCTGCTTTGGGCCATTTGCTTACCTATTGTTCTGTTGCCCTGAGAGTCAGGAAGTCTTTGTCTCACACCACCCCTTTGTGAATCCTGAAGAAAATAGTTTTCAAATGGAAATAAATAGGCTTCACCTTTGGCTCTTTCCTTAATTGATTTGGAAAGAGTTGTGTCTGAATCAGCCTTTTGGCCCAGTGTGATTCTTTGACTTAGATTCTCAGCACCTGATGGATCTAAAGAAAGATCCCATGTGTGCATCCAAATCAAAAATGGCAAAAGGAGTTGTAATTGTGGATGAAGTCTTTTGCCTTCCTCTGTAAGGTTCCTGAATTCCATCAAGTGAGAATAGGGATCATTTGGGTCAGATGAGTTCGTCAAAGCCCTTCAGAGGCTATCCCGTAGGTGCTTAGGTTTTCTCATCACTCCAATTGACATAAAGTATCTTTAACCGACACTCAATAGGCCTCAAATGGGAAAAGTGGAGCAGTATTACGGGCAGGCCTTTTTGATCACTCCTGGTACAAAGGAAGGGTGTCCAGGCCACCCTGAATTTAGGCAAATGAGGAGCAACGAAGCTTATTTTGGACACTGTCTTGGGCTGCGTCCCTCATGGACCCCTCCAGCCAGAGGTTATGATGAGTGTCAATATGGAAGAAGATGAGGGCCATGTGGGAGAATTTCGGTTTTATTGTGGTCATTTGTGTGGCAATTGGAAGAGATGACTGGGTCCACCTGGGCCTGAACTCTGGTGTGATTCCCCTTAGAGACTGAGTTCTGGAACTCACCTCAGAGAAGTATTGCTATGAATTGTGTTGGGATTTGAGGAAGCCACGCATGAGAGTCATCCTTGGAAACTGAGATCAAGGCCCAGGGTAGCTTTCCACAGGGCACTCTGATCTCAACCAGGATATCACATGATTTTATTCTGAAAGACTTGGAAGCCATTGTTGAGAGTCAAAAAAGACAATGACATCACATTTTAGACCTCAATGGCCCTGGCTTCATGTGACCTTTTGGCCACTCTTTGGGAAGCCTTGCCTGTGAGAATTCTCCAGAACTTTCATTGAAATGAGCTTCCTCAACATTTAATGGTTCCTGAATGAATTGAAACCCACAGTGCATCCAACTTCATCCTTGAAAAATGGCTAGATAAATACGATGGAAATTTTCAATTTCCCATGACCAGGTGGCACTGGAGAACCATTGGATATTCTGTTGCTGATCATGAGTGTACCAGACAGTGCCTTGATTGATTGGATTTCATGAAAATAAGTTGGAGCCTGCTGAGTAGTTGTCCTAGAGTAGTGGTTGGCAGGTGTGTGAAAAAACATCTGTGGTGGGGCCATGTGGATCTGCCATTGGCTTCCAAATGGCTTGTGACTGACATGGTGCAGTCAGCAGACACTCCTATGCAAAGGCATCTTGTTATACGGTGACGTTTCAGGGCAATGTTTACAATCAGGTTGCTATGTTTAATGGTGCAAGCTATGTGGGATAGAAGCCTGGTTGGTGCATTCTCCTGCATACCCTGACCCACCATGCCTGACAGAACTCGCTCCAGCACTGTGTCCCAGTTGAACTCCTTGGATTCCATGAAGCAATTACTAAACTCCCAATGCAACAGCAATAAACACATATAGAATCCTACCTGGTACCACACCTACATTCTTGTGAGGTGAACGACTTGGCAGATACAAATTGTGAGAGAAGATCACTCTTCGTAAACGCTGTTGGAACTGAAAATATAACCAATGGGTGAGCTTCCTAGTTTTACAACATTATACATAAATCCATGTTCAGTAAAATGAATATTTTTAGATCTGTGAATGATATATATTTCATGATGAATTTCGAATAGCATATATATTGCAAGTTTTTAACGTGTGTGTGTGTGTGTGTATGTATATATATGTGTGTGTATATATATATATATATATATATATATATATACATACATTCACACATTCTCCAGATTTTTCAAAATATGAAATATTTGTATCTTAATATACACTCCCTTAATTCATTCATATTCATGTATGTGGATTTATGATCATCTTTTCTAAATATTATACTCAGAATATTCATCCACCTGAAATACTTTTTTGTTTTTAGTACTGAAAACTAACTTCAGTGAATGTTGCATACAAATCCTAATATATCTAGAGTAACTGACCCAGTTTAACCTCAATGCAAGAAGATTCATATGGAACATGATGTGTATTTTGATGTTCATTTTAATTCAACACTGGTACATTACTATTTCTTCAGTTTATTCACATCATAGGATATGTATTTCATCAAAAAGATCACAAAATTATAGGCATTTTTTCACTTTCAATCAGTTCCTACTTTAGAACACATGTATTCTTCCATATTTCTTGACTGGTCTTCTCAAGATTCTTTTTTCCAAACACATTATTTTCGATTTTCATAATCACATTGAAGCAAAACTCACACACCCTTCATGATAAACCATAACCCTAATATTAACATTGATGTATAACTTGTTGGAATGAATGATTGTATATCAGTATAAGATTTTTCATATTTTCAGATATCAATTCAATCCACCATTTAAAGTGGAACCAGTTATATTACTTATTCACAGTTGGTCTATTCATGCATTATCTCTATATTCATAGACACAGGGTACACCTGTTTGTACCCCAAATACTAATTTATAAGTCTTCAAAATATTGCTCCAAAAATGGTGGAAGAAATACTTATGTCACCCGATCTATATATACATTTTATCACAGTAATATTCTGGACACAAAATTCAAAGGTCAAACTTATATTTGTACCAAAGCCTAAATGGAAAGTGAACATGGATTACTAAAAACATCAATGTCCAATTTGCCTAATGCTCTCAAATATCAATCCTATTGATGACTACATATTCGTTTCTTCCTAAGATTATATATTCAAACTCAACCCTGTTGAAAATGTCTAATCCTATCACTGACTTTATACTTTTCCTGATTTTATAATGTCTGTATTGATATCTGCTTTCCAACATATTTTCTCCAATTCATCATTGTGACTGACTCTTCACTTGTGTTGACATTTACATTCACTCTGTAACCGAAACCCTATTGCTGAAGAACTTTTGTTCCAAATTTTATACTCATTCTTCTTCCTAAACCTACCTACTATCTTCCTAATTTTACCGACTCTCACTTTTGAATGGATGTTCTCATCTACATTCAATCATCCAAGTAAATGTAGGGCGAGTGTCAGAGGATGAGACCACCATGAGACTATCTCATGCAACAGAAAGGGTTTATTTGGGGTCCAGCATGCTGGGGCTCAGAGCTCACTTGAATAGAGCAGAGAGCCTTGAGAACATCTTTAGCAGAGCTTATATAATTTTCTTGGAGAGGGCAGGGAGGGAAGTTTATTGATGGGTCAGGGCGAGTTAGCGGTTTGTGTGTAAACGGGTGAGGGAGTACATTCTGCAGTTTGGCAGTTGGGGACAGCACATTCTGGGAACAAGATTAGGAAACATTTCTCAACATTTCAACAGTGTTTTGTTAAGCGTACAGAAAAACAGGAAGTGACAAGTACATATTTTATTAACATGTCATTCCCCACTTCTTCTTCTGGCTACTTTTAATCATAAAAGTGATTGTTGGGGGGTGTCACATTTTATGTATGCTAGTGGGGTATTAACATAAGTTTAACTTGTCAAATTTGAGCTTGGAGAAAAGAAATTACATGGTTGAGAAACAGGGTTTTATAGTAAGCAATAAAATGAGGATTATTATTGGACCGGCCAGGGTTGATTAAAACGTAGTTAACCAGGGGGACTGTGTAAACCAAGACTCAAACCACCAATTTTGGGTCTCTATCTCTCTTTGATGCTCTTCAAGGCATCTTTTTCATTTGCTCATAGAGTTTGTTACAACTCCAGTATGGTCGACATAAAAAAAAAAAAAAATTCTTTCCTCAATGCAGCACAAAGGCTCCCTTCTCTCATGAAATGGAGGTCCAAACCTCGACTTTTCTGTAAAACAACTTCAAAGAGAGAGGTCAAAGATTCCTGCAAAGCTGTGAAGTAATTTTCTAATATCTTTAAGTTTTGATCTATTGCTTCTTCTAATTGGGTCATTTGTTGTGTCGCATGGACCAGGGCAGTGGTTCCTGTGCGAACCCGGGCAGCAACTCCTATTCATAATAGAATGGCTAAGGTGAGAGATATATGTTCCCAACTGAACCGGGTTGTATGCCCCTCTATTTGATCTTCAAATGAACCTGCGTCATAATAGAGCACTCTGGGAAACATCTGCACCATTACACAATTAATCACTTCTGTTGACCATTTCATAAAAACATAAACAACGTTTAAGTATATAGAATTATATTGTTGTAGGGATGGACAAGGCAAGGCACCTAAGATAGCACCAAAGACAAGGAAACAGTCATATTTGGTTGCAACCAGTTTCAGAGGGCATTGCTTCTGTTGTAATCAATTAATCCCCTGAAACCCAAGTTTAGGTAGTTTCAGAATTTTGTACCCAACATGTAAGGGAATGGGCTCTGAAGTTCACAGTCTGCAGAAGTTCCCAAAGAGCAGTTTTTGTTTCTGATTTTTCCTCAGTTCTGGGCAAGTTAAATTTTCAAGGACACCTGGGTGGGGGAAAGCTTTTTTTTCCCTTTTTTTCCCCATGCCAGCTGTTTCCATGAAGCCCAGTTTGTAACTTATTCATCTTAGAAATGTAGCCATCTCTATGAAGCCCCAGCTAAAGGCCAGAGGCCTTGATCACATATGTTGTGAAAAACTAGTAAGGGTGTGTCTAGCTCAGGAGTGCTGATTTTTTTCAGCCACTTGCCAGGTAGACCAGGGCAACACAAAAAGAGGAAGTTTATCTACACTGAACTCTTTTATAGGGACTCTTTTGCTGAAAGTCCTAAAGTTAGCCATGGTGAAAACTTCTAGATAAGGTCAGTTAAGACTTTCCTGTGGGCCTGGTACACAGGGGGAAGACGGGGAATGCAGGGCTGAGAGCAGCTCTTTGGATCTGATAATGAGGAAGGAGAGATGTAAAAAAATAATGGAAAAGGGTTTTGAGATCTTCCTAGCAACAAAAACATGAGTAGTAGAACGGGTAGAACAGAGGGGGAGATGGGAGTGAGTATCCCAAAAAGCCTGTAAGGGACTTTAAATTCTTAGTATCCTGTTTTCAGTGATGACAAAGCAACTTTAAAGGCCATTTTCATTACATCTTGGATAGGCGTCTGAGGGCTCTTTTCAGCTTGTTTGAGCTTTGGGTTAGCTGGTAAGAGGACCTGGTGGGACACAGTGTGGGCACTGACAGGAGAAGAGAAGAGTGAGTGAGTGGAGGATTACCTCAGTACCTGCTACCTCAGCAAGGGGGCAATGGTCTGAGAAACGGTGGAGGTTTGGGTTTTTAATATAGTAATTGGAGGGGAGAAATCAAGTTGATGAGGTGGGAGTGACAACAGAGAGTCTAGAGCAGAAGGCTGAGGGTGAGCATGTATTGGAGAAGCATAGTTCACGATGTGAGCAAAGGAGAGAAAAGGCCTCCACATAGAGGAATCTCCTTTCACCCTTTTGAGCACTTGCAGAAGTTAAAAAGGTCACACAGAATTTGACGATCTAGAGACCCCTCTGGGGGCCATCGGTTTTGGTTGTCTAATTTGTAATATGGCCAATGCTGTGTACAGAATTTGATGAGGAGTTTGGGTTCCATGTGGCAGTCCCTGTATGCTCACATCCCCATGACTTACAGAAGATGTCGGCGTTACCCGCACACTGCCTTGACTGTTTGTGGCTTTGATAGTACACTGGGCAAACATAGTAATCTAGGCTAGCCAACCAGCATCTGGCTCGCGTGTCCCTACATCAATAATGTTTGTTTCCATTATCTATGTATGGAAGGAATTTAATGGAATTTTAGTGGGATCCTCTTCATTAGGAATATCCAAATCGGGAAGACCTATACGCTGGTTACAAATGTCTGGATGGAGAGATGGCCACCAGGTCCCTAAGCAGGCTGTATGCAAGATAGACCATACTTCCTTTCCAGTATGATTTGTGATCAGCCATGGCTGCTGAACAGGCTTACGAGGGTTAGGACTACTGGTGGTCAAGGGGAGAGTCTATAGCCTTATGCACACAGCGAATCCACAATTTGAAAGGGTTTCCAGTCTTTTCCAATTTCCAGCCAGAGTCTGGACAGGGCACACACTTGAGATGAGAGGTAGGGATCCAGGAAGTGATTTTGACTACCTTTACCCTGTAGGTGTTATAAGTAGCACCTGGTATGGTCCTTTTCAGCAGAGTTCCAGGGATGACACCAGATGTCGTCTTACATAGACGAAGTCTCTACTTGATATCGCTGTAGAGTCCCCTCATCCCCAGGTTGGTAGGCAGTGGCCATCTGTTTTCACAGGTATCCCTGAGTTCTTTCAAGAGCTTTAAGTCTGTTAAGCAAGGGGGTGTGGAAGGAATCGTTAGGTCTTAGAGTTGGGGTAGGTCCCTTACTGGAGGAGGGACACCATAGAGAATTTCACAGGGTGTGAGGTTTCACAAAAAAATAGAATGAGTATTTCTTGCATGAAACAGTACATAAAGCAGGAGCATAGTCCAATCTTTTATGCCGGTCTCTAAGCTTAATTTCGTTATGGTCTCTTTAATGGTTCTATTCACTCTTTCTACCTGTCCTGAACTCGGGGGTCTGTAAACACAATGTAACTTCCAATTAATCACCAGGGTCCTTGCTAACCTCTGAGTTACCTGGGCCACAAATGCCGGTCCTTTATCAGACCCTATTACTTTAGGCAGGCTGTACCTTGGAAAAATATCTTCCACGATCTTCTTGACCACCATTTGCGCTGTTTCATGTTTTTTTTTCTTTTTTTTTGGGGGGGAAGGCTTCAATCCATCCTGAAAATGTATCTACAAAGTCTAGGAGATATTTAAGTCCATTCCTTGCTGGCTTAATTTCAGTAAAGTCCACTTCCCAGAATTGTTCTTGTCTGGTTCCTCGTAGGTGCTTTCCTGCAGGAAGCTTGGAAGGGTAAGAATTAACCAATTGTTGGACCCAACAGGCTTTTGTTATCCATTCAGTTGTTTCCTTTCCCTGTGAGTCGGTTAGTGGAAAACTCTGTTCTTGATCCTTCAGAAATGAATGCAATTTCTTTGAACCAAGGTGAGTGATTTGATGTACATTTTCTACTGACATAGTTAGAGCCGTGATTATAGGAGTTTTTACTGAAGGATTTAGAAATTCCACTTGTGGGCCTTCAGGGTTAAAAGTTATTTTGGCCCAGAGCTTTATGAGCAGATCTCTGCCAATCAATGGGGCTGTGCATTCTGGGATTACTAGAAAAGAGTGATGGATTTTTCCTTTCCCCTGGTCCATGGTCCTCTTAGTTGTCCAAGCCCGATATTTACTGCCATTAGCCCCTTGAATTAGAGACCTTTTATTTGATAGAGGTTCCAATGGGGCCTTAAAGGCAGAATATATTGCCCCTGTATCCACTTCAAAGTATACTGGGGTCCCCTCCACTTCAAAAGTTACCCTGAGCTCTGGGAGAGGATCTGAGCCCCTACTTTCTTAGTAATCCTACAGAGTCAGAATGTCCAGCTGGCCTGGCTGTCTCTTTCTAGGGCACTCTTTAGCCCAGTGTCCTTTTTTTTAGAGTAGGCACATTGAATTGAGGCCAGAGATGGCCTCTAGTGTGGGCCCCGGTGTCCCTTCCTGTCTCCATGTTTCTTAATTTCTTGTCTATTTGTTGTTGTGACCAGGACCTTAGTCAATGCCTTAGTCTGTCTTTTGTTTCTTTTATCCTCCCTTTGCTCCCTACTCTTCCTCAGTTTCTCTCTTATAGTATACCTTCTTGGCTTCTCTGACGAAACCTCTCAATGTCATATCTTGTAATCCATCTAAGCATTGTAACTGTCTTTTAATATCCAGAACAGATTGCCCAATAAAGGCCACCATGACAGATGCCTTTTGATTCTCTCCCTGAGGATCGAAAGGAGTAAATCTCCTATATGCCTCCATAATTCTCTGTAGGAACATGGAGGGACATTCATCAGTCCCTTGAATAATCTCTCTTACCTTGGGCAAAATAGTTGGTCGCCTAGCGGCCACTAAGATACCCACTATTCGAGCCCGGCAATAAGAGGAAGGATGCTCATTTCCTTCACAGGTTTTGGGATCCCAGTTGGGTCGGTGCAAAGGAAAGGCGGCTTTGCATATGTTGGGAAGTTTTGTCGGTCACCCATCTGGTCCGAGAATATTTTTTTCTAGAATCCAGGAAGATTTTCTTTTGTTCCTCTGTCATGAAGAGAGTCCCTAGGAGTTGTTGGCAGTCATCCCAAGTAGGCTGGTGTGAAAACATCAATGACTCAACCACACCTGAGACCCAGGCGGGGTCCTCGGTAAAAGGGGGATTGTTATTTTTCCAGTTATTTAGGTCTGAAGAGGAGAAAGGTAAATACTGGTAGGCTTGCATTTTTCCCCCATGGTTGTCATCAATCATTGTTTCTTAGAAATGGAGAGGGAGCATCACGGGAGTTCCAGGGATTTCAATCATTCAACGCCGGCAAATTCCTTTAGCCGGGCCAGCATCCTCCAGGGGAGGAGGGGCTGTGTTTGCTGCAGGGGAGTTATCTGGAGTGCGCTGGGCTCGCTTAGCTTCCTCCAATGGCGGAGAGGCTGAGACAGCAGCAGGGGAATTACTTAGAGGGTGTTGGGGGTTGGGGTATGAGGGCAGGGAATAAGTAGTAGGACGAGAGTCCAGTAGAGTCAAATCTTGTGACTCAGGGAGAACAGAGGTTGAAGGAGGAGGAGAAGCAGAAGGTTTGAGAGAGCATGAGGGAAGGAGTAGGAGCGGGGGCAGGGGCAAGGAAAAGCTTCACACATGGAGGAGGAGAATTGCAGAGGTCCTACAAAGTTAAGATATATGTCTCTTGATCCTGATGTCTATGTGGCGCTGGCTGAAAGTCAATATCTCTGACTTTTTAAATTAGTGGGAAGTAGAAAGATCCTTCTAGGGGCCATCTGAATCCAAAGGTGGGCCATTCTGAGGCACAGAGAGTCTGCCAGGTCCAGCGTTTTACTGAAAAAGAAAGATTCTGAGCCCTTAAGCGGACTTTGGTGCAATGATCAAGGGTCAGGGAAAGAGGCATTGAAGTGCTCTATCCCATAATGAAAGATAAACAATCAGTAAAAGCAACGACACACGACACAGACAAGACAATACAATAAAGACAGGCAATGGATGTCCAACACTGAGACCAGGACTGAGTACCCGGCAAAACCTGATGGGCTGGCAATACTGAATCTGAAACAAAATATCACTGAGTCGAGGAGACTATTGTTCCTCGATTTCCCGAGTCCTTTGGGGAGTCCCCCAGTGACGTGGCCTGTAGCTCTATGACATGTCTGTCAGCCACCGTAGCTCTATGACATGTCTGTCAGCCACCGTCGGAGAGAGGTCACACTCTTCATCAACAGCCATTTTGCCAAGCCCTAACCTGAAACCTGAAACCAGAAAGAGGCGCCTTACATACCCCGAGAGGAGCCCGTTGGGGTCTCTCATCTGCCGCTGCTGGATCTCGGTGGAACCTCCATATGTAAAGGTCGGGCGAGCGTCCGGGTAAGAAACCACCAAGAGACTGTCTCATGCAAAAGCAAAGGGTTTATTATGGGTCCAGCATGCTGGGGCTCAGAGTTCACTTGAATAGAGCAGAGAGCCCTGAGAACAGCTTAAGCAGAGCTTATATACTTTCCTTGGAGAGGGCAGGGCAGGATGTTTATTGATGGGTCCGGGCGAGTGAGCTGTTTGTGGGCAACCGGGTGAAGAAGTACTTTCTGCAGTTTGGCAGTTGAGGACAGCACATTCTGGGAACAAGATTAGCAAACAATTCTCAAGATTTCAACAGTGTTTTATTAAGCATACAGAAAACAGGAAGTGATAAGTACCTATTTTATTAACCTTTCACTACCGACTACACTTTGCCAGATTTCCTAATGTCTCTATTGATATCTGCTTTCCTACATATTTTCCCCAGTTCATCATTGTGACTGACTCTTCACATGTGGTGACATTTACATTCACTCTATACCCGAAACCCTATAGCTAAAGAACTTTTGGTCCAAATCCTATGCTCACTCTCCTTTCTAAACATACCGACTATCTTCCTAATCCTACAGATTATCCCTTTTGACTGGAAGTTCTCTTTGACAATCAATCATCCAAAATACACGGACCTTTGCCATTGTATATTGATGTATCTGAGACATCTGTGCAGAAAATAAATCAAAGCTCAGTATCACAATCAAGGTTCCAATGCTCTTCTGGGCTTCAAATCTTACCTAGATTTCTGTTTTCATACTTATGTTTCACCTATATATTCTTGTAAATATCACAGGTTTTCAATACCATTGTTCATCCAGCAGAATGATTCCTAATGCAAATTGAACCTGTTATTAACCCTAACCATACACTGTTCCCTCAATCTAACTTTACAGAAGAGCAGGGACAGAGTAGGTATTACAATACAGGAATGTAGGAGAACTTCCTATTGCTAAGAAACTCAAAGGTACATGCAAAAATGATCCCTGGAGAAGTTGTAGGCAGCTATGAAGGAACTGAGTGAGCAAAAGTCATCTTCTCTTGCAAAAAACCTGGTCAGGATGAAGGGATATGTATGAATCAGCCTCTGTCTTCTTAATGCAGCGAAGAAGGACCAAACCAGGCTGTGTGGAGAGCTGTTCCCGGTTGCCTATGGTTAATATACCATTCTAACTTGTGAAAATGTCACAGGAAGTAGGGGAAGCCTTCATTTCAGGGGACCCTTGTAAGCAACTGTTAGGACAAAGTGGTTGCCAAGGGTGTGAGCTCATTCAGTTCCTGAAGGAAGTGACCTCAGACCTCACCTCACATCCTTGGTGAAAGAACTCTCTGAACTTGGGATCAAGGAAGCCAGGCACCCAAATCCCATTCCAGTCCCAGTAGCAGTGGTCTCACTTCTTTGGATTTACCAAGGACAGAATCAGTCTTTGTTGGTACCTACTGATATGAGGATGGCCAAAAGCCAGGAAAGCTCTGAAGAGTGGCCTTTCCTGAGAAAGCAGGTAGTGGATCACCGCTGCCTCCTGACAACTTTACAGAGTTGGCCAAGGAAATCAGATCTGAAACAGGACAGGCAATTTCGGGGAACATAGTATGGCCCAATAGTCAAAGGACACTCCGGATTGTCAGAGACCTACTTGGGGGAAGAAGGTGCTTTGTGGGTGTGGGTGTGTGTTTGTGCTTTTGTCTCATGTTCTCAGAATAGGTAGGAATGGCGGTTTGTTTGGTTTGGAGTGAACTGGTTTTAAAAAGTGATTTGATAAGGCAAGTGTTTCTATGTCTGTGTAATCCATTGTGTCCGTGGTTGTAGACATTAGAAAAGAGAATGCATGAATGGATGTGTCCTGTCTGGTAGAAAGCTTCCCAGCATTCATCCAGCCGAATATATGAATGCACTGCGGCTTCCCTTATCGATGGGCAACACCTGCTATTTTCCTAAAATCTGGTTTTATTTTTGAATTCTGGCCTCTCTCCAGAATAGGCTCATGGTTTTGTGTCCAAGAGAAGTACCACCTTCAAGCTCTGTGACATGGCCATGTACTGGATAGCTGAAGGGAATGGCGAACAACTAAGAAAACTCAGATATCAGTGTGACCAGTAAAGTCTCAGTGGAAAAACCGTGCTTTGGGCCTTTTGCTTACCTTTTGTTCTATTCCCCTGTATTTCAGGAATTTCTTTGCCTCAGGCCACCCCTTCATGAAGCCAGAAGAAAACATTTTTCAAATGGAAATGAATGGGCCTCACCTGTGGCTCTTTGCCTAATTGCTTTAGAAAGGGGTGTGTCTGAATCAGCCTCTTGGCCCTGTGTGAGGCTGTGGCTTAGATTCTTAGCACCTGATCGATATAAAGAAAGATCCCATGTGTGAAGCCAAAACCAAAATGCCCAAAAGAGGATTCATTGAGGATAAAGTCTCTTGCCTTCCACTGTAAGGTTCCTGACCTCCATCAAGTGAGAATAGAGATCCTTTGGGTCAAATGATTTCTTCAAAGCCCTGCACATCCTAGCCCAGAGGTGCTTGTGTTTTCTCATGACTCCAATTCACATAAAGATTCTAAACCCCACTGTCAGTAGGCCTCAAATTGGAGAAGCAGAGCAGTATTACGGCAGGCCTATTTGATCACTCCTGGGTCACAGGAAGGGTGTCCAGGCCACCCTGACATTAGGAAAATAAGGGGCAAGGAAGCCTATTTTGGACACTGTCTTGGGCTGTGTCCTTCATGGAAACTTCCAGCCAGAGGTTAAGATGAGTGTCTATATGCAATAAGATGAGGGTCATGTGGGAATGTTTTGGTTTAACTTTGGTCATTTGTGTTGGGGTTGGAAGAGATGAGTAGGTCAACCAGGACTTGAAATCTGGTGTGATTCCCCTTAGAAACTGAGTTATGGAACTGAACTCAGAGAAATATTGGCATGAATTGTGTTGAGTTTTTAGGAGGCCACACATAAGACTCGCCCTTGGAAACTGAGACCTAGGCCCAGGGTGGCTTCCACAGAGCACTGGAAATCTCACCCAGGATATCACAAGATTTTATTCTGAAAGACTTGGCCGCCATAGTCAAAACACACATAGACCTCACACTGTAGACCTCAATGGGCATGGCTTCATGTGACCTTTTGGCGACTCTTTGGGAAGACTTGCCTGTGAGTGTCCTCCAGAGATTTCATTGAAATGAGCTTCCTCACAATTTAATGGTTCCTAAATGAATTGAAACCCACAGTGCCTCCAACTTCCACCTTGAAAAATGGCTAGATAAATACCATGAAATTTTTGAAATTCCTATGACCAGGTGGCACTGGAGAACCTTTGTATGCCCTGTTGCTGATCATGAGTGTACCAGAAAGTGCCTTTATTGACTGAGTTTCATTAACATGGTGTAGAACAGAGATGCCAGTAAGTTGGATACTCCTCAATTGTAGGCGCAAGCTGTGGTGTGCAGGTTTGTGATAAAACATCCGTGGTGGGGCCATGTGGATCTGCCATTGCTTCCAAATGGCATGTGACTGACGTGGTGCAGCCAGGAAACTTTTATATGTAAAGGCATATTGGTATATGGAAAATTTTTAGGGCAATGTTCAGAATCAGGTTGCTATGGACAAGGGGACAATCTATGTGGGCTATAAGCCTGGTTGGTGCATTCTCCTACAGACCATGACCCACTACACATGACAGAACTCCCTCCAGCACTGTGTCCCAGTTCAACTCCTTGTATTTCGTGAAGAAAATACCAAACTCCCAGTGCAGCAGCAAGAAACACCACGAAAAGTGGAGAATGACCAAATGCCTTCACAGTCCACACGGGGAGACTCTTAGACCCCAGTGGTCACAGTATACCTACAAAGAGAGAATTCAGTACTGTAGCCTAGTGTTCATTGGAAAATAAGAAACCACGTCTTCCAGGTCACATAGATGTAGACCCAGCTCTGATGGTCTCACTAGAAAGAAAGCGAAAGCTCCTGACAACAACATATATTTTGAGTTCCCAACCTCAGAGGCAGTTTCTCAAGAAGTCTTTAGGCCAGCAGAGCTCCAAGTTTGTGGAGTGTTTACCTTGTCCCTTACATTTCGAAACTCCTCTACCACATCCAAGGTTGTGAACTCCTTTGCATTTTCCATTCCAGATATATATTCACAGATTTTCTAACTCTTCTCCTCTAATTGTGTCTTATTTGGGGCGAAGGTAATGTGAAGCCATTGTTCTGGATGAGAGTGGGAAATTTATTGTGTAGACCATATTTGCATACACATTGGATTCATTTTCCTTTTTTCCATTCAAAATACTGAATCCCTGACACTAACCCATACCCTACTAGACTCTGACTACTAATCCTACTATGATGGAGAATAATAACACAAACAGAATAGAAATACAAGCCATTCAGAGGAGGCATGGTGTATAGTTGGACTTGAATTTTGCATGATAAAGGGTAGGTGTTATATATCTAGTCCATTTTTCATTGAAATAGTTCTCTATGTGTTTTTTTTCCTTTAATTTTTATTGTTGGTTTTTCAAAATTTACCTATTTCTTGACATATCATATTTCACACTTTGATTCATGTGGGTTATGAACTCTCATTTTTAACCCGTATACAGGTTTCAGCATCACATCTGTTACACATCCCCTGTTTTACTTATTGCAATACTAGTGTCTGTTGTAGTCTGCTGTCTTTCCTATCCTCTACTATACCCCATCCCCTCCCCTCCCATCTTCTATCTCTACCCCATCTACTGTAATTCATTTCTCCCCCTTGGTTTTTTTTTCCCCCTTTCCCCTCACTTCCTCTTGTATGTAATTTTGTATAACCATGAGGGTCGCCTTCCATTTCCATGCAATTTCCCTTCTCTTTCCTTTTCTCTTCCACCTGTCACCCCTGTTTAATGTTAATCTTCTTCTCATGCTCTTCCTCCCAAATCTGTTCTTAGTTACTCTCCTTATATCAAAGAAAACTATTGGCATTTGTTTTCTTAGGGATTGGCTAGCTTCACTTAGCATAATCTGTTCTAATGCCATCTATTTCCCTGCAAATTCTATGATTTTGACATTTTTTAATGCAGACTATTACTCCATTGTGTATAAATGCCACATTTTTTTTTCCATTCCTCTATTGAAGAGCATCTAGGTTGGTTCCACACTCTTGCTATTTTGAATTGTGCTGCTATGAACATCAATGTAGCAGTGTCCCTGCAGCATGCACTTTTTAGGTCTTAGGGAATAGACCGAGAAGGGGAATAGCTGGGTCAAATGGTGGTTCCTTTCCTAGCTTCCAAGAAATCTCCATACTTCTTTCCAAATTGGCTGCACCAATTTGCAGTCCCACCAGCAATGTACAGGTGTACCCTTTTCCCCACATCCTCGCCACCACTTGTTGTTTGACTTCATAATGGCTGCCAATCATACTGGAGTGAGATGGTATCTTAGGGTGGGTTTGTTTTCCATTTTTCTGACTGCAAGAGATGGTGAGCATTTTTTCATGTACTTATTGATTGATTGTATGTCCTCATCTGAGAAGTGTCTGTTCAGGTCCTTGGACCATTTGTTGATTGGGTTATTCGTTTTCTTATTGTTTAATTTTTTGAGTTCTTTGTATACTCTGCATATTAGGGCTCTATCTGAAGTGTGAGGAGTAAAGATTTGTTCCCAGGATGTAGACTACTTATTTACCTCTCTTATTGTTTCTTTTGATGAGAAAAAACTTTTTAGTTTGAGTAAGTCCCATTTGTTGATTCTAGTTATTAACTCGTGTGCTATGGGTGTTTTATTGAGGAATTTGGAGCCCAACCCCACAGTATGTAGATCATAGCCAACTTTTTCTTGTATCAGATGCCATGTCTCTGATTTGATATCAAGCTCTTGATCCATTTTGAGTTAACTTTTGTGCATGACGAGAGAAATGGATTCAGTTTCATTTTGTTGCATATGAATTTCCAGTTTTCCCAGAACCATTTGTTGAAGATGCAATCCTTCCTCCATTGCATGCTTTTAGACCCGATTGGCATTGCATTTAACATATAGAGAACTTTTGGTTATATTGCCAAAAGTTTTTGATGATGTTAGTTCTGCCTATCCATGAACATAGTATATTTTTCCATCTTCTAAGATCTTCTTCTATTTCTCTCTTTAGGGTTCTGTAGTTTTCATTTTATAAGTCTTTCACCTCTTTTGTTAGGTTAATTCCCAAGTATTTTTTTTTTTTGTGGATATTTTGAATGGAGTGGTTGTCCTCATTTCTATTTCAGAGGATTTGTTGCTGGTATACAGGAATGCCTTTGATTTATGTGTATTGATTTTATATCCTGCCACTTTGGTGAATTCATTTATTAGCTCTAATAGTTTCTTTGTATACCTTTTTGGGTCTGCTAAGTATAGAATCATGTCATCTGCAAATAGTGATAATTTACGTTCTTCTTTTCCTATTTTTATGCCTTTGATTTCTTTAATCTCTCTAATTGCTCTGGCCAGTGTTTTGAGAACTATGTTGAACAGAAGTAGTGAGAGAGGGCATCCCTATCTTCTTCCAGATTTTAGAGGGAATGCTTTCAATTTTTCTCCATTCAGAATGATGCTAGCCTGAGGCTTAGCATAGATTGTTTTTACATTATTGAGTTATGTTCCTGTTATCCCTAGTTTTTCCAGAGTTTTGAACATAAAGGGATGCTGTACATTGTTGAATGCTTTTTCTGCATCTATCGCGATGATCAAATGGTTCTTATTTTTAAGTCTATTGATGTGATGAATAACATTTATTGATTTCTGTATATTGAACCAGCCTTGCATCCCAGGGATGAATCCTACTTGATCATGGTGCACAATTTTTTTAATATGTTTTTGTATCCGATTCGCCACAATTTTATTGAGGATTTTTGCATTTTTTCCTGAAATAGCTTGAAAAGTATCGCTATTAGTTCCTCTTTAAAGGTTTTGTAAAACTCTGCTGAATACCCATCCGGTCCTGGGCTTTTATTAGTTGGTACTCTTTTGATGGTTTATTCTATTTCCTCAATTGTTATGGGTCTGTTTAGGTTGCCTATATCCTTCTGACTCAATCTGGGCAGATTATATGACTTGAGAAATTTATTGATGCCTTCACTATCTTCTATTTTATTGAAGAATAAGAATTCAAAATAATTTCGGATTATCTTCTGTATTTCTGAACTATCTGTTGTGATACTGAGTTCTCCCTCTTCTTTTCTTTGTTAGCTTGGCTAAGGGTCTGTCGATTTTATTTATTTTTTCAAAGAACCATCTTTTAGTTTTGTCAATTTTTTCAATTATTTCTTTTGTTTCGATTTCATTAATTTCAGCTCTGATTTTAATTATTTCTTGCCTTCTACTTCTTTTGCTGTTGTTTTGCTCTTCTTTTTCTAGGATTCTGAGATGAAGTATGAGATCATTTATTTGTCGTTTTTTTTTTTTTTCCTTTTTTTAAGGAATGAAATCCAAGCATTGAATTTTGTTCTTAGAACTGCTTTCAATGTGTCCCATAGATTCCGATATGTTATGTCTGTGTTTTCATTTATCTCTAAGAATTTTTCAATTTCCTCCTTGGTGTCTTCTATAACCCATTGATCATTCAGTAACCTATTTTTCATTCTCCAAGTGATACATGATTTTTCCTTCTTTCTTTTATCGTTGATTTTCAGTTTCATTTCATTATGATCAGATAAGATGCCTGGTATTATATCTACTCCTTTATATTGTCTAAGAGTTGCTCTGTGACACAATATATGATTTATTTTTTTGAGAAGTATCCATGTGCTGCTTAGAAAAAAGTGTAACTGCTTAATGTTGGGTGGTATATTCTATATATATCATAAGTCTGGGTTATTAATTGTGTTATTGAGTTCTATAGTTTCATTATTCAACTTTTGTTTGGAAGATCAGTCCATTAGTGAGAGAGGTGTGTTTGAGTCACCCATGAATATTGTATGGTGGTCTATTAGACTCTTGAACTTGAGAAGAATTTGTTTGATGAACATAGCTGCACCAATGTTTGGGGCATATATATTTATGATTGTTATGTCTTGTTGGTGTATGGTTTCCTTGAGAAGTATGTAGTGTCCCTCTTTATCCCTTTTGATTAACTTTGGCTTGAAATCTATTTTATTTGATATGAGTATGGACACTTCTGCTTGTTTCCGAAGTCCATATGGGTGATATGATTTTTCCCAACTTTTAACCTTCAGTCTATGTATATCTTTTCCCAACAAATGCGTCTCCAGTAGGCAGCATATTGTTGAGTCTTGTTTTGTGATACATTCTACTAGCCTGTGTCTCTTAATTGGTGAGTTTAAGCCATTAACATTTAGGGTTATTATTGCGATATGGGTTGTTCTTCCAGCCATATTTGTATATTTATGTTACTAAACATGGTTTTTTTTTCCTCCTTGATTATTTTCCCCCCTTTACTGTCCTACCTCCCACTGTTGGTTTTCATTGTTATTTTCCATTTCCTCTTCCTGTATTGTTTTGCCAATGATGTTTTGAAGAAATCATTTTCTAGCTGCAAATTCTTTTAACTTTTGTTTATCATGGAAAGTTTTAATTTCATCTTCTATCCTGAAGCTTAATTTCGCTGGATACACAATTCTTGGATGGAACCCATTTTCTTTCAGTGTTTGAAAAATATTATTGCAGGATCTTCTAGCTTTCAGAGTCTGTGTTGAAAGATCAGCTGTTATCCTGTTTGGTTTACCACTAAATATAATCTGTTTCCTTTATCTTGTAGCTTTTAGAATTCTCTTCTTATTCTGTATGTTGGGCATCTTCATTATAATATGTCTAGGTGTGGATCTCTTATGATTTTGCACATTTGGCATCCTGTAAGCTTCTAGGATTTGCGATTCTGTCTCATTCTACAAGTCGGGGAAGTTTTCTCCTTTATTTCATTGAATTTATTGCTCATTCCTTTTGTTTGGACCTCTATACCTTCCTGTATCCCAATGACTCTTAAGTTTTGTCTTTTTATGTTATCCCATATTTCTTGGATGTTCTGCTCATGGTTTCTTAAAAGTCTTCCTGAGCTGTCTGTGTTCTTTTCAAGTTGAAATAATTTGTCTTCATTGTCTGATGTTCTATCTTCTAAGTGTTCTACTCTGCTGGTAGTATTCTCAACTGAGTTTTTAAGTTGGTTTATTGATTCCTGCATTCCTAGGATTTCTGTTTGTTTGATTTTATAATCTTTATCTCCCTCCATAGTTGATCTGATGCTTCTTGGATTTTTTTATGTAATTCATTATCAAGGTGATCTTTCATTGTCTGATTTTGCTCTCTAATGTCTTCCTTGAGACTCCAGATCTTCTGAAGCATGTATATCCTGAGTTCTTTATCTGACATTCCATCTGCTGCAGATATTACCTCTTCTAAAGTTGACTTTACCTGCATTGCTTATGGTCCTTTCATTCCTTGTCTTTTCATACTGTTCATGTTTCTTTCTGCTTGGTGAAACTGTTGTGTTATTGAATTTTTCCCCTATATATTTATATTGCTCTTGTATAGTTTAAAAGTCTCCCTCGCAGGCACGGGTGGTGGCTCTTCCCCTCCTACAATTGGGACAATGTGCCTAGCACACCAGTAGGCTGCTGGGCCTGTTCTGTCAGTCAGTAGCTGGTCCGCCTTCCTTGAAGGTGAGAGCAGCAGCTCTGCCCCTCTGCAGGCACTGGGCCTGTTCTGCCAGTTGGTCGCAAGTCGGGCTACTTTGCAGGCGTGGGCGGCAGCTTTGACCATCTGCGGGCCACTGGGTCTGTTTTGTATGTCCCTTGCAGGTCTGTCTACCTTGCAGGTGCGTGTGGCTGCTCTGCCCCTCCCCCAACCGGGACGATGTGTCTACCGTGCTGGCAGGCCATAGGCCTGGTCTGTCGGTGGTCGCAGGTCCACCTACCTTGAAGGCGCGGAGGGCGTCTCTGCCCCTCCGCAGATTGCTGGGCCTGTCCTGCTGTGGGTCACAGGTCTGCCTACCTTGCAGGCCCGGCGGCATTGCCCCTCCCCCAACCAGGGCGATGTGTCTTCCATGGTGGCTGGCCACTGGTCCTGTTCAGCCGGTGGGTCGCAGGTCCGCCTACCTTGAAGGAGCGATTGGCAGATCTGCCCCTCCCTCTCTCAATGTGTTTTTAAAGTTGACAAATATGTGAATTCCTGTCTCCCTTTCTCTGTAGCATATTCAGCACATGTATTTTTATATGCACATATAGAATCCTACCTGGTATCACACGTACATTTTTGTGAGGCTGCTGACTTGGCAGATACAAATTATGAGAAGAGATCACTCCTCCTAAACGCTCTTGGAACTGAAATTTTAAGCTATGGGTGAGCTTCCTAGTTGAACAATATTACACATAAATCCACGCTCAGTAAAATGAAGATTTTTGGATCTGTGGATGATATATATTTCATGAAGAATTTCAATTGGCATATGTATTGCTACTTTTTAATGTCTGTTGTGTGTGTGTGTGTGTGTGTATATACACTCTCCATATATTTCAAAATATGAAATAGATGTGTCTTATGTACAGTCCCAAAATTCATTCATGTTCATGTATGTGGAATTATAATCATATTTTCACAAGATTATTCTCAGAAATATTCATCCACCTGAAATACATATTTGTTTCTTAGGACTGAAAACTAACTTCAGTGAATGGTGCATTCAAATCCTAATATTTCTACATTAACTGACTCAGTTTAACATCAATGCAAGAAGATTCCTATGGGACATGATGTTATTTTGACGTTCATTTTTACTCAACACTGGTACATTACTACTCCTTCAGTTAATGCACATCATAGGATATATATTTCATCTACAAGTTCGCAAATTTATAGGCATTTGTTTCACTTTCAGTCACTTCCTGCTTCAGAACACATGTATTTCTCCAGGTTTCTTGACTGGTCTTTTTATGAGACTTTTTTCCAAACAAATTATTTTCAATATCCATAATCAATTTGAAGCAAAACTCACACACTCTTCATGATAAACCATAATCCTCATATTACCATTAGATGTAAAACGGGTTGGAATGAATGGTTGTATATCAATATAATATTTCCGGTATATTTTCACATTTCAAATCAATCCATTATTTAAAGTTGGAATCAGTTATATTATTTATTCACAGTATGGTCTATACATGCATATTCTTCATATTCAAAGACAAAGAGTACACCTGTTTGTACCCCAAATACTAATTTATACGTCTTCAAAATATTGCACCCAGAAATGGTGGAAGAAATACTCAGGTCACCTTATCTACATATACATTGTATCACAGTAATATTCTGGACACAAAAAGCAAAAGTCACACTTATGATTGTACCAAAGCCTAAATGGAAACTGAACATGGATTACTAAAAACATCCATGTCCAGGTTGCCTAATAGTCTCAAATATCAATCCTATTGGTGACTACGTATTTGTTTCTTCCTAAGATTATATATTCAACCTGAATACAGTTAATAATGTCTAATACTATCACTCACTTTATACTTTGCCTGATTTCCTAATGTCTCTATTGATGTCTGCTTTCCTAAATATTTTCCCCAGTTCACCATGTGAGTGACTCTTCACATGTGATGATATTTACTTTCACTCTCGAACCGAAACCCTATTGATAAAGAATTTTTGGTCCAAATCCTGTACTCACTCTTCTTCTGAAAGCTACTGACTATCTTCCTAATCTTACTGAGTTTCTCTGTTTGAGTGGAAGTTCTCTTTTCCATTCAATCATCCAAGGTACAAGGTCCTATGCCATTGATTATCGATTTATCTGAGACATATATGCGGAACATTATTCAAAGCTACGTATCACAATCAACAGCTCAATGCCCTTCTGAGCTTCAAATCTTACCTAGATTTCTGTTTTCATACTTATATTTTACGTCTATGTTTTAATAAATATCACAGGTTCCCAATACCATTATTCATCCAGCAGAATGATTCCTAACCCAAATCAAACATGTTATTAAACCCTAAACATACACTGTTCCTACAATCTCACTTAACAAAAGACCAGGGACAGTGTTGGTCTTACAATACAGGAATGTAGGGGATATTCCATATGCTGAAAACCTCAAAGGTCCATGCATATGTGATCCCTGGAGAAGATATAAACAGCTATGAAGGACCTTAAAGAGCAAAACTCATCTTCCATTGCAAACAACCTGGTCAGGATGAAGGGTTGTATCTGAATGAGCCTCTCTGTTCTCAATGTAGAGAAAATGGACCAAACCAGGCCTGTGTGGAGAGCTGTTCCTGGGTGCCTATGGTTGATTCACCATTCTAACTTGTGAAAGTGTCACAAGAAGTAGGGGCAGCCTTTATCTCATGGGACCCTTGGAAGCAACTGTTAGGACAAAGTGATTGCCAAGGCAGTGTCCTCATTCACTACCTGAAGTAAGTGATCTCACCTCTCTTCCTTGGTGATGGAACTCTCTGAACTTGGGATGCAGAAACCAGGCACCCAGAGCCAGTCCCAGTCCCAGTCCCAGTGAGGTCACTTGTTTGGATTTACCAAGGACAGAGTCAGTGTTTCCTAGAACCTACTGATGTGAGGATGGCCAAATGCCAGGAGAGCTTTGTAGAGGGGCCTTTTCTGAGAAAAAGGTACTTGCCCACTTCTGGCTCCTGACAACGTCACAGATTTGGCCAAGGAGACCATATATGAGACAGGAAAGGCCATTTGGGGGAACATAGTATGGCCTACCAGTCAGACAACACTCAGGATAGTCACAGAATTACTTGGGGGAAGGAGGTGTCTTTGTGGGTGTGGGAGTGAGTTTGTGGTTTTTTTTAATGTTCTGAGAATAAGTAGGAAAGGCAGTTTGTTGGGTTTGGAGTGGACTGTGTCTAGTAATTCCTTTGACAATGCGAGTTTCTATGTCTGGGTAACTCTC
Source organism: Callospermophilus lateralis (assembly GCF_048772815.1). Classification (NCBI taxonomy): domain Eukaryota; kingdom Metazoa; phylum Chordata; class Mammalia; order Rodentia; family Sciuridae; genus Callospermophilus; species Callospermophilus lateralis. The sequence goes on from NC_135319.1 coordinate 9,290,794, forward strand.
TGTGTCCATGGTTGTATTCATTAGAAAAGAGAATTCATCTATGGATGTGTCCTGTCTAGTAGAAAGAATTCCAGCATTTATCCTGCCTAATTTATGAATGGACTGTGACTTGCCTTATCAATGGGCAACACGTACTATCTTCCTAAGTTCCTGTTTTCTTTCTGAATCTGGCCACTCTCCAGAATAGGCTCATGGTTTTTTGTCCAAGTTATGTACCACCTCCAACCTGTGTGACATGGCCATGTATTCCTTTTTTTTTTTTTTTTTCCTTTTTTTTTTCTTTTTTTTTTCTTTCTTTTTTTTTTTATTGGTTGTTCAAAACCCTACAAAGCTCTTGACATATCATATTTCATACATTAGCATACATTAGCTTCAAGTGAGTTATGAACTCCCTTTTTTACCCCAAGTACAGATTGCAGAATCACATGGGTTACACATCCACATTTTTACATAATACCATAATAGTAACTGTTGTATTCTGCTACCTTTCCTATTCTCTACTATCCCCCCTCCCCTCCCCTCCCATCTTCTCTCTCTACCCCCTCTACTGTAATTCATTTCTCACCTTGTTTATTTTCCCATTCCACTTACAACCTCTTATATGTAATTTAGTATAACAATGAGGGTCTCCCTCCGTTTCCATGCAATTCCCCTTTTCTCTCCCTTTCCCTCCCACCTCATGTCTCTGTTTAAAGTTAATCTTTTCTTCCTGCTCTTCCTCCCTGCTTTATTCTTAGTTGCTATCATTATATCAAAGATGACATTTGGTATTTGTTTTTTAGAGATTGGCTAGCTTCACTAAGCATAATCTGCTCTAGTGCCATCCATTTCCCTGCAAATTCCAAGATTTTGTCATTTTTTAGTGCTGCGTAATACTCCATGGTGTATAGATGCCACATTTTTTTAATCCATTCATCCATTGAAGGGCATCTGGGTTGGTTCCACAATCTAGCTATTGTAAATTGTGCTGCTATGAACATCGATGTGGCAGTATCCCTGTAATACGCTCTTTTAAGGTCTTCAGGGAATAGTCCGAGAAGGGCAATAGCTGGGTCAAATGGTGGTTCCATTCCCAGCTTTCCCAGGAATCTCCATACTGCTTTCCAAATTGGCCGCACCAATTTGCAGCCCCACCAGCAATGTACAAGAGAACCCTTTTCCCCACATCCTCGCCAGCACTTGTTGTTGTTTGATTTCATAATGGCTGCCAATCTTACTGGAGTGAGATGGTATCTTAGGGTGGTTTTGATTTGCATTTCTCTGACTGCTAGAGATGATGAGCACTTTTTCATGTACTTGTTGATTGATTGTATGTCCTCCTCTGAGAAGTTTCTGTTCAGGTCCTTGGCCCATTTGTTGACTGGGTTATTTGTTATCTTATTGTCTAATTTTTTGAGTTCTTTGTATATTCTGGATATTAGGGCTCTATCTGATGTGTGAGGAGTAAATATTTGTTCCCATGATGTAGGCTCCCTATTTACTTCTCTTATTGTTTCTCTTGCTGTGAAAAAACTTTTTAGTTTAAGTAAGTCCCATTTGTTGATTCTTGCTATTAACTCTTGTGCTATGGGTGTCCTATTAAGGAATTTGGAGCCCGACCCCACTATATGTAGATCGTAGCCAACTCTTTCTTCTATCAGACGCAGAGTCTCTGATTTGATATCAAGGTCTTTGATCCATTTTGAGTTAACTTTTGTGCATGGTGAGAGGAGGGGGTTCAGTTTCATTTTGTTGCATATGGATTTCCAGTTTTCCCAACACCATTTGTTGAAGATGCTATCCTTCCTCCATTGCATGTTTTTAGCCACTTTATCAAATATAAGATAGTTGTAACTTTGTGGATTGGTCTCTGTGTCCTCTATTCTGTACCATTGGTCCACCCGCCTGTTTTGGTACCAGTACCATGCTGTCTTTGTTACTATTGCTCTGTAATATAGTTTGAAATCTGGTATCGCTATACCGCCTGATTCACACTTCCTGCTTAGAATTGCTTTTGCTATTCTGGGTCTTTTATTTTTCCATATGAATTTCATGATTGCTTTATCTATTTCTACAAGCAATGCCTTTGGGATTTTGATTGGCATTGCATTAAACCTATATAGAACTTTTGGTAATATCGCCATTTTGATGATGTTAGTTCTGCCTATCCATGAACAGGGTATATTTTTCCATCTTCTAAGATCTTCTTCTACTTCTCTCTTTAGGGTTCTGTAGTTTTCATTGTATAAATCTTTCACCTCTTTTGTTAGGTTGATTCCCAAGTATTTTATTTTTTTTGAGGATATTGTGAATGGAGTGGTTTTCCTCATTTCCATTTCAGAAGTTTTGTTGCTGATATACAGGAATACCTTTGATTTATGTGTGTTGATTTTATAACCTGCTACTTTGCTGAATTCATTTATTAGTTCTAGTAGTTTTTTTGTAGACTCTTTTGGGTCTTCTAGGTATAAAATCATGTCATCCGCAAATAATGATAATTTAAGTTCTTCTTTTCCAATTTTTATGCCTTTAATTTCTTTTGTCTGTCTAATTGCTCTGGCCAGTGTTTCGAGAACTATATTGAATAGAAGTGGTGATAGAGGGCATCCCTGTCTTGTTCCAGATTTTAGAGGGAATGCCTTCAATTTTTCTCCATTCAGAATGATGCTAGCCTGAGGCTTAGCATAGATAGCTTTTACAATGTCAAGGTAATTTCCTGTTATCCCTAGTTTTTCTAATGTTTTGAACATAAAGGGATGCTGTATTTTGTCGAATGCTTTTTCTGCATCTATCGAGATGATCATATGGTTCTTATCTTTAAGTCTATTGATGTGGTGAATAACATTTATTGATTTCCGTATATTGAACCATCCTTGCATCCCAGGGATGAATCCTACTTGATCATGGTGCACAATTTTTTTGATGTGCCTTTGTATCCGATTCGCCAGAATTTTATTGAGGATTTTTGCGTCTCGGTTCATCAGGGATATTGGTCTGTAATTTTCTTTCTTTGAGGTGTCTTTGTCTGGTTTCGGAATCAACGTGATGTTGGCCTCATAGAATGAATTTGGAAGAGCTCCCTCTTTTTCTATTTCCTGAAATAACTTGAAAAGTATTGGTATTAATTCTTCTTTAAAAGTTTTGTAAAACTCCGCTGTATACCCATCCGGTCCTGGGCTTTTCTTGGTGGGTAGTCTCTTGATTGCTTCTTCAATTTCCTCCATTGATATTGGTCTGTTCAAATTGTGTGTATCCTCCTGACTCAGTCTGGGCAAATCATATGTCTTAAGAAATTTATCGATGTCTTCACTATCTTCTATTTTATTGGAATATAGGTTTTCAAAATAATTTCTAATTGTCTTCTGTATTTCTGTAGCATCTGTTGTGATATTGCCTTTTTCATCCCCTATGTTAGTAATTTGAGTTCTCTCTCTTCTTCTCTTCGTTAGCATGGCTAAGGGTCTGTCAATCTTGTTTATTTTTTCGAAGAACCAACTTTTAGTTTTGTTGATTTTTTCAATAGTTTCTTTTGTTTCAATTTCGTTGATTTCCGCTCTGATTTTAATTATTTCTTGCCTTCTGCTGCATTTGCTGTTGTTTTGTTCTTCCTTTTCCAGGGCTTTGAGATGAAGTGTGAGCTCATTTATTTGTTGGTTTTTCTTTTTTTTGAGGAATGACCTCCAGGCGCTGAATTTCCCTCTTAAAACTGCTTTCATTGTGTCCCATAGATTCCGATAAGTTGTGTCTGTATTTTCATTTATCTCTAAGAATTTTTTGATTTCCTCCTTTATGTCTTCTGTAACCCATTGATCATTCAGTAACATATTGTTCATTTTCCATGTGATATAGGATTTTCCCATCCTTCTTTTATCATTGATTTCCAGTTTCATTCCATTATGATCAGATAAAATGCATGGTATTATCTCCACCCCTTTATATTTACTGAGGTTTGCCCTATGGCATAATATATGGTCTATTTTTGAGAAGGATCCATGTGCTGCTGAGAAAAAAGTATATCCACTTGATGATGGTTGATATATTCTATATACGTCAGTTAAGTCTAGGTTATTGATTGTGTTATTTAGATCTATAGTTTCTTTATTCAACTTTTGTTTGGAGGATCTGTCCAATGGTGAGAGAGGTGTGTTGAAGTCACCCATAATTATTGTATTGTGGTCTATTTGATTCTTGAACTTGAGGAGAATTAGTTTTATGAACGTCGCAGCACCATTATTTGGTGCATAAATATTGATAATTGTTATGTCTTGTTGGTGAATGGTTCCTTTTAACAGTATATAATGGCCTTCCTTATCCCTTTGGATTAACTTAGTCTTGAAGTCGATTTTGTTCGATATGAGGATGGCCACACCTGCTTGTTTGCGAGGACCGTGTGCATGGTATATTTTTTTCCAACCTTTCACCTTCAGCCTGTGTATGTCTTTTCCTGTCAGATGTGTCTCCTGGAGGCAGCATATTGTTGGATTTTTTTTTTTAATCCATGTTACCAGTCTATGTCGCTTTATTGGAGAGTTTAAACCATTAATGTTTAGAGTTACTATTGCTATATGGTTTGTACTTCCATCCATGTTTGATTATTTGTCTCTCTCTTTTTTTTTTTAAATTTAGTTTATTTCTCCATGATTAGCTTTCCCCCCTCCGTCAGTCTTTACTGGGGCACTTCCCACTGTTGGCTTTGGTTATTGTTTCTCATTTCTTCCTCGTGTAGTGTTTTGCCCAAGATATTCTGCAATGCTGGTTTTCTGGCTGCAAATTCTTTTAGCTTTTGTTTATCATGAAAGATTTTTATTTCGTTGTCGTACCTGAAGCTTAATTTTGCTGGATACAGAATTCTTGGTTGGCATCCATTGTCTTTCAGTGTTTGAAATACGTTGTTCCAGGATCTTCTCGATTTCAGTGTCTGAGATGAAAAATCCGCTGTTAACCTTATTGGTTTACCCCTGAATGTAATCTGCCTCCTTTCTCTTGTAGCTTTTAATATTTTCTCTTTGTTCTGTATATTGGATATCTTCATAACAATGTGTCTTGGCGTTGGTCTACTTTGATTTTGTATGCTCGGTGTTCTGTATGCATCTACAATTTGTATATCTGTTTCCTTTTTTATTTCTGGAAAGTTTTCTGTAATTATTTCATGTAATAGATTACACATTCCCTTGGTTTGAATCTCTGTGCCTTCCTCTATCCCGATCACTCTTAAATTTGGTTTTTTAATGTTATCACATATCTCTTGGATGCTTCTCTCGTGATTTTTGACCAGCCTATCAGAGTTGGCTAGACTCTTTTCAAGATGATATATTTTGTCTTCATTATCTGACGTTCTGGCTTCTACTTGCTCCACTCTGTTAGTGATACTCTCATTTGAGTTTTTAATTTGGTTTATAAGTTCCTTCATTTCTAAGATTATTTTCTGATTCTTTTTTATAATCTCTATCTCCTGATAAAGATGCTTAACTTCTTCTTTTATCTGTTTTTGTAATTCGTTCTCAATGTGTTCTTTTGCTGCTTGAATTTGCTGTCTCGTATCCTCTTTAAGGTTACATTCCATCTGTCTAAGGTATTCCTTGAGGTCTTTATGTGACCATTTTTCTGATGAATCTATATTCTCCTGGGTATTTAGGCCTTCCTGCATTGTTTGTACTCCTTTCCTTCCTTGCTTTTTCATATTGCTTCTTGTTCTGTTTGACTACTGAGTTGTTGATTACTCCTATAAATTTATTTGCTGCTTGGGAGGAAAGGTATTATAGGGGGAGGGAATAAGTCACCAAGGAGAATGAGAGTAAGCAGGCAGAATTCAAGGAAGGGGGAATATGAGAATTGAAAATAAATGCAAAGACAGAAGAAAAGAAGAGAGAGAGAAAGGAAACAGAAAATTAAAAAGAATTAAAAAGAAATCATAATTGCAATAATAAAAATGAAAATTAGTATTAAAAAGTAAGATAAAATGAATTAGTAAAAATTTGGGGAAAACAACAACAAAAACAAAACAAAACCAAAAAAAAAAATTTTAATACATGCAGTCTTTTAGACTCATCAATTCAGATTGTTAACTACAATTCTGGTATGAGAGAGATCATCCATAGTGTGAATAAAACAGGAGTCCAGAGAAAAGAAAAAAAAAAAAAATGCAGTCTTAGAGTTCGATTCACTATTCTTCCAGTAGGTGGAGCTGTGCCCACCGGGCCACGCTTCTCCTCTCAGTAGGCGGGAGCCAATTGCTGTGCATCAGCTCTTCCTCCTGGACTGGGCGGGTCTCTAATCCTGAGTGCACCGGTGAAGCTCACCACATTATTGGCTACACACCAAGTCTGCTGTTCCTGTGAGCCCTGTTTTCAAGAACGCCTGGGCACATTCTCCCTGTTTGCCATTCCCTTGGACCCTAAGTTTGTAGAGCTTGGGGTTGAGAACCCCCAGCGAATTTGCTTGCCCTCTGGTAGCCACGCCCCTGGAAGCTGGTGCAAGAGACCTCAGTTGTCAGCACTGGTGATAGCGGTAGCCGGAATTCCGCGCCGCGGGTCCCGCGCCACTCCTGATTCCCCCGTGCAAGAGCCGGGCGGGCGGGGCCTTTAGCAGCGCCCGGCAGGCGGGGACTGTCCACACGAGCACGGGGTTGGGGTGGTTGTTTCCAGTGCCGAACCGCCAAAGGCGGCTCACAGAGCTGGGAAGGCAGGACCCAGCCTTCCGTATGCTCGCTGCAATGTGTGAGCAGCGGTTTTTCAGCTGAGCCGGCAGGACCGCGCCCCAGTGGGAGCTGTTTACACGAGCGCGGTGGGGCAGGGGTGGGGGGTGGGGGTCGTTGTTCACAGCGCCGAGCCGGCGGGGGGGGGGAGTGGTCGGAGGGGGTGGTCGTTTGCAGCGCCGAACCGCCTCTGCGCTAGGCCGGCTGGGGCCCAAGCAGGCTGTGGCCGTTTGTAAGTACGCTGCAAAGTGTGGGCGGCAGCAGGAGTTCGGCGTTGGCCGTGAGTTTCTGCTGAGTTTCACTCGCTGAGATTCACTCGTCTGGGACAAAGTGACCCCTCTAATAGACTTACTAATTCCCGGCAGGTCTCCTTTCAGCGGAATTTTGCTAGAAGTCCCTCAGCAGGCTGTATGCAGGTGAATTAATGGTCCTCTCTGCTCCTGTTCCTGCAGAGGCATTGAAAGTGCTGCCTCCTTGCCGGCAGCCATGTTGGGTCCCCCGGCCATGTATTCTATAGCTGAAAGGAAAGGGAGCATCTCAAAAAACTCAGATATCAGTGTGACAAGGAAAGTCTCAGTGGAGAAAACCTGCTTTGGGCCTTTTGCATCCGTATTCCTCTGTTGCCCTGAATGTCAGGAAGTTCTTTGCCTCAGGCCACCCCTTTGTGAATCCTGAAGAAAACAGTTTTCAAATGGAAATGAATGGGCATCACCTGTGGCTGTTTGCTAAAATGCTTTGAGAGATATGTGTGTGAATCAGTCTCTTGGCCATGTGTGAGGCTGTGTCTTAGATATTCAGCGCCTAATGGATCTTAAGAAAGATCCCATGTGTGCATCCAAAACCAAAATGTCTAAAAAATCAGTCATTGTAGATGAAGTTTATTGCCTTTCTCTGTTAGGTTCCTGACCTCCATCAACTGAATTTGGGGATCCTTTGAATTAATCGAGTTCTTCAAAGCCCTGCAGAGGCTAGCCCATAGGTGCTTGGGTTTTCTAATGAATCCAAATCACATAAAGAATCTATACCTGACAGTCAATAGGCCTCAAATTGGAGAAGCAGAGCAGTATTAGAAGCAGGCCTATTAAATCACTCCTTGTTTACAGGAAGGGTGTCCAGGTCACACTGACTTTAGGCAAATGAGGGCAAGGGAGATTATTTAAGACTCTGTCTTGTGCTTTACCCATCATGGAAACCTCCAGCCAGAGGTAATGATGAGTGTCTATATGGAAGAAGATGAGGTCAATGTTGGAGTGTTTTGGATTTAATTGTGGTCATTTATTTGGCTGTTGGAAGAGAAGACTGGGTCCACCTGGGCTTTAACTGGGGTTTGATTCATCTTTGAGACTGAGTTCTGGCACTGACCTCAGAGAAGTATTGACATGAATTGTGTTGGGATTTCAGGAGGCCACGCATTAGAGTTGCCCTTGGAAACTGAGATCTAGGCCCAGGGTGGCTTTCCACAAAGCACTGAGAATGTCAGCCAGGATATAACCTGATTTTATTCTGAAAGACTTGGCAGGCATATTTGAGAGTCAAAACACCCATGGACCTAACATTGTAGACCTCAATGGGCCTGGCCTCATGTGACCTTTTAGCCACTCTTTGGGAAGACTTGCCTGTGAGAGTTCTCCAGATCTTTCAATGAAATGAGCTTCCACAACATTTAATGGTTCATGAATGAATTGAAACCCACTGTGGCTCCAAAATCATCTTTGAAAAATGGCTAGATAAATACCATGAAATTTTTAAAATTCCCATGACCAGGTGGCACTGGAGAACAGTTAGATCTCCTGATGCTCATCATGAGTGTACCAGACTGGGCCTTGATTTACTGGGTTTCATGAAAATGGCAGAGAACAGAGATGCCAGTAAGTTGGAACCTTCTGAGTAGTGCGCCTAGAGCAGTTGTGGGCAGGTGTGTGACAAAACATCTATGGTGGGGCTTGTGGATCTGCCATTGACGTCCAAATAGCATGTGATTGACTTGCAGCAGCCAGCAGACCCATTTATGTAAAGGCACCTTGTTATATAGAGAGTTTTCAGGGCAATGTTCAGAATTAGGTTGCAATGGAAAAGGGGGCAATGTAGCAAGCAACGAGTGTTAGAAGCCTGGATGGTGCATTCTCCTGCAGACTCTAACCCACCACAAGTGACAGAACTCCCTGCAGCACTGTGTCCCAGTTGAACTCCTTGTTTTTTGTGAAGCAAATATCAAACTCACTGTGCAGCAGCAAGAAACACCACGAAAAGTGGAGGATGACCAAATGGCTTCACAGCGACACGGGGAGGCACTAAGCCCCCAGTGGCCACAGTTTTCCTACAAAGAGAGAATTCAGCACTGCTGCCTCATGTTCATTGGAAAATAAGAAAACATGTCGTCCAGGTCACATAGATGCAGACCCATCTTTGATGGTCTTAATAGAAAGAAAGCTAAAACTTCTGACAACAACTTATATTTCAAGTGCCCAATCTCACATGCAGTTTCTCAAACAGTATTTAGGACAGAAGAGCTCCATGTTGGTGTTGTGTTTTCCATGTCCCTTGCTTTTTGAAACTCCTCTACCATCTCGAAGTTTGTGAACTCCTGAGCATTTTCCATTCCAGACATGTATTCACAAATTTTCTAAGTGTTCTCCTCTAATTGTGTCTTACTTGGAGCGAAGGTAATGTCAAGGCATTGTTCTGGATCAGAGTGGGAAGTTTTGGGTTGCACATATTTGCACACACTTTGGATACAATTTCCAATTGTCCATTCAAAATACAGAATCCCTGACACTATCCCATACCCTACTAGACTCTGACTACTAATCCTAATATGATGGAGAAAAATAACACAAACAGAATATAAATACAAGCAGTTCAAAGGAGGCATGATGTATATTTGGACTTGCATTTTGCATGATAAAGTTTATGTGTTATAAATCTAGTCAATTTTTAATTAAATAGTTCTCCATGTGTTTTTAAAGTTAAAAATATGTGTATTACTGTCTCCCTTTCTCTGTAGCCTATTCAACATATGTATTTTTATATGCAAATACCGAAAGCTACCTGGTATCACACCTACATTTTTGTGAGGTGGCTTCCTCACCGAATACAAAGTGTGAGAAGACATCACTCCTCCTAAACGCTTTTGGAACTGAATATTCAACCTATGGGTGAACTTTCTAGTTGAACAAAATTATACATATATCCATATTCTGTAAAATATATATTTTTGCATTTGTGGATGATATATATTTCATGATGAATTTCGATTGGCATATATATTACTACATTTTAAAGTCTGTGTGTGTGTTTTGTGTGTGTGTGTGTGTATATATATATATATATATATATATATATATATATATATATATATATATATCTGGAGAATATATATATATATATTCTCCAGATGTTTCAAAATATGAAATATATGTATCTTATTTAGAGTCCCAAAATTCATTCATGCTCATGTATGTGGATTTATAATAAAATTTTCACAAGATTATTCTCAGAAATATTCATCCACCTGAAATACACATTTGTTTGCTAGTACTGAAAACTAACTACAGTGACTGGTGCCTTCAAATCCTAATATTTCTACAGTAACTGAACCAGTTTAACATCAATGCATGTAGAATACTATTGGATATGATGTTTATTTTGACGTTCATTTTTATTCCACACTGGTACATTACTCTTTCTTAAGTTTATGGACATCATAGGACATATATTTCATCAACAATTTTGCAAATTTATACGCATTTGTTTCACTTTCAATCGCTTCCTGCTTCAGAACACATGTATTCCTCCAGGTTTCTTGACTGGTCTTTTCATGAGACTTCTTTCCAAACAAATTATTTTTGATTTCCATAATCAATTTGAAGCAAAACTCACACACTTTTCATGATAAACCAAAATCCTGATATTACCATTAGATGTATAATGGGTTGGACTGAATGATTGTATATTAACATAAGATTTCTTATATATTTTCACATTTATTTTAATCTATTATTTCAGGTTGAAACCAGTTTTATTATTTATTCACAGTATGGTCTATTCATGCATTTCCTCTGTATTCATAGACACAGGATGCACCTTTTTTTAGCCCCAATACAAATTTATACGTCTTCAAAAAATTGCTTCCAGAAATGGTGGAAGAAATACTCATGTCACCTGATCTTCATATACATTTCATCACAGTAATATTCTGGACACAAAATTCAAAGGTCACACTTATGATTCTACCAAATCCTAAATAGAAAGTGAACATGGATTACTAAAAACATCCATGTCAAGGGTGCCTTATGCTCTCAAATGTCAATCCTATTGGTGACTACATATTTGTTTCTTTCTAAGACTATATGTTCAACCTCAACCCTGTTGAAAATATCTAATCCTATCACTCACTTTATACTTTGACTTATTTCCTAATGTCTCTATTGATATCTGCATTCCTACATATTTTCCCCACTTCATCATTGTTAGAGACCCTTCACATGTGCTGTTATTGAAATTCACTCTCTAACCGAAACCCTATTGCTAAATAACTTTTGGTCCAAATCCTATACTCATTGTTCTTCTGATACTTACCGACTATCTTCCTGATCCTACTGACTATCTCTGTTTGAGGGGATGTTCTCTTCTACATTCAATCATCCAAGGTACAAGTTCCTATGCCATTGTATATCAATTTATCTGACATATCTGTGCAGAACGTAATTCAAGCTAAGTAATCCAATCAAGGACCCAATGACTTTCTGGACTTCAAATTTTACCTGGATTTCTGTTTTCATACTTATATTTCACCTATATATTCTTGTAAGTATCACAGTTACCCAATACCATTATACATCCCGTAGAATGATTCCTAACCCAAATCGAACTGGTTATTAAGCCTAACCATACACTGTTCCCTCAATCTAACATTACAGAAGAGCTGGAACAGAGTTGGTCTTACAATGCAGGGATGGAGGGGATCTTCCACCTTCTTAGAACCTCAAAGGTCCATGCAGAAATTATCCCTGGAAAACATGTAGGCAGGTATGAAGAACCTGAGAGAGCACAGGTCATCTTACATGGCAAACAGCCTGGTCAGGATGAAGGGTTGTGTCTGAATCAGCCTCTCTCTTCTTAATGTAGAGAAGATGGACCAAACCAAGCCTGTGTGGAGAGCTGTTCCTGGGTGGCTATGGTTGTTATATCATTCTAACTTGTGAAAATGTCACAGGAATTGGGGCAGCATCCATCTCATGGGACCCTTGGAAGCAACTGTTAGAGCAAAGTGGTTGCCAAGGCAGTGACCTCATTCACTTCCTGAAAAAAGTGACCTCACCTCACTTCCTTTGTAATGGAACTCTCTGAACTTGGGAACCAGGAAGCTAGGCCCCCAGAGCCAGTCCAAGTCCCAGTTGGCACACTTGATTCTATTTACCAAGGACAGAGTCAGTCTTTATTGGTACCAACTGATGTGAGGATGGCCAAATGCCAGGAAAGCTATGAAGACGGGTGTTTCCTGAGAAAGCAGGTAGTTATTCTGGCAAAGACACCAGATCTGAGAAAGTACAGGCCATTTCGGGGCAACATAGTATGGCCCACCAGTCAGAGGAAACTCCGGATAATCAAAGACCTACTTCTGGGAAGGAGGTGCTTTGTGGGTGTGGGTGTGAGTTTGTGGTTTTGTCTCATGTTCTGAGAATAGGTAGGAATAGTGGATTGTTTGTTTTTCAGTGGATTGTTTCTAGAAAGTCGTTTGACACAGTGAGGGTTTCTAAAAGTATATCCCACAGTGTCCGTGGTTGTTGACATTTGAAAAGAGAATGCATCAATGGAAGTGTCCTGTCTAGTAAAAAGCTTCCCAGCATTCATCCTGCACAATTGGTGAATGAACTGCAGCTTGCCTTATGAATGGACAACACCTACTATCTTCCTAAGCTCCAGTTTTCTTCCTGAATTCTGGCCACTCTCCAGAATAGTCTCATGGTTTGGTGTCCAAGATATGTACCGCCTTCAAGCTTTGTTACATGGCCATGTACTGGATAGCTGAAGGCAATGGGAGCATCTCAGAAAACTCAGATATCAGTGTGACCAGTAAAGTCTCAGTGGAGAAACCCTGCTTTGGGCCATTTGCTAACCTATTGTTCTGTTGCCCTGAATGTCAGGAATTTATTTGCCTCAGGCAACCCCTTTGTAAAGCCTGAAGAAAACAGTTTTCAAATGAAAATGAAAGGGCATCACCTGTGGCTCTTTGCTTAATTGCTTAAAAAGGAATATGTCTGAATCAGCCCCTTGGCCCTATGTGAGGCTGGGGCTTAGATTCTCGGCACCTGATGGATCTACAGAAAGATCCCATCTCTGAATCCAAAACCAAAATAGCCAAAAGAGCAGTCATTGTGGATGAAGTCTCTTGCCTTCCTCTGTAAGTCCTGACCTCTATCAAGTGAGAATAGATATCATTTGGGTCAAATGAGTTCTTCAAAGCCCTGCAGAGGCTAATACATAGGTGCTTGGATTATCTCATGACTCCAATTCACACAAAATAATTTATACTCAAGAATCAGTAAGAGTCAAAATGGAGAATCAGAGCAGTATTAAGGGCAGGCCCATTTGATCACTCCTGGTTCACAGGAAGGGTGTCCAGGCCACCCTGACTTTAGGCAATTGAGGGGTAAGTGAGCTTATTTTGGACACTGTCTTGGGCTGCACCCCTCATGGAAACCTGCAGCAAGAGGTTATCATGAGTGTCTCTATGGCAGAAGATGAGGGTCATGTGGGAGTGTTTTGGATTCAATTGCGGTCATTTGTGTGGCAGTGGAATAGGCCACTAATGAGAATCGCCCTTGTAAACTGAGATCTAGCCCACTCCTTGGGAAAAATTGCCTGTGAGAGTTCTCCAGAGCTTTTATTGAAATGAGCTTCCTCACCATTTAATGGTTCCTGAATGAATTGAAACCCACAGTGCTTCCAACTTCATCCTTGAAAAGTGGCTACATAAATACCATGAAATTTTTGCCATTCCAATGACCAGGTGGCACTGGAGAACCTTTGATGTCCTGTTGCTCATCATGAGTGTACCAGACAGTGCCTTGATTGTCTGGGTTTCATGACAACGGTGTAGAACAGAAATGCCAGTAACTTGTAGCCTACTGAATAGTGGGCCTAGAGCGGTGGTTTGCAGGTGTGTGATAAAACATCTCTTGTGGGGCCATGTGGATCTGCCATTGCTTCCAAAGGGCTTGAGACTGACATGGTGCATCCAGCAGAACCTTATATGTCTGAAACCTCTCCATGTAAAGGCATCTTTTTATATGGAGATTTTCAGGGCAATGTTCAGAATCAGGTTTCTATGGTCAAGGGGGCAATCTATGTGGGATAGAATCCTGGTTGGTGAATTCTCCTGCAGACCCTGACCCACCACACATGACAGAATTCCCTCCAGCACTGGGTCTCAGTTGAACTCGTTTTATTTAGTGAAACAAATACCAAACTCCCAGTGCAGTGGCAAGAAACACCATGAAAAGTGGAGGATGATCAAATGGCTTCACAGTCCACATGGGGAGACACTTAGCCTTAAGTGGCCACAGTTTACCTACAAAGAGTGAATTCAGCACTGCCGCCACATGTCTTTTGGAAAATAAGAAACCATGTCCTCCAGGTTACATAGATGCAGACACAGCTTTGATGCTTTCACTAGAAATGAAGCTAAAGCTCCTGACAAAAACATATATTTCAAGGATCTTCTAGCTTTCAGAGTCTGTGTTGAAATATCAGCTGTTATACTGATTGGTTTACCCCTAAATGTAATCTGCTTCCTTTATCTTGTAGCTTTTAAAATTCTCTCTTTATTCTGTACGTTGGCTATCTTCATTATAATGTATCTAGGTGTGGATCTCTTATGATTTTGCACATTTGGTGTCCTGTTGGCTTCTAGGACTTGGAAGTCTTTCTCATTCTTCAAGTCTGGGAAGTTTTCTCGTATTATTTCATTGATTACATTGCTCATTCTTTTGGTTTGGACCTCTATACCTTCTTGTATCCCAATGACTCTAAAGTTTGGTCTCTTTATGTTATCCCATATTTCTCGGATGTTCTGTTCATGGTTTCTTAACAGTCTTGCTGAGCTGTCTATGTTCTTTTCAAGTTGAAATACTTTGTCTTCATTGTCTGATGTTCTATCTTCTAAGTGTTCTACTCTGATGGTAGTATTCTCAATTGAGTTTTTAAGTTGGTTTATTGCTTCCTGCATTTCTAGGATTTCTGTTTGTTATTTTTTACAACTTCTATCACCCTGTATAATTGATCTTTTGCTTCTTGAATTTGTTTGTGTAATTCATTGTTGAAGTGATCTTTCATTGTCTGATTTTTCTGTCTAATATCTTCCTTGAGACTCCAGATCATCTGAAGCATGTATATCCTGAGTTCTTTATCTGACATTCCATCTGCTGAAGCTATTACCTCTTCTAAAGTTGTGTTGACCTGCATTGCTTGTGGTCCTTTTTTCTTTGTCTTTTCATATGGCTCGCATTTCTTTCTGCTTGGTGAAACTGTTGTGATTTTGAAATTTTCCCCCTACATATTTATATTGCTCTTGTATATTTGAAAAGTCTTCCTTGCAGGGGTGGGGGGTGGCTGTTCTGCTCCTCCAATTGGGGTGATCTATATACCATGCTGATGGGCCGCTGGGCCTGTTATCCTGATCGGTCACAGGTCTGCCTACCATGCAGGCGCGGGAGGCGGCTCTGTTCAGCCCCTCCTCCAATTGGTGTGACGTGTCTACCACACCCATGAACCCCTGGGGTGTTCTGCCGATCGCTCGCAGGTCTGCCTACCTTGGAGGCATGGGCGATGGATCTGCTCTGCCCCTACTCCAAATGGGGTGAAGTGTCTGCTGCGCTGGCAGGCCGCTGGGCCTCTTCTGCTGGTCGGGTGCAGATTTGTCTACCTTGAGGGCGTGGGTGGTGGATCTGCTCTGCCGCTACTCCAACTGGGGTGTCGTGACTACCAAGCCAGCAGGTTGCTGGGCCTGTTCCGGGCATGGGCAAAGACTCTGCTCTGCCCCTACTCCTATTGGGGTGACGTGACTACCATGCCGGTGGGCCACTTGGATTGTACTAGGCGTGGGAGAAGGCTCTGCTCTGCAACTACTCCAATTGAGGTGATGTGACTACCACGCCTACTGGTCACTGGGCCTGTTCTGGGCACCTGCGGCAGCTCTACTCTGCCTCTATTCCAATTGGGGTGAAGTGATTATCATGCAGGTGTGTCGCTGGGCCTGTTCCGGGCATGGGCAGTGGCTCTGCTCTGCCGCTCTGCCTTGATGACAAAGTGAGAGAGACTTGGGTGTTTGTGACTCACTTTCCTTACCAGGAGACTAACTGTTTCTGTCACCGCTGGTATCAATGAAGTTATCTCCTCCGCTGCTTTCTGATGACATCAGATCTCTACCATGTTGGTATCCCATGCAAAAGGCAGCATTTCGTTCCCTTTGCTGGGTGACCAAAGCAATGGGTGAGTCCTGACTGGCCCTCACAAGCCCCGTCTCAATCCTGTTTCCACTGCCTATGAAGGCTCGGTTGATATTTACCTCCACATTATTCAGCAAGACCCGGACCGGGAAGCAGTTTCCACGGGTTCTTTAGCCCTGAGCCAGATCAGTTCGGGGAGGCCAAATTTGGCCGCTCTGGGCTCAGTGTATGTTCTAATAGGAGCAGGCTCCAAGACGCAGTTTCTGCGTGTTCTTTAGCACTGAGCCTGAGTAATTTTTCTGCGAGACAAAGGTGAATGGCATCCTGAAATTACCTGTTCTATAGCTGAATGAGCTGCGATCAGTCGAAAACAGGGATGGTGACGTCAGCTCTTCAAGATGGTGGACGCTGGCTTCCTCTGTGGTCTGACCGGTATGGAGAACGGAATTGGACTGCATCCATCCCTGTCCCAATCCCAGAATTCAGCACTGAGCACAGTAATTGCATAGCTGGCAGGAGCCCATAGAATCCGCACCACTGTATATTTGCAATGCTATCTCGTCGTTTCCCAGTGCGCGCCACAGACTCTAGCTGCAGGGCAATTTGCTGAATAAGCAGCATGACCCTCCGTGCGGACAAATCACTCGCGTTTGAGCCCCCGTAGGTGATCCTCGTGAGATGGATATATGTCCACTAGGTTTTGGAGCACCCCAAATTTGCTGGAAATTCCTAACAAGATAGGTTTTAGCCATTCTAACTCGTCATTCTCGCACACAGTGACGCGGTACATGGGGGTAATGCACTCCATTCGCCGCCATCATGTGATCCCCCAAAGTTAGTTTTCAGTACTAGGAAAAAAAATATCTATTTCAGGTGGAGGAATATTTCTGAGAATAATCTTGTGAAAAGTTGATTATAAATCCACATACATGAATATGAATGAATTTAGGGAGGGTATAAAAAGAAAAATATACTAAATATTTTGAAAAATCTGGAGAGTGAATATATATACATATATATATATATATATATATATATATATATATATATATATACACACACACACACACACACACACACACACACACAGACATTAAAAGGTAGCATTATGTATGTGAATTGAAATTCACCATGAAATATATATCATCCACAGATCCAAAAATATTCATTTTAATGTACATGGATTTATGTTGTTCAACTAAGAAGCTCACCCATATGTTGAATTTTCAGTTCCAACAGCGTTAAGTAGGAGTGATCACTGCTCACAATTTGTATCTGCCAAGCCAGCCACCTCACCAAATGTACGACTGATACCAGGTAGAATTCTATATGTGCTTATAAAAATACACGTGATGAATAGGCTACAGAGAAAGGGAGACAGTTATTCACATATTTGTTAACTTTTAAAACACATGGAGAACTATTTCAATTAAAATTCGCTAGATTTATAAAACCTACCATTTATCATACGAAAGGCAAGTCCAATTATACACTATGCCTCCTGTGAACGTCTTGTATTTGTATTCTGTTTGAGTTATTATTCTCCATCAAATTAGGATAAGAAGTCAAAGTCTAGTAGGGTATGTGTTAGTGTCAGGGATTCAGTATTTCGAATGGAAAATTGGAAAATGTATCCAATGTGTATGCAAATATGTGCTATAAAAATATCTTCCCACTCTCATTCAGAACAATGCCTTTACATTACCTTCGCCCTACATAAGACACAATTAGAGGAGAAGATTTAGAAAATCTGTGAATACATATGTGGAATGGAAAATGCTCAGAAGTTCACAAATTTGGAGGTGGTAGAGGAGTTTCCAAAAGTAAGGGACAGGGTAATCACTCCAAAAACATGAAGTTCTGCCAGCCTAACATCTGAAGAAACTGCCTCTGAGGTTGGGCAATGAAATATATACTGTTGTCAGAAGCATTAGCTTCATATGTAGTGAGACCATCAAATCTGGTTCTGCATCTATGTGACCTGGAGGACATGGTTTCTTATTTTCCAATGAACATGAGGCAGCAGTGGTGAATTTTCTGTTTGTAGGTACACTGTGGCCACTGGATTCTAGGTGTCTCCCCGTGTGGACTGTAAATTTATTTGGTCATCCTTCACTTTTGTGGTGTTTCTTGCTGCTGCACTGGGAGTTTGGTATTTGCTTCATTAAATACAAGGGTTCAACTGGGACACAGAGCTGAAGTGAGTTCTGTCAAGTGTGGTGGGTCGGGTTCTGCAGGAGAATGCACCAACCAGGCTTCTATCCCACATAGCTTGCCCCATTGACCATAGCGACCTGATTCTGAACATTGCCCTGAAACCTCTCCATATAACAATATGCTTTTACATATAAGGTTCTACTGACTGCAAAATGTCAGTCACAATCCATTTGGAAGCCAATGGCAGATCCACATGCCCCCACCACAGATGTTTTATCACACACCTGCCAACCACTGCTCCAGTACAACTACTCAGCAGGATCCAACTTACTGGAATCTCTGTTCTACACCATTTTCATAAAACCCAGTCAATCAAGGCATTGTCCTGTATACTCATGATCAGCAACAGGACATCCAAATGTTCTCCAGTGCTACCCAGTCATGGGAATTTCAAAAATTTCATGGTATTGATCTAGCCAATTTTCAAGGATTAAGTTGGAGGCACTGTGGATTTCAATTCACTCAGAAACCATTAAATGGTGAGGAAGCTCATTTCAATGAAAACTCTGGAGAATTCTTACAGGCAAGGCTTCCAAAAGTGGCCAAAAGTCAGATTAAGCCAGGCCCATTGAGGTCTACAATGTATGGTCCATGTGTGTTTTGACTCTCAAATATGGCTGCCAAGTCTTTAAAAATAATATCATGTGATATCCTGGCTGAGATTCCCTGTGCTCTGTGGAAAGTAAGCTTGGGCCTAGATGTCACTTTCCAAGGGCAACTCTCATGCATGGCCATCTAAAATTCCAACACAATTCCTGGCAATAATTCTCTGAGATCAGTAAAAGAACTCAGTCTCTAAGGGGAATCACACCAGAGTGCAAGCCTAGGTGGACCCAGTGATCTCTTCCAACCGCCAGACAAATTTCCACAATTAAAACCAAAACACTCTCACATGGCCCTCAACTTCTTCCATATAGACACTCATCATATCCTCTGGCTGGAGGTTTCCATAAGGGACGCAGCCCACGACAGTGTCCAAAATAAGCTCCCTGCCCCTCATTTGCCTAAAGTCAGGGTGGCCTGGACTCTCTTCCTGTGAACCAGGAGTGATCAAATAGGCCTGCCTTTAATATTGCTTGGCTTCTCCAACTTGAGGCCTTCTAGCTTTGGGGTTTAGATTCTTTATGTGAATTGGAGTCATGAAAATCAAGCACCTATGGCCTAGCCTCTGCAGGGCTTTGAAGAACTCATTTGATCCAAAGGATCCTTTTTCTCACTTGATGGATATCAGGAACCTACCAGAGGAAAGCAAGAGAGTTCATCAACAATATCTGATCTTTTTGCCATTTTGGTTTTGGATGCACGCATGGGATCTATCTTTAGATCCATTAGGTGCTGAGAATCTAAGCCACAGCCTCACACAGGGCCAACAGGCTGATTCAGACATATCCCAATCCTAAGCAATTAAGCAAAGAGCCACAGGTGATGCCCATTCAATTCCATTTGAAAACTGTTTTCTTCAGGGTTCACAAAGTGGTGGCTTGAGGCAAAAAACTTCCTGACATTCAACAGAACAATAGGTAAGCAAAAGGACCAAAGCAGGGTTTCTCCACTGAGACTTTCCTGGTCAACAGATATCTGAGATTTCTGAGATGCTAGCCATTTCCTTCAGCTATCCAGTACATAGCCATGTCACAGATGTTGGAGGTGGTACAAATCTTGGACAAAAAACCATGATACTATTCTGGAGAGTGGCCAGAATTGAGAGGGAAAACAGGAAATTAGGAAGCTTGTAGGTGTTGCCCATCCATAAGGCAAGCCAGAGTACACTCATGAATTGGGCAGGATGAATGCTGGGAAGCTTTCTACTAGACAGGACACATCCATTGATGCATTGTCTTTTCTAATGTCTACAACAATGGACTCAGTGGGATACACACACATAGAAACACTCGCCTTTTCAAAGGATTTAATAGAAATATTCCACTCCATACCAAACAAACCGCCTTTCCTACCTATTCTCAGAACATGAGACAAAACCACAAACTCACACCCACACCCACAAAGGCACCTCCTTTCCCCTAGTAGGTCTGTGACTCCCCAGAGTGTCCTCTGACTGGTGGGCCATACTATGTTCCCCCGAAATGACCTCTCCTGTCTCAGATCATGTCTGCTTGGCCAACTCTGTGTAGTTCTCAAGAGTCAGCGGTGAGACACTACCTGCTTTCTCAGGAAAAGCCCCTCTTCAGAGGTTTCCTGGCATTTGGCCATCCTCACATTTGTAGGTACCAAGAAAGACTGACTCTGTCCTTGGTAATTCCAAACATGTGAGACCACTGGCACTAGAACAGGGACTGTCTCTGGGTGCCTGGCTTCCTGGATCCCAAGTTCAGAGAGTTCCCTCACCAAGGAGGTGAGGTGAGATCACTTCCTTCAGGATCTGAATGATGTCACTGCCTTGGCAACCACTTTGTCCTAACAGTTGCTTCCAAAAATACCATGAGGTGGAGGCTGCCCCGATTTTCATGTGACACTTTCTCTAGTTAGAATGTTATATCAACCATAAGCACCCGGGAACAGCTTCCACACAGGACTGGTTTGGTCCATGTTCTATACATTAAGAAGAGAGAGACTGATTCAGACACAACCCTTCATCCTGACCAGGATGATTGCCATGGAAGATGACTTTTGCTTTCTGAGGTACTTCATAGATGCCTTCATCTTCACCAGGGATCATTTCTGCATGAACATTTGAGTTTCTCAGCAGGTGAAGATCCCCTAGATTCCTGTAGTTTAATACCCACACTGTTCCTGCTCTCCTGCAAAGTTAGTGTATGGTTAGGGTTAATAATATTTTCGATTTGGGTTAGGAATCTTTCTGCAGGATGAATAATGGGATTGGGAACCTGCGATATTTATAAGAATATATAGGTGAAATATATGTATGAAAACGGGAATCTAAGAAAGATTTGAAGCCCAGAAGGGCATTGGGCCCTTGGTTTGGATACTTAGTGTTGAATTATGTTCTGTACAATTGTCTCAGTTAAATCGAAATACAATGGCATAGGACCTTGTTCCTTGGATGATTGAATGTAGAAGAGAACATCCAGTCAAAAAGGGATAGTCGGTAGGATTAGGAAGATAGTCAGTAGGTTTAGGAAGAAGAGTGAGTATATGATTTGGAATAAAAAGCTTCTTTAGCAATAGGGTTTCGTTTAGAGAGTGAATGTAAATGTCAGCACATGTGAAGAGTCAGCCAAAATGATGAACTGGGGAAAATATGTAGGAAAGCAAGTGTCAATAGAGACATTATGAAATCAGGCAATGTATAAAGTGAGTGATAGGATTAGACATTTTCAACAGGCTTGAGTTTGAATATATAATCATAGGAAAAAACAAATATGTCGTCACGAATGGGAATGACATTTGAGAGCATTAGGCAACCTGGACATGGATGTTATTAGTTATCAACATTCACTTTCCTTTTAGGCTTTGATACAATCATAAGTGTGACATTTTATTTTTTTTTTGTTCAGAATATTACTGTGATAAAATGTATATGGAGATCAGGTGACATGAGTATTTCTTTTACCATTTCTGGGAGCAATAATTTGAAGACGTATACATTAGTATTAGGGGCACAAAGAGGTGTAACCTGTTTCTATTAATATAGAGATAATGCATGAATGGACCATACTATGAATAAATAACATAACTGATTCCACTTTAAATAATGGATTGAATTGATATGTGAAAATATATAAGAAATCTTATATTGATATACAATCATTCATTCCAACCAGTTATATTTCTAATGGTAATATTAGTATTATGGTTTATGATGAATGTTGTTTGAGTTTTGCTTTATAAGTGATGATGTTAAACGAAAATAATGTGTTTGGAAAGAAGTCTCATGAAAAGACCAGTCAAGAAACATGGAGGAATGCATGTGTTCTGAATCAGGAAGTGATTGATCGTGAAACAAATGCCTATAAATTTTCTAATTTGTTACTGAAATATATATCCTATGATGTGCATAAACTGAAGACATAGTAACGTACAAGTGTTGAATAAAAATGAAAGTCAAAATACACATCATGTCCCCTAGGAATCTACTTGCATTCATTTTAAACTGGCTAAGTAACTGTAGAAATATTAGGGTTTGTATGCACCAGTCACTGAATTTAGTTTTCAGTACTAGGAAACAATATGTATTGCAGGTGGATGATTATTTCTGAGAATAATCTTGTGGAAAGTTGATTATAAATCCACAGATATGAATATGAATGAATTCAGGGAGTGTATAATAAGACACATATATTTCATATTTGGAAAAATCTGGAGAGTGTATATATATATATATATATATACATATATATATATATATATATATATATATATATATATATATATATATATATACACACACACACACACACACACACACACACGCACATGCACAGATATTAAAAAGTAGCAATACAGGAGATCCATTATGAAGGCAAGCAAGGAGAAATCAAGTCTATAATCTCTTTAGCTGCACGGGCATAGGGAGTCGTAAACTGTCTAAATGCTGTTTGCTCAGAATCACTAGGCAATGTTGACCTGTTGTGAATCTGGGGCGAACAGTCTGGGCCCCTCAGAACACACACAGAGCCCGGATTGGCTGCATTCAAGCTTCGATTCGTCTGGTTTTTGTGACTCAAAACTAACATTCCCGCTGAAATAACAAGTCGGGCTTTCTGAATTGACAGAGTTAAAACACAACTGAGCCTTCATAGGCAGTGGCCACAGGATTGAAATGGGGCTTGGGAGAGATAGTCAGGACCCACCCGTTGCATTGGTCACCCAGCAAAGGGAACGTACGGTCACCATTTTAATGGGATACCACCATAGCAGAGAACTGACATTACAGGCAGAGAAGATAACTTCATTGAAACCAACGCGACAAGTGTGTAATCCCTTTGCCATCTCCCTCAAAACCACGGGGAAACCTCAAGGGCCCTTCCCAACTCTGCCGTAATGGTCCCTCCCAGCTCTCCCAGGAGTGCGATAGCCAGACCTAGGGAATCAGGATTGGCTCGGGACTCGCGGCGTGGAATTCCCGGCTACCGCTCCCACCAGTGCTGACAATTGAGGTCTCTTACACCACCTACCGGGGGCATGGCTCCCAGAGGACAAGAAAATTCGCTGGGCGTTCTCAGGCCAAAGCTCTACAAACTTAGGGTCTGAGGGAGGCAAACAGGGAGAGTGTGCCCAGGCGTTCATTAAAAAAGGGCTACCAGGAGCAGAGGCCTGGCTTGTAACCAGTATTGTGGTGAGCGTCCAAGGTGAGCGGGGCCTGGCTTGAGGAAGCACAAGAGAAGGCCCTAGGCACTCAATATTGGAGACCCGCCCAGTCTGGGAGGAAGAGCTGCTGCACAGTAATTGGTTCCCCCTTATTGAGAGGAGAATCTTGGTCCAGTGCACACAGCTCCACCTACTGGAAGAGAAGTTAATTGAACTCTAGGACTGCATGTATTATTATTATTATTTTATTTGTATGTTTTTCTTTTTCTTTGATTTTCATTTTTGTTGTTTTTCTTTAACTTTTTTAATGTTTTTATTTTTTTAATTTTTTATTTTATTATTATTATTATTATTTTAAATTTTAATTTTCATTTTTAATTATCATTATTACTTAAATTTTTCTTTCTTTATTTTCTATTTTTTTTTCTTTTGTTTTTTCATTTCTTTTCAATTTTCTTATACCCCCTTCCTTGAATTCTACCTGCCTACTCTCATTCTCTTTAGTGACTACTTCTTTTCCCTTCTAATATCTTTCCTTCGAAGCATCAAATAAATTTATAAGAGTAAGCAGTAACTCAGTAGTCAAATAGAACAAGAAGTAACATGAGCAGCATAAAAAAGCAAGGAAGAAAAAAAAGTACAAACTATGAAGGACAGCCTAAATATTCAAGAGCATCTAGAGTCATCAGAAAAATGGTCATATAAAGAACTCAAGGAATACCTTAGACAGATGGAATGGAACCTTAAAGAGGATACGAGACAACAAAAACAGTGAAAGAACACATTGAAAATGAATTACATAAACAGATAAAATAAGAAATTAAGCATCTTTATCAGGAGTTAGAGATTATTAGAAAAATCAAACAATAATTCTAGAAATGAAGGAAATGATAAACCAAATTAAAAACTCAATTGAGAGTATCACTAACGGAGTGGAGCAAGTAGAAGACAGAATGTCAAATAATGAGGACAAAATATATCATCTTGAAAAAACTCTAGCCAAGAAAGAAATGCTGTAAAAAAATTATGAGAAAACATCCAAGAGATATGGCATAACATAAAAAAAAAACAAACTTATGAGTCATCCGGAAAGAGGAAGGTACAGAGATTCAAACCAAGGGAATGAGTAACCTGCTGAATGAAATAATTAGAGAAAACTTTCCAGAAATAAAAATGGAAACAGATAAACAAATTGTAGATGCTTACAGGACACTGAGCACACAAAATCACAGTAGACTAATGCCAAGACACATTGTTATGAAGATATCCAATATACAAAACAAAGAGAAAATATTAAAAGCTACCAGAGAAAGGAGGCAGATTACAATCAGGGGTAAACCAAAAAGGTTAACAATGGATTTTTTATCACAGATGCTGGAAGTGAGAATATCCTGGAAGAAAGTACTTCAAACACTGAAAGACAATGGATGCCAACCAAGAATTATGTATCCAGCAAAATTAAGCTTAATGTAAGACAACGAAATAAAAATATTTCATGATAAACAAAAGCTAAAAGAATTTGCAGCTAGAAAACCAGCATTGGAAAGCATTTTGAGCAAACACTACACGAGGAAGAAATGAAAATCAACAACGAAAACCATCAGTGGGAAGTGACTCAGTAATGACAGAGGGCGGGGAAAAGCTAATCATGGAGAAACAAACTAATTTAAAAAAAAGATATAAGCAAACATGGGTGGCAGTACAAACCATATATCAATAGTAACTCTACACGTTCATGGCTTAAACTCTCCAATAAAGTGACATAGGCATGTAACTTGAATTAAAAAAAAAAACAAATCCAACAATATGTTGCCTCCAGGTGACACATCTGAATGGAAAAGACATACACAAGCTGAAGGTGAAAGATTAGGAAAATCTATACCATGCACACAGTCCTCATAAGCAAGCAGGGGTGGCCATCCTCCTATCGAATAAAATCGACCTCAAGACTAATTTAATCAAAAGGGATAAGGAAGGACATTATATACTGTTAACAGAAACCATTCACCGACAAGACATAACAATTATCAATATTCACGCAGCAAATAATGGTGCTGCAACGTTCATAAAACAAATTCTCCTCAAGTTCAAGAATCAAATAGACCACAATACAATAATTATGGGTGACTTCAACTCACCTCTCTCACCATTGGACAGATCCTCCAAACAAAAGTTGAATAAAGAAACTATAGAACTCAATATCACAATTAATACCCTAGACTTAACTGACATATATAGAATATATCAACCATCATCAAGTGGATATACTTTTTTCTCAGCAGCACATGGATCCTTCTCAAAAATAGACCATATGTTATGCCATAGGGCAACCCTCAGTAAATATAAAGGGGTGGAGATAATACCATAAATTTTTTGTGGTCATAATGGAATGAAACTGGAAACCAATGATAAAAGAAAAAAAGAAAAAAATCATACATCACATGCAAAATTAACAATATGTTACTGAATGATCAATGGGTTACAGAAGACATAAAGGAGGAAATCAAAAAATTCTTAGAGATAAATGAAAATACAGACACAACATATCAGATTCTATGGGACACAATGAAAGAAGTTTTAAGAGGTAAATTCTTCGCCTGGAGGTCATTCCTCAAAAAAAGAAAAAAAAAAAAAAACAAATAAATGAGCTCACACTTTATCTCAAAGCCCTAGAAAAGGAAGAGCAAAACAATAGCAAATGTAGCAGAAGGCAAGAAATAATTAAAATCAGAGCAAAATTGAAACAAAAGAAACTATTAAAAAAATTAACAAAACTAAAAGTTGGTTCTTCGAAAAGATAAATAAGATCGACACACCCTTAGCCATGCTAACGAAGAGAAGAAGAGAGAGAACTCAAATTACTAACATACGGGATGAAAAAGGCAATATCACAACAGATGCAACATGAATACAGAAGAAAATTAGAAATTATTTGGAAAACTGTATTCCAATAAAATAGAAAATAGTGAAGACATCGATAAATTTCTTAAGTCATATGATTTGCCCAGACTGAGTCATAAGGGAACATACAATTTAAACAAACCAATATCAATGGATGAAGTAGAAGAAGCAATCAAAACACTACCAACCAAGAAAAGTCCAGGACCGGATGGGTATACAGCAGAGTTTTACAAAACCTTTAAGAAGAATTAATACCAATACTTTTCAAGTTATTCAGGAAATAGAAAAACTGGGAGCTCTGCCAAATTCATTCTATGAGGCCAACATCACCATGATTCTGAAACCAGACAAAGACACCTCAAAGAAAGAAAACTACAGACCAATATCTCTGATGAACCTAGATGCAAAAATCCTCATTAAAATTCTGGCGAATTGGATACAAAGGCACATCAATAAAATTGTGCACCATGATCAACTAGGATTCATCCCTGGGATGCAAGGCTGGTTCAATATATGGAAATCAATAAATGTTATTCACAACATCATTGGACTTAAAGATAAGAACCATATGATCATCTCGATAGACGCAGAAAAACCATTCAACAAAGTAGAGCATTCCTTTATGTTCAAAACATTTTAAAAACTAGGGATAACAGTAACTTACCTCAACATTTTAAAAGCTATCTATGTTAAGCCTCAGGCTAGCATCATTCTGAATGGAGAAAAATTGAAGGCATTCCCTTTAAAATCTGGAACAAGACAGGGATGTCCTCTATCACCACTTCTATTCAATATAGTTCTCAAAAAACTGGCCAGAGCAATTAGAGAGATGAAAGACATTAAAGGCATAAAAAGAGGAAAAGAAGAACTTAAATTATCACTATTTGCAGATGACATGATTCTATACATAGAAGACCCAAAAGGGTCTACAGAAAAAACTACTAGAACTAATAAATGAATGCAGCAATGTGGCAGGATATAAAATCAACATGCATAAATCAAAGGCATTTCTGTATATTAGCGACAAAACTTCTGAAACAAAAATGAGTCAAAACACTGCATTCCCAATTTCCTCAAAATAATTAAATACTTGGGAATCAACCTAACAAAAGAGGTGAAAGATTTATATAATGCAAACTACAGAACCCTAAAAAGAGAAATCGAATAAGATCTTAGAAGATGGAAAAATATACCCCGTTCATGGATAGGTAGAACTAACATCATCAAAATGGCGATATTACCAAAAGTTCTCTATAGGTTTAATGCAATGCCAATCAAAATCCCAAAGGAATTTTTTGTAGAAATAGATAAAGCAATCATGAAATTCAAATGGAAAAATAAAAGATCCAGAATAGCAAAAGCAATTCTAAGCAGGAAGTGTGAATCAGGCACTATAGCGATACCAGATTTCAAACTATATTACAGAGCAATCATAATAAAAACAGCATGGTACTGGTACCAAAACAGGCGGGTGGACCAATGGTACAGAATGGAGGACACAGAGACTAATCCAAAAAG
This sequence comes from Callospermophilus lateralis, assembly GCF_048772815.1. Classification (NCBI taxonomy): domain Eukaryota; kingdom Metazoa; phylum Chordata; class Mammalia; order Rodentia; family Sciuridae; genus Callospermophilus; species Callospermophilus lateralis. Next base: position 9,318,781 of record NC_135319.1, read on the forward strand.
CTACAACTATCTTATATTTGATAAAGGAGCTAATGGCCTGCAATGGAGGAAGGATAGCATCTTCATCAAATGGTGTTGGGTAAACTGGAAATCCATATGCAACAAAATGAAACTGAATCCCCTCCTCTCGCCATGCACAAAAGTTAACTCAAAGTGGATCAAGGAGCTAGATTCAAATCAGAGTCTCTGCGTCTGATAGAAGAAAAAGTTGGCTCTGATCTACATATTCTGTGGTCAGACTCCAAATTCCTTAATAGGCCACCCATAGAACAAGAGTTAATAACAAGAATCAACAAATCGGAGTTACTTAAACTGAATTTTTTTTTCTCAGAAAGAGAAACAATAAGAGAGGTAAATATGTAGCCTACTTCATGGGAACAAATTTTTAGTCCTCACCCTTCAGATGGAGCCCTAATATCTAGAGTATACAAAGTATACAAATAACTCAGAAAATTAGACAATAAGATAACCAATAACCCAATGGGCCAAGGACCTGAACAGAAACTTCTCGGAGGAGGACATAGAATCAATTAACAAGTACATGAAAAAATGCTCTCCATTTCTAGCAGTAAGAGAAATGCAAATAAAAACCACCCTAAAATACCACCTCAATCCAGTGAGATTGGCAGCCATAATGAAGTCAAACAACAACAAGTGCTGGCGAGGATGTGGGGAAAAGGGTACTCTTGTACATTGCTCGTGGGACTAAAACTGGTGCAGCCAATTTGGAAAGCAGTATGGAGACTCCTGTGAAAGCTTGGAATGGAAGCACCATTTGACCCAGCTATTGCCCTTCTTGGACTATTCCCTGAAGACCTTAAAAGAGTGTACTACAGGGATACTGCCACATCGATTTTCATAGCAGCACAATTCACAATTGCTACACTGTGGAACCAACCCAGATGCCCTTCAATAGATGAATGGATAAAAAAAATGTGACTTTTATATACTATGGAGGATTACCCAGCACTAAAATATGACAAAATCATGGAATTTGCAGGGAAATGCGTGGCACTAGAGCAGATTATGCTTAGTGAAGCTAGCCAATCCCTAAAAAACAAATACCAAATGTCTTCTTTGATATAATGAGAGCAACTAAGAACAGAGCAGGGAGGAAGAGCATGAAGAAAAGATTAACATTAAGCAGAAACATGAGGTGGGAGGGAAAGGGAGAGAAGAGGGAAATTGCATGGTAATGGAGAGAGACACTTATTGTTACACAAAATTACATATAAGAGGTTGTGGGAAAATAAACAAGGAGAGAAATGAATTACAGTAGGTATGGTAGAGAGAAAAGATGGGAAGAGAAGGAAGGGGGATAGTAGAGTATAGGAAAGGTAGCAGAATACAACAGTAACTAATAGGGCATTATGTAAAAATATGGATGTGTAACTGATGTGATTCTGCAATCTGTATTTGGAGTAAAAATGGGAGTTCATAACCCACTTGAATCTAATGTATGAAATATGATATGTCAAGAGCTTTGTAATGTTTTGAGCAACCAATAAAAAAAAAGTAGCGATATATATGCCAATAGAAATTCATCATGAAATATATATATAATCCACAGATTGAAAAAAATTAATTTTCCTGAACATGAAATTATGTATAATGTTATTCAACTAGGAAGCTCACCCATATGTTGAATTTTCAGTTCCAACAGCGTTTAGGAGGAGTGATCTCTTCTCTCAATTTGCATCTGCCAATTCAGCCACCTCACAAGTGTATACGAGTGATATCAGGTAGGATTCTATATGTGCATATAAAAATACATGTGCTGAATAGGCTACAGAGAAAGGGAGACAGGGATTCATATATTTGTAAATTTTAAAAACACATGTAGAACTATTTCAACAAAAAATTGACTAGATTTATAACTCCTACAATATATAATGCAAAAGGCAATTCCATCTATACACCATGCCTCCTCTGAAATGCTTGTATTTCTATTCTTTTTGGGTTATTTTTCACCATCATATTAGGATCATTAGTCAGAGTCTAGTAGGGTATAGGTAAGTGTCAGGGATTCAGTATTTCAAATGGAAAATTGAAAAATGAATCCAATGTGTATGTAAATATGTGCTACACAAAAATCTTCTCACTCACATCCAGATCAATGCCTTGACATTACCTTCACCCAAGTAAGACACAATTATAGTAGAAAAGTGTGAAAATCTATGAATACATATATGGAATGGAATATGCTCGGGAGTTCACAACCTTGGAGGTGGTAGAGGCGTTTCCAAAAGTAAAGGACAGGGTAAACACTCCACAAACAAAGAGCTCTGCTGGCCTAATACTTCTTGGAATACTGCCTCTGAGGTTGGGCACTTGAAATATATGTTGTTGTCATGAGCTTTGGCTTCCTTTGTAGTGAGACCATCAAAGCTGGGTCTGCATCTCTGTGACCTGGAAGACATGATTTCTTATTTTCCAATGAACATGAGGCAGCAGTGCTCAATTTTCTCTTTGTAGGTAAACTGTGTCCACTGGAGGCTAAGTGTCTCCCGGTGGGGACTGTGAAGACATTTGATCATCCTCCACTTTTCGTGGTGTTTCTTGCTGCTACACTGGGAATTTGGTACTTGCTTCACACAATATAAGAAGTTCATCTGGGATACAGTGCTGGAGGGTGTTCTGTCACTTGGGGTGGGTTAGCGTCTGCAGGAGAATGTACCAACCAGGCTTCTATCCCACATAGCTTGTCCCAATAACCATAGCAACCTGATTATGAACATTGCCCTGAAACCTCTCCACATAACAAGATGCCTTTACATACAAGGGAATGGGGGCTGCGCCATATCAGTCACAAGCCATTTGTAAGCTGATAGCCGATCCACATGGCCCCACCACAGATGTTTCATCACACACCTGCCCACCACTGCTCTAGGCCAACTACTCACCAGGCTCCAAATTCCTGGCATCTCGTCTTCTACACCATTTTCATGAAACCCAGTCAAACAAGGCACTGTCTGGTATACACATGATCAGCAACAGAACATCCAAAGTTTCTGCAGTGCCACCTGGTCATGGGAATTTAAAAAAAATTATGGTATTTATCTAGCAATTTTTCAAGGATGAAGTTAGAGGCACTGTGGGTTTCAATTCATTCAGGAACCGTTAAGTGTTGAGAAAGCTCATTTCAATGAATGCTCTGGAGAACTTTAAAGTCAAGGCTTCTCAAAGAGTTGCCAACCGGTCACATGAAGCCAGGCAAATTGACGTCTACAATGTGAGGTCCATGTGTGTTTTGACTCTCAACTATGGCTACCAAGTCTTTCAGAATAAAATCACGTGATATCCTGGCTGAGATTCCCAGGCCTCTGTGGAAAGCCACCCTGGGACTAGATCTCAGTTTCCAAGAGTGAGTCTCATGCGTGGCCTCCTAAAATCCCAACACAATTCATGGCAATACTTCTCTGAGGTCAGTTCCAGAACTCAGTCTCTAAGGGTAAATCATACCAGAGTTCAAGCCCAGGTGGACCCAGTCATCCCTTCCAACTGCCACAAAAATGACCAAAATTAAAATGAAATCACTCCCACAGGGCCATAATCTTCTTCCTTGTAGACACTCATCATAACCTCTAGCTGGAGGTTTCAATGAGCACAAGGTAGTGTCCAAAATAAGCTCACTTGCCCCTCATTTACCTAAAATCATGGTAGCCTGAACACTATTCCTGTGAACCAGGAGTGATCAAATATTCCTGCCATTAAAGTGTTCCGCTTCTCCAATTTTAGGCCTACTGGCTGAAGCCTATAAATTCTTGATGTGATTTGGAGTCACAAGAAAACCCAAGCACATATGGGCTAGCCTCTGCAGGGATTTCAAAGACTCATTTGACCCAAAGGATCCCTATTCTAACTTGATGGAGGTCAGGAACCTAAAACAAGAAGGCAAAAATATTCATCCACAATGACTTCTCTTTTGGTCATTTTGGTTTTGGAACCACATGGGATCTTTCTTTAGATCCATCAGGTGCTGAGAATCTAAGCCACAACCTCATTCAAGGACAATAGGCTGATTCAGACACATTCCATTCCAAAGCAATTAAGCAAAGAGCCACAGGTGATGTGCATTCATTTCCACTGATATTGAGTTTTCTGAGATGCTCGCCATTCCCTTTAGCTATCTAGTACATGGTCATTTCACAGAGCTTCGTGGTTGTACATATCTTAAACACAAAACCATGAGCCTATTCTGGAGAGTGGCCAGAATTCAGGAAGAAAACAGGATCTTAGGAAGATAGTAGGTGTTGCCCATCAATAAGGCAAGCTGCAGTCCATTAATAAATTGGGAAGGATGAATGCTGGGAAGCTTTCTACCTGACAGGACATATTCACTGATGCATTCTCTCTTCTAATGTCTACAGCCACGGGAGCAGTGGGATACACTGACATAGAAACACTCGCGTTGTCAAATGACTTACTAGAAACCGTTCACTCCAAACAAAACAAACCTTCTTTCATACCTATTCTCAGAACATGAGACAAAACCACACACTCACACCAACATCACAAAGGCACCTCCTTCCCCCATGTAGGTCTGTGACTATCCGGAGAGTCCTCTGACTGGTGGGCCATACTATGTTCCAAGAAATGGCCTGTTCTGTCTCAAATCTGGTCTTCTTGGCCAACTCTGTGAAGTTTTCAGGATCCAGTGGTGAGCCAATGCCTGCTTTCTCAGGAAAGCCCCCTCTTCATAGCTTTTCTTGCATTTGGCCATCCTCACATCAGTAGGTCCCAAGAAAGACCGAGTCTGTCCTTGGTAAATCAAAATAAGTTTGACAACTGGGACTGGGACTGGGACTGGCTCTGGGTGCCAGGCTTCCTGGATTCCAAGTTCAGAGAGTTCCATCACCATAGAAGTTAGGTGAGGTCACTTCCTTCAGGAACTTAATGAGGTCACTGCCTTGGCAACATCTTTGTCCTAACAGTTGCTTCTAAGGTTCCCATGAGAAGGAGGCTGCCCCTACTTTCTGTGACACTTTCACAAGTTAGAATGGTATGTCAACCATTGGCACGCAGGAACAGCTCTCAACACACCCCGGCTTTGGTCCATCTTCTCTACATTAAGAAGAGAGTGGCTGATTCAGACACATCCCTTCATCATGAGCAGGTTGTTTGCCATGAAAGACTTTTGCTCTCTCAGGTCCTTCATAGTTGACTACATCTTCTCCAGGGATCATTTCTTCATGGACCTTTGAGGTTCTCAGCAGGTGGAAGATCCTCTATATTCCTGTATTTTAAGGCCAAATCTGTCCCCGCTCTTCTGTAAAATTAGATTGAGAGAACAGTGTATGATTAGGGTTAATAACAGGTTCAATTTGGGTGAGAAAAGAAACTACATGGTTGAGCAAACAGGGTCCTACAGTTAACAATAATATGAGAATTATTAATGGACCAGCCTGGGTGGATAAAAGCGTAGTTAACCAGGTGGATGTGAACCAAGACTCAAAGCTCCCTTTGGGGGCCTCTGTCTTTCTTTGATGCTCTTCAAGTCATTTTCTTAATTTACTCATAGATTCCTTTGCAACTCCAGTATTGTCGGCATAAAAACATCATTCTTTCCTCAATGCAAGCAAAAAGGCACCCTTCTCATGAAGAGGAGGTCCAACACTCGCCTGCTCTGTAAAAACTTCAGAGAGAGAGAGGTTAAAATTCCTGTAAAGCTGTGATGTCGGTTTTTAATATCTTTAAGCTTTGGTCTATTTCTGCTTCTAATTGTGTCTTTGTTGTGTCTCATGGACTAGGGCAGATGTTCCTGTGCCCACCCCTTCAGCAACTATTATTCCTAATAGGATGGCTAAAGTGAGGGATACAGGTTCCCAGTGGAACCGGGTTGTATGCCCCCCTATTTGATCTTTAAATGAATCTATGTCCTGATAGAGCACTCTGGAAAACATCTGCATCATTACATAATTAATCGCATCTATTGAACATTTTATGAAAACATAAATAATGTTAAAGTGTATAGAATTATACTGTTGTAGGGATGGACAAGGAAAGGCACCTAAGATAGCACCAAAGACAGGAAAGCAGTTTTATTTGGTTGCATCCGTATTTAGAGGGCATTGCTTCTGTTGTAATCAATTAATCCCCTGAACCCCAAGTTTTGGTAGTTTTAGTATTTGTACCCAACATGTAAGGGAAGGGGCTCAGAAGTTCACAGTCTGCAGAAATTCACACAAATCAGTTTTTGTTTCTGTTTTTTTTTCCTCTGTTCTGTGCACATTAACTTTTCAAGGACACCTTGGAACGGGAGAGCTTTTTTGTCTCTTTTTTTTCCTCCTTGCCAGCTGTAACCATGGAGCCCAGTTGGTAACTTTTTTATCTTAGAAATGTAGCCATCTCTGTGAAGCCCCAGCTCAAGGCCAGAGTCCTTGTTCACATATTTTGTGAAAAACTGGTAAGGCGATGTCTAGCTTAGGGGTGGTGATCTTTCCAGCCAGTGGCCAAGTAGAACAGGGCAATACGAAGAGTGGAAGTTTATCTCCATTGAACTTTTTCAGAGGGACTCTTTTGCTGAAAGACCTAAAGTAAGCCTTGGTGAAGACTTCTGGAAAAGGTCATTTAAGACATTTCTGTGGACCTGGTACAGAGGGGGATGACAGAGAAGGCGATGCTGAGAGCAGCTCCGTGGATCTGAGAATGAGGAAGGAGAGATGCCAAAGAATAATGGGAAAGGGGTTTGGGATTTTCCTAGAACAAAAACTTGAGCAGTTGAACAGGTAGAGCAGAGGGGAAGACGGGAGTGAGTATTCCAAAAAGCCTGTGAGGGACTTTAAATTCTTAGAACCTGTTTTCAGTGATGACAAATCAACTTTAAAGGTCATTTTCATTACATCTTGGATAGGGGTCTGAGGGCTCTTCTCAGCTGTTTTGAGCTTTGGCTAAGCTTGCTAGAGGACTTGGTGAGACCTAGTGCAGACACTGACAGGAAAAGAGAGGAGTGAGTGGGTGGAGGGGTACCTTGGTACCTGCTTCCTCAGAAAGGGGGCAATGTTCTGAGATCCAGCAGAGGTTTGGGTTTTTGATCTAGTAATTGGAGGGGAGAAATCAGGTTGCTGAGGTGGGAGTGAAAGCAGAGAGTCTAGAGCAGAAGGCTGAGGGTGAGGAACTATTGGGGAAGCATAGTACAGGATGTGAGCGAAGGAGGGAAAAGGATTCCACATAGGGGAATTTCCCTCTTTTGAGCACTTTCTGAAGTTAAAAATGTCATGCAGAATTTGAGGATCTAGAGAACCCTCTGGGGGCCATAGTTTTTGGTTGTCTAATTGGTAATATGGCCAATACTTTGTACTGCATTTGATGAGGAGTTTGGGTTCCACCAGGCAGCCCCTGTATGCTCACATCCCCATGACTTACACAAGAAGTTGGCTTATCCCCCACACAGCCGTGGCTGTTTGTCGCTTTGATAGTCTGCCGGGCATACATAGTAATATAGGCTAGCCAACCTGCATCTGGCTCACGTGTCCCTGCATCCATAATGTTTGTTTCAATTATCTATGGTACGGAAGTGATTTAATGGAATTTTAGTGAGATCGGCTTCATCAGGTATATCTCAATAGGAAAGACCTCTACCGAGCTGAAAAATGTTTGGGTGGAGAGATAGTCACCAGATCCCTAAGGGGGCCTTTAAGGTCTCTTTAATGGTTCTATTTATTTTTTCTACCTGTCCTGAGTTCTGGGTTATATAAGCATAATGTAACTTCCAATTAATCCACAGGGTCCTGGTTAACACCTGACTTACCTGGGCCATGAACACCAGTCCATTATCAGTCCATTAGGCAGATCGTATCTTGGAAAAATATCTTTCAGGATCTTCTTGAAAACCATTTGCGCTGTTTTTTTTTTTTTTTTTTTTGTGTGTGTGTGTGTGTGTGTAAGGCTTCAATCCATCCTGGAAATGTATCTACAAAGACTAGGAGATATTTAAGTCCATACCTTGCTGGCTTAATTTTAGTAATGTCCACTTCCCAGAATTGTCCTGGTCTGGTTCCTTGTAGGTGCTTTCCTCCAGGAAACTTGGAAGGTTAAGCATTACCCAATTGATGGACCCGACAGGCTTTTGTTATCCGTTCAGTTATTTCCTTTCGCTGTGAGTTGGTTAGTGGAAAACTCTGTTCTTAATTCTACAGTAATGCCTGCAGTTTCTTTGAACCAAGGTGAGTGAGTTGATGTACATTTTTAACGTAGTGTAGGGTTTGCTGTAATTGCAGGCTGAGCTCAGTGAAGTTGAGGCGTTCAGTGTCAGTGTCCTTAGATGTTATCAAAAACTTCCTGGTCCTCAGGGTTCCATTGGAATTGGGCATCTTCCTTTAACAGCGGTATAAAGGAGCAGCTGAGGACACAAACACAGGTATCCATTACCTGCAAAAGCCAGCAGTCCGAAGAAATTCTCTGCTGTAAGATGGGGGTGGTATCTACACAATGGTTTGTTTTCTTGGCTCAGTGAGCCATCGTTTACTGCCCCTAAGGGAATAGCCCAGGAAGATTACTTCATGCTAGCAAATTTGGGCCTTTTTGGCCGAAACTCTATACCCGAGTTGAGCAAGCTCATATAATAGTGCTTGGGTCCCAGACTCACAGTTTTCCTTGTTGTTGGCTGCCAGTAGCAGGTCATCCACGTATTGAAGCTGGGTAACTTCAGGGTGTGTAGTTCTGAAGTTGTTGAGATCTCTGTGGAGGGCTTCATCAAAGAGAGTGGGCGAGTTTTTGAACCCCTGTGGGAGTCTAGTCCAAGTTAGTTGACCAGACGTTTTGGTTTCTGGGTCTACCCACCCGAAAGCAAACAAACAGCAACTGACTATCTTTATGCAGAGGCAAGCAAAAGAAAGCATCTTTTAAATTCAGAACAGTATATAATTTCCGCTCAGGGTTCAGAGTGCTAAGCAGATTGTACGGATTAGGTACCGTGGGGTGAATGTCCTGCACTCTTTTGTTGATCTCTCTTAGGTCTTTAATGGGGCGATAGTCCCCGGTTCCTGGCTTCTATTTTCTAGTAGCAGGGGAGTGTTCCAGGCCGATTGACAGGGCCTTAAGACGCCTAAGGCCAGATATTTCTGAATATGGGGCCTTATCCCACCTTTAGTTTTTTTGCTTAGAGGATATTATTTGACATTGATTGGGGAGACTGAGATTTTTAACTCCACTTTTATTGGAGGTTGTTTCACGGCCAGGCCTAACCCAGCAGTTTTTGCCCAGGCATCTGGGTAATCTGTTATCCATTTTTGGGGTAGCTTGCCTGTTTGATCAGTCTTGGGGCGTGTGAAGGGTGGATGTTCATCTTCTACTAATATAGTTAAAGCCGTGACTATAGGAGTCTTTACTGAAGTATTTAGAAATTTCATTTGGGGGCCTTCATGGTTAAAAGTTATTTTGGCCCGGAGCTTGATGAGCAGATCTCTGCCCATCAATGGGTCCAGGCATTCTGGGATTCCTAGGAAGGAGTGATGGATTTTTCCTTTTCCCAGGTCCATGGTCCTCTTAGTTGTCTAAGCCCGATATTTACTGTCATCAGCCCTTTGAACTAGAGACCTTTTATTTGATAGAGGGCCCAATGGGGCCTTAAGGGCTGAGTATACTGCTCCTGTATTCACTTCAAAGTTTACTGGAGTCCCCTCCACTTCAAAAGTTACCCTGAGCTAGGGGAAGGGATCTGAGCCCCGACTTTCTTAGTCATCCTCCAGAGTCAGAATGGCCAGCTGGCGTGGCTGTCTCTTTATAGGGAATTCTATGGCCGAGTATCCTTTTTCTTTAGAGTAGGCACACTGATCTGAGGCCAGGGCTGGCCTCTGGCATGAGCCCTTCCTGTCACCCTATGTCTTAATTTCTGGCCTCTTTCTTAATGTGATCAGGACCTTAGTCAATGCCTTAGTCTGTCTTTTGCATCTCTCATCCTCTGTTTGCTCCCTTTCTTTCTCCCTGTTTCTCTCTTATAGTATACTTTCTCGGCTTCTTTGACTAAATCTCTCTTTTAATTTTTTTTTTTAGTATCCATGGCAGCTTGCTCAATTAAGGCCATCGTGACAGATGCCTTTTAATCCGCTGCCTGAGGATCGAAAGGAGTATATCTCTTATATGCCTCCATGATTCTCTCTAGAAACATAAAGGCAGATTCATCAGGCCTTTGAATAATTTCTCTTACCGTGGCCAAATTAGTTGGTCACCCAGCGGTCCCTTGGAGACCCGCTGTTAGAGCCTGGCAATAATTGAACAGATGCTCCCTATCTTCAAAGGTGTTGGGGTCCCAGTTGGGTGGGTTTAAGGAGAAGCCAGCTTTGATTATGTTGGGAAGTTGTGTTGGTTGCCCATCAGGTCTGAGGATATTTTTTTCTACATTCCAGGAGATTTTTCTTTCATTGCTCTGTCATGAAGAGAGTCGCTAGGTGGTGTTGGCAGTCACCCCAAGTAGGCAGGTGTGAAAACGTCGGTGAGTTCTCTGAGTTCTTTTAGCCGGGCCAGCTTCCTCCAGGGAAGGAGGCGCTGTGTATGCCGCGGGACAGTAATCTGGATGGCACTGGGCCAGCCTAGCTTCTTCGAATGGTGGAGAGGCTGAGTCAGCAGAAGGGGAATCAATTAGAGGGTGTTGGGGGTTGGGAGACGAGGGCAGATGATAAGGAGGGAAAGGAGAGTCCAGTAGAGTCTTGAGACTCAGGGAGAACAGAGGGTGGAGGAGGAGGAGCAGAGAGTTTGAGAGATAGAATCGTGGGGGAAGGAGTAGGAGCAGGTGCAGGGACAAGGAAAGGCTTGACCCACAGAGGAGGAGATTTGTAGAGGTACTGACAAGTTAAGATATATGGCTGTTGATCTGGATGTCTATGTGGCCCCTGCTGAAAGACAATATCTCGGACTTTTCAAATAAGTGTGAAGTAGAAAGATCCTTTTGGAGCCATCCGACTGCAATGGTGGGTCATTCTGAGACACAGAATCTGCCAGGTCTGGCGTTTTACTGAAAAAGAAAGATTCTGAGCCCTTAAGCAGATTTTGGTCGAGTGATCAAGGGTCAGGGACAGAGGCATTGAAATGATCTGTCCCATAATGAAATATACACAGACAGTGAAAGCAACGACACACAACACAGACAAGACAAGACAATAAAGACAGGCAATGGACGTCCAATACTGAGACCAGGACTGACTAGTCGGCAAAACCTGAAGGGCTGGCAATACCGAATCCGAAACAAAATATCACTGAGTCGAGGAGACTATTGTTCCTCGATTTCCCGTGTCTATCCCCCAGGGACATGGCCTGTGGCTCTGTGACATGTGTGTCAGCCACCATGGGAGAGAGCTCACGCTCTTTACCAATAGCCATTTTGCCATACCCTAACCTGAAGCCTGAAAGCAGAAAGATGGGCCTTATTTACCCCCAGAGGAGCCCGTTGGGGGTATTTTGTCTGCAGCTGCCGGATCTCGCTAGGGCCATCAGATGTAAAGGTTGGGCGAGCATCTGCGGCAGAGACCACCAAGAGACTGTCTCATGCAACAGCAAAGGGTTTATTGGGAGTCCGGCATGAAGGGCTCAGAGATCACTTGAACAGAGCAGAGAGCCCTGAGAACAGCTTAAGAAATGCTTATATATTTTCCTTGGAGAGGGCAGGGAGAGAAATTTATTGATGGGTAATGGTGAGTGGGCGGTTTGCGTGCAACTGGTTGACGGAGTACATTCTGCAGTTTGGCAGTTGGGGACAGCACATTCTGGGAACAAGAATAGTAAACAGTTCTCAAGATTACAACGGTGTTTTGTTAAGCATACAGAAAAACAGGAAGTGACAAGTATCTATTTTATTAACCTTTCAATATAAGTATGAAAACAGAAATCTAGGTAAGATTTGAAGTCCAGAAGTTCATTTGGCCCTTGATTGGTATACTTAGCATTGAATTACGTTCTGTAGAGATGTCCCAGAAATATGGATATACAATGTCATAGGACCTTGTATCTTCTCGGAGGTCAGTTCCAAAACACAGTCTCTAAGGGGAATCACACCAAAGTGCAAGCCATGTTGGACCCAGTTATCTCTTCCAACTTCCACACAAATGACCGCAGTTAAAACCAAAACACTCTCACATGACACTCATCTTCTTCCATATAGACACTCATCATAACTTCTGGCAGGAGGATACCATGAGAGGCGCAGCACAAGACAGTATCCCAAATAAGCTCCCTTTCCCCTCATTTACCAAAAGTCAGGGTGGCCTGGACACCCTTCCTGTGAACCAGGAGTGATCAAATATGCCTGCCGTTAACACAGCTCTGTTCTCCAATTTGAGGCCTACTGACTGTCGGTTTAGATTCTTTATTTGAATTGGATTCATAAGAAAACCCAAGAACCTATGGGCTAGCATCTGCAGGGCTTTGAATAACCCATTTGACCCATTGGATCCCTATTCTCACTTGAGGGATGTTAAGAACCTTACGGAGGAATGCGAGAGACTTCATCCACAATGACTGATTTTTGGCCATTTTGATTTGGATCCACACATGGGATCTTTCTTACGATCCATCAGGTGCTGAGAATCTAAGCTCTAGGCTCACACAGGGCCAAGGGGCTGATTCAGACACATCCCTTTCCAAAGCAATTAAGCAAAGAGCCACAGGTGATGCCCATTCATTTCCGTTTGAAAACTGTTTTCTTCAGGAATCTCGAAGGCGTGGCCTGAGGCAAAGAACTTCCTGACATTCAGGGCAACAGAACAATAGGTAATCAAAAGGCCAATTGCAGGGTTTCTCCACTGAGACTATCCTGGTCACACTGGTATCTGAGTTTTCTGAGATTCTTGCCAATTCCTTCAGCTATCCAGTACATGTCCATGTCACAGTGCTTGGAGGTGCTACATATCGTGGACACAAAAGCATGAGTCTATTCTGGAGAGTGGCCAGAATTCAGCAAGAAAACAGGAACTTAGGAAGATAGCCGGTGTTGCCCATTGATAAGGAAAGCCCTAGAGCATTCATTAATTGGGCAGGATGAATGCTGGGAAGCATTCTAATAGACAGGAAACATCCATTGATGCATTCTCTTTTCTAATGTCTACAACCACGGACACAGTGGGATACACAGACATAGAAACACTCGCCTTGTCCAACAACTTACTAGAAACAGTTCACTCCAAACCAAACAAACCGACTTTCCTACCTATTCTCTGAACAAGAGACAAAACCACAAGCACACATCCACACCCACAAAGGCACATCCTTCCCCCAAGTAGGTCTCTCACTCTCCGGAGTGTCCTCTGACTGCTGGGCCATACTGTGTTCCCCCGATATGGCCTGTCCTGTCTCAGATCTGGTCTCCTTGTCCAACTCTGTGAAGTGGCCAGAAGCCAGCTGTGAGCCACTACCTGCTTTTTCAAAAAAGGCCCCTCTTCAGAGTTTTCCTGGCATTTGGCCATCCTAACATCTGTAGGTACCAAGAAAGACTGACTCTGTCCTTGCTAAATCGAAGCAAGTGAGACTGGGACTGGGACTGGGATTGGCTCTGTGTGCCTGGCTTCCTGGATCCCAAGTTCAGAGAGTTCCATTACCAAGGAAGTGAGGTGAGGTCGCATCCTTCAGGAACTGAATGAGGTCACTGCCTTGGCAACCACTTTGTCCAAACAGTTGCTTCCAAGCGTACCATGAGAAGGAGGCTGACCCTACTTTCTGTGGCACTTTCACAAATTAGAATGGTATATCAACCATAGGCACCAAGGAACAGCTCTCCACTCAGGCCTGGTTTGGTCCATCTTCTCTATATTAGGAAGAGAGCCTTTAGTCCCGGGAGCATTGCAGTGAACCTCCGCACTAAAACTATTAGCAAGCACCTGATGGAGGAGGCCTCCATAGATAAGTGGCGCCTTTATAACATCTGATATCCGGTTAAGGGAGATCTCATCTGATGACAGAGATGTGGCCTGGGGAGGCTCACATATACTCCTGTCCAGGACAGTAACAAGAATCATTCTGTCCTCTGTTCTGTTCTGTAGGAAATTCCTCTGGAAGTGTAGAGAGGTGCCGACGGGCAGGCAAGCGCTCCTACCCTGGAGCTTTAGCAAGATGTTGCACTGTACCACTGTTTTTCTGTTTAGGCGCCGGGTTTCTGTTTTTCTTTGTGTGTGTGTGTGTGTGTGTGTGTGTGTGATTTGTTCTGCCTTCTATTTTTTTGTTTGTTTGTTTGTTTGCTTTTGTTCATTTTGTTGTGTGATTTCGGTGGTAAAAACTTAAGGATATTGGACGTGAAAATGGGTAATAAAGAGAGTAAGCCTGACACCCGTTTGAACTGAGTTTTAAGGAACTGCGATGAACTTTACCCCCCTTTGTTAAGCAGGATGATAGAAGCCCCTAGCTGGCTGCCTGGAGCACACCCATTGCAGAGGGCAATGCCTGCTGGGGACCTAAGAACTGAGTATCTCCCAGGTTAACAAGTGAAACTCCTTTAAAACCCCTTGTCCCTCCAGATCAAGAGAGTCACAACATTTGGCAGAGTCCCCTGTTTTTCTCCTTTGTTAGCAAAGCAATTAACCTCCCCTTTTCTTTTTCTCAGAACCCATTCCAGATTATTTAATTGGTATAAATTGGCTTCTAGGTCAGGAACCGAACTTTAAGTTACAAATTTGGTACCCCCCCTCCGCCCCAGAACTTTGTGAGAGCTGTCTACTGAAATGTTAGGAGATGGAGCTTGCTTGGGGTGGAACTGAACCAGAGGAGCTAATCCTGTAAGTAAAAGGAGGGACAGAGGGACCCCCAGCAGCTGCCAAAGCCCTGTTGATTCAGGGAATACCCTCCTTCCTTCCGTGCACTGTAAGAATTATGCCACCTCTGTCTTGTTAAAAAAGAGAAAAAGAAAAAGGGGACACTAAATTCAGTAAAGTCACCATATAGACACTTTATTTTACATTTCAGGTTGCCCCTCTGTTAAAACATCTGCCCCCCCCCATGGTGCCACTGGTGTAGTAGATTTTTATGGTGCCACTGGTGTAGTAGATTTTTCTCTTATCTGCTCTGGTTTAAAGGATTCTGTCTGACAACCACAGTCTCTACCTCCTTTCTGTCTGTCTTGTGTCTTTGTTTCTGGTCCTTTAAGTCATGTGCAATAATGTGTTGATATTATAAATTCATTCTTTGGGAATGATCTTAGCTGAATGTGTGTCTAAATGATGATGTTTTATCATAACAAACTGGTATCTGAATGGGTTTTTGAGGCATTGCACAATCTTGCAGTTAAAAGTCGGGTTTAGGTAATTGTTTAGTTTAAGATTTCAGGTAATTCATGTCAGAGAACTTAAATACTTAGGATGGAAAACTGAAGAACTCTACTTCCAAGTTGGCAAGTAACTTCCCAATCATTCAGTCTTTTTTTGTTAACCAATTTTGAATTCGGTAGCCAGGGAAAATATCACTGTGTGTACCAGTGCATTAATTTGGACAAGGATAGTAAACCATAGTATGGTATCTGTTGACAAAATAAGATGTAAAGACATAAAATTTTGTGAATTGTATCTTAAACCTGTATCATAATTTTCAACACCCGAACCTGAAAATTATGGTTAAAATCCCTTAGGCCTGAGGTGTCTGCTCAGAATAGCAGTTTTTTCCTGCTCCTTCCAGACCTCAGCCATGACTTATGTTGAAATGCAAATGAAAGAAGCGAAGACTGATTTGATGCCTAATGGAAAAAAAAAGTAAATTGTATGGTATTTACTAATTACTGGCCAGTCATTTTTTCTAGGACTCTTAATTTTTTCTTTAGATTCTGTATTTTCTTTTTGAGCTCATGATTCTGAGCATACAGACCTAGGTTAATGTTTTTCTGATCAGTTCTATCTTTGACCAACTGTGGACTTTTTGAAACATTGCAATAAAGATTTCACCTGCGAAAAGCTACAAGGCCTTTACTATTATTATGTGTGCACAATTTTGTTATGTGTTGTATGTCTATATATACATGTGTTCGTATATCATATATATGATACACAAATTAACATATATAAGGAGAGCTCATAAAAACAAGCGCTCATAAAAACAAATCTTAAAAAATGGATCCAAAGATCTTTAGTTCACGTGGTTTAAATGTTTCAATTTAAATTGGATAAACAGATAAAAATAAATGTTTTTAAATTTAAGCTTACAAATTTTTCTAGGTGTTCAAAAATCTAATAAAATATTAATATCTACAAAATGTTTAATGTGCCTTGGTTCTAGGACATTTTCTTCAACATAAAAATGGTTTACACTGTTCAATACATTTCTCTAATATTTTGATAAATAAGTAAAGTAAATTTGATATGGGATTACTCATTCATGAGTACTTTTGTTAGATATCTGATTCATTCACTAAGGTCTGTATAAGTTTTTACTAAACTCTATATAAGATTTTAAAAATCAGTCGTGTTAATGAGACAAAAATTTTTTGAAACATAAGTTTACCCATAACATTTTGTTTATTAAGTTTTATTTTTTCTAGAGCAAGGAACCATAAAAATTAAACAACTTATTAAATCAGAACTGTTATTTTAGAGCACTGTACTGTCATTTCTTTAAAAGCTAAACTTGGTTAATGTAGAAACATCAATGTAATTGTGATGCTATTAATGTTTTCATATCTTACAGGTATGCAAGTCTGTAAGGTAGAAACTTTAAAAGAGCATTATATCAAGCTGGTGTTCTGAAGTTGTATGGTAAAAAAATATATTGGAGATTTATTTACCTGTTATCAATAATATATGTAAAGTTTTATGTTACTTTTTACATTGTGGAACAATTTAAATGTATTTTTAAGTTAATGAGAGCCTAATCTATGTAAAAGTTGAAAACTTTCAGGCTTTCTTTAATTCATGTTTTAAATGTGATATCATATGGTGTTAGCTAATGTTCATGAGACCGCAATTTATGTAAACTTTGTCAAATAATATTTAAAAATAAAGATCAGCTTTAGAACTAAAATACTTAAGATTTATTAAGAGCCCTGCCTTACCTGAGATAAGGCTGTTTGTCCCATCTTACTATATGTGTGAATGACTACGAAACCAGTAGGTCAGATAATATTTCTTTAAAGTTATGTTAAAAACATAAAAAATGTCAAGATTCCTAGGATCTCAAACAGGGGATATAATGTAATACTCAGCCAAAAAATTTAGAGTAGCTATTACACGAACTAAGTATTTTTACTTTTGTTAATTTTATTTTGAAATTTTCTTATAAGTGATCTAAAGATTCCCTGTTAGTGTTTTACAAATGTGTTGCTTTAAGAACACAACATGGGTTTATTCAAGATAATAAGTCATCACCTACAATACAGACAGAATAATACAGATCCCAATTAATTAAAAGATAATTATAAAGTTATAGACATTAAAGTCCAGTACTCTTAATATAAGGCTGTTAAAATTTATTTGCTGGATGTTTAAGATTAGGATTTAAAATTAAAGTTATATGAAAAGGGCCAAGAAAACCAATATTTGGCTCTTACCCTCTGAGTCAATCTGAATCCAGGGAACAGGGGACTTCTCTAAAGAGCTTTGCAACTCTGAGCGACATAAAATCCTGATCAGGGAGATTAATGAGACCACTGGAGAACAGAAAGCCAATCAGTGCATTTGTTACGAAGAGGAGAGTCATCAGAGAAAGGAGATATCCCTGATGCTTCTGAGGGAAGCCAAATGGTCAAGCAAGACCTGGACCCACCTAGCGCAAATGGCACTAGCAGAATTGAAAATCTGCTCTCGTTTTTCCAGAATTGACTCCCATAAAGCTCAGCTGACTGTTAACAATAGATAGAAACAAAAGTCCTTTTGACTGCTTCATATTAAACACTTTGGAAAGACAGTAAAGACCAAAATACAGCCATTCCTGGGCATTTTAAATAATAATAATAATAATAATAATAATAATAATAATAATAATAATATAATAATAATAATAATATTTTAAGGTATGCACTTTCTTTTAGCCTCCCAAAATAAGTAAGACTGGAGGCTATAAAGAAGGATTCTCAGACAGGAATGCCTGATACTTATAAAAAGAGACTATCAAGAAGAGCTGCCACAGGCAGAAATTTCTAATTTAAGGCCTGCAGATATTCCTAACCTACACAGGTAGGCTTGGTGTTTGCTAGTATGATTATCCAGCTCTGAGTAACAGAATTAGTTTCTCTATTAGACACAGAGGTCATACTAGAAAAAGGATTTTACAAGATCAGATGACATTAAATTTTTATACTGTATCTTACGGGGAGGGACAACTGTAACACTAAAAGTTAAACATTAATTTGATAGTCCTGATAACTGGGGATATTAAAGACTGGTCAGGGAACTTCTATACAGTGACATGTTCCAGCTGCTGCAACATTTATTCAGTACTCATGGTTTTTGTTTCTCTCATAGAAGAACCCATCCCCAGATGACTTTACAACCTGTTCTTCCCCAACCAGACTTCAATCCGAACTGACTTCTAAAAGGCAACTCATGTCCCCCAACTGACTTATAAAAGGCAACTCATGTCCCTCACGCCGTGCCCACTCACTTCACCCTGTCTCAGTCAGAAGAAGAAATAATGATTGATGCCACTCTTCTTACAACAATGGAGAGAAAGATAAATAGACTATCAATATAAGTAATTGATTAAGTCAGGTAAAATCTGGGATATCGGTTTTGGGTGAGTTCTAAAAATTTGGAGAATCTTACCTGAGGGATTAAAATTTCCTCAGTGCTCTTCCCCTAATCTATTAAAGATTTGAAAGGGACACAGAGAAAAGGGGGAAATGATAGACCCAACCTGATCTTTTATTAAAATTGGGAGCCATCTTGCCACAAAGCTATGAAAAGATAATTTTGGCTTTACCATAAATTACTGCAAATTCTGAACCTGCTTGAAATGCCTGCCCGTGCCTTGAACTCACGCATGCCCGGCTCTCTGACCAGATAGCAGCTCTCTCTGAAACTTTAGTGACACATCATAAATATTTGCCTTCTCTGGCCAGACAACATCCCTCTCTGAGGCTCTAATGGTCCTCTGAATTCTGATGTAGGGACAGCAAAAAAAATCTAAGCTACCATTAGTGTGATGCTTGTCAGAGTTCTGTTATCTGTAACACCCCTTTTGTGTAACTTTCTGGGCTATAAAGCTGGGCTGTAGGAAAGCTGGGGTTGCTGTCTTGTTCCGGCTGTTTTGGGATGGG
This sequence comes from Callospermophilus lateralis, assembly GCF_048772815.1. Taxonomy (NCBI): domain Eukaryota; kingdom Metazoa; phylum Chordata; class Mammalia; order Rodentia; family Sciuridae; genus Callospermophilus; species Callospermophilus lateralis. The sequence goes on from NC_135319.1 coordinate 9,337,937, forward strand.
AGGCAGCATGAAAGGTGGAAATAATAAGAATAATTTAATTTGATTTTAATTAGAGTCAGTGGTCTTTTCTTGTGTCCTGGTCTAACAGTTAACACTCCAAAAACATGGAGCTCTGCCGGCCTAAAGACTTCTTGAGGAACTTCCTCTGAGGTTGGGCACTTGAAATATATGTTGTTGTAAGGAGCTTTAGCTTCCTTTCTAGTGAGACCATCAAAGCTGGGTTTGAATCTATGTGACCTGGAGGACATGGTTTCTTGTACTCTAATGAACATAAGGCAGCAGTGCTGAATTTTCTCTTTGTACATAAACTGTGGCCACTGGGTGCTAAGTGTCTCCCCGTGTGGACTGTGAAGCCATTTGTTCATCCTCCACTTTTCGTGGTGTTTCTTGCTGCTGCACTGGGAGTTTGTATTTGCTTCATAAAATACAATGAGTTCAACTGGGACCCAGTTTTGGAGGGAGCTCTCTCACTTGTGGTGGGTCAGGGTCTGCAGGAGAATGCAACAACCAGGTTATATCTCACAGAGCTTGCCCCCTTGTCCATAGAAATCTGACTCTGAACTTTGCCCTGGAACCTCTCCATGTAACAAGATGCCTTTACATAGAAGGGTCTGCTAGATGCACAATGTCAGTCACAAGCCATTTGGAAGGCAATGGCAAATCCTCATGGCCACACCACAGATGTATTATCACACACCTGCCCACCACTGCAATAGGCCCACTACTCAGCAGGCTCCCAACTTACTGGCATCTTTGTTCTACACCGTTTTCATGAAACCCGGTCAATCATGGCATTCTCTCGTACACTCATGATCAGCAACAAGACATCCAAAGGTACTCCAGTGCCACCTGATTATTGGAATTTCAAAAATTTCATTGTATTTATGTAGCCATTTTTCATGGATGAAGTTGGAGACACTGTGGGTTTTAGTTCATTCAGGAACCATTAAATGGTGAGGAAGCTCATTTCAATGAAAGCTCTGGAGAACTCTCACAGGCAAGTCTTCCCATAGAGTCTTCAAAATGTCACATGAAGCCAGGCCCATTGAGGTCTTCAATGTGACGTCCATGGGTGTTCTGACTCTCAACTATGGCTGCCAAATCTTTCAGAATAAAATCATGTGATATCCTAGCTGAGATTCCAAGGCTCTGTGGAAAGCCACCCTGTCCTTGATCTCAGTTTCCAAGGGCGAATCCCATGCGTGGCCTCCTAAAATCTGAACACAGTTCATGGCAATATTTCTCTGAGATCAGTTCCAGAACTCAGACTCAAAGGGGAATCACACCAGAGTTCAAGCCCAGGTAGACCCAGTCATCACTTCCAACCGCCACACAAATGACCACAATTAAAACCAAAGCACTCCCACAAGGCCCTCATCTTCTTCCATATAGACACTCATCATAACCTGTGGCTCGAGGTTTCCATGAGGGGATCAGTCCAAGACAGTGTACAAAATAACCTCCCTTGCTTGCCCCTCATTTGCCTAAAGTCAGGGTTGCCTGGACACCCTTCCTGCGAACCAGGAGTGATCAAATAGGCCTGCCATAAATACTGCTCTGCTTCCCGAATTTGAGGCCTACTGACTCTCAGGTATATATTCTTTATGTGAATTGGAATCATGAGAAAACCCAAGCACCTATGGGCTATCTTCTGCAGGGTTTGAAGAACTCATTTAACACAATGGATCCCTATTTTCAATTGATGGAGGTCAGAAACCTTACAGAGGAAGGCGAGAGACTTCGTCCACAATGACTGCCTTTTTGGCCATTTTGATTTTGGAAGCACACATGTAATCTTTCTTTAGATCCATCAGGTTCTGAGAATCTATGCAACAGCCTCACACATTGCCATGAGTCTGATGCAGAAACATCCCTTTCCAAAGCAATTAAGCAAAGAGCTACAGGTGATGCCCATTAATTTCCATTGAAAACAATTTTTTTCAGGCTTCACAAAGGGGTGGACTGAGACAAAGACGTTTCTGACATTCAGGGCAACAGAACAATAGGTTAGCAAATGGCCCAAAGCAGGGTTTCTCGAATGATATCTGAGTTTTCTGAGATGATCCCTATTCCTTCAGCTATCCAGTACGTGGCCATGTCACAGAGCTTGGAGGTGGTACATATTGTGAACATCAAACCATGAGCCTATTCTGGAGAGTGGCCCGAATTCAAGAAGAAAACAGGAACTTAGGAAGATAGTAGTTGTTGCCCATCCATAAGGCAAGCCACAGTCCATTTATAAATTGGGCAGGATGAATGCTGTGAAGCTTTCTACAAGACAAGAAACATCCATTGAAGCATTCTCTTTTCTAATGTCTACAACCACAGACACAGTGGGATAAACAGACATAGAAACACTCGCCTTATCAAAAGACTTACTAGAAACGATCCACTCCAAACCAAAAAAACCGACTTTCCTACCTATTCCCAGATCATGAGACAAAACCACAAACTCACACGCACCCCCACAAAGTCACCGCCTTCCCCAAAGTAGGTCTGTAACTATCCGGAGTGTTCTCTGATTGATGGGCCATACTATGTTCCCCAGAAATGGGCTATCCTATGTCAGATCTTGTCTCCTTGCCAACAATGTGAAGTTGTCAGGTGCCAGTGGTGAGCCACTACCTGCTTTCTCAGGAAAGGCCAATCTTCAGAGCTCTCTTGGCATTTGGCTATCTTCACATCAGTAGTTACCAAGAAAGACTGACTCTGTCCTTGGTAAATCCAATCATGTGAGACCACTGGGACTGGGAGTGGGACTGCCTCTGGGTGACTGGCTTTTTGGATCCCAAGTTCAGAGAGTTCCATCACCAAGAAAGTGATGTAGGTCACTTCCTTCTGGAACTGAATGAGCTCACTGCCTAGGCAATCACTTTTTCCTAACAGTTGCTTCCAAGTCTCCCAATAGATGGAGGTTGCCCCTACTTCCTGTGACACTTTCACAAGTTAGAATGGTATATCAAACATAGCACCCGGAAGCAGCTCTCCACACAGGCCTGGTTTGGTCCATCTTCTCTACATTAAGAAGAGAGAGATTGCTTCAGACACACCCATTCATCCTGACCAGGTTGTTTGTCGTGGAAGATGACTTTTGCTCTCTCAGGTCCTTCATAGCTTCCTCTATCTTCTCCAGGGTTCATTTCTGCATGGACCTTTGAGGTTCTCAGCAGGTGGAAGATCTCTTATGTTCCTGTATTGTAAGACCAACTCTGTCCCTGCTCTTCAGTAAAGTTAGATTGAGGGCAAAGAGTATGGTTAGGGTTAATAACATGTTTGATTTGGGTTAGGAATCATTCTGCTGGATGAATAATGGTATTGGGAACCTGCGATATTTATAAGTATATATAGAGGTGAAATATATGTATAAAAACAGAAATCTAGGTAAGATTTGAAGCCCAGAAGGGCATTGGATCCTTGATTGGGATACTTAGCTTTGAATTATGTTCTGCACATGTGTCTCAGATCAATCTATACACAATGGTATAGGACCTTGTACGTTGGATGATTGAATCTCGAAGAGAACATCCAGTCTAAAAAGGATAGTTGGTAGGATTAGGAAGATAATTGGTAGAATTAGAAAAAAAAGAGTGAGTATAGGATTTGGACAAAAAGTTCTTTAGCAATAGGGTTTCAGGTAGAGAGAAAATGTAAATGTCAGCACATGTGAAAAGTTGGTCACAATGATGAATTGGGGAAAATATGTAGGAAAGCAGATATCAATAGAGACATAGGAAATCAGGCAAATGATAAAGTGATTGATTGGATTAGACATTTTCAGCAGGCTTGAAGTTGAATATATAATCTTAGGAAGAAATACATATGTAGTCACCAATAGGATTGACATTTGAGAGCATTAGCCAACCTGGACACGAATGATTTTTATAATCCATACTCATATTCCATTTAGGCTTTGGTACAATCGTAAGTGTGACTTTGCATTTTGTTGCCAGAATATTAATGTGATAAAATGTATATGTAGATCAGGTGACATGAGTGTTTCTTGCACCATTTCTTGGAGCAATATTTTGAAGAGGTATAAATTAGTATTGGGGGCACAAATAGGTGTACCGTGTGTGTATGAATATAGAGAGAATGATTGAATAGACCATACTGTGAATAAATAATATAACTTGTTCCAACTTTACAAATTGGAATAAATTAATATCTGAAAATACATAGCAAATCTTATATTGATATACATACATTCATTACAACCAGTTATACATCTAATGGTAATATTAGGGTTGTGGTTTATCATAAATTGTGTGTGAGTTTTGCTTCAAAATTGATTATGGAAATCGAAAATAATGTGTTTGGAAAGAAGTCTCATGAAATGAGCAGTCAAAAACAAGGAGGAATATATTTGTTCTGAAGCAGGAAGTGATTGAATGTGTTACAAATGTCTTTAAATTTGTGAACTTGTGGATGAAATGTACATTTTATGATGTACAAAAACTGAAGAAATAGAAATGTACCAGTGTTGAATAAAATTGAACGTCAAAATACACATCATGTCCCATAGGAATCTACTAGAATTGATGTTAAAGTGGGTCAGTTACTGGAGAAATATAAGAATTTGTTTGCACCATTCACTGAAGTAAGTTTTCAGTACTAGAAAACAAATATGTATTTCAGATGGATGAATGTTTCTGAAAATAATCTTATGAAAAGTTGATTATAAAACCACATACATGAACATTAGTGAATTTACGGAGTGTATAATAAGACACATGTATTTCATATTTTGAAAAATCTAGAATAGGAATATATATATATATATATATAACACAGATACATTGGAAAGTAGAAAATATATGCCAATCAAAATTCATCATGAAATATATATCATCCACATATCCAAAAATATTAATTTTACTGAACATGGATTTATGTATAATGTTGTTCAAATAAAAAGCTCACTCATAGTTTGAATTTTCAGTTCCAAAAGCATTTAGGAGGAGTGATTTCTTCTCATACTTTGTATCTGCCAAGTAAGCCACCTCACAAAAATGTACGTGTATTCCAGGTAGGATTTTATATGTGCATATAAAAATACATGTGCTGAATTGGCTACAGAAACAGGGAGACAGAAATTCACATGTGTGTTAACTTTAAAAACACATGGGGTAGTATTTCAAGAAAAAAATTGACAAGATTTATAACTCCTACCCTATATCATGCAAAAGGCAAGACCAACTATTCACCATGCCTCCTCTGAACTTCTTGTATTTCTATTCTTTTTGGGTTATTTTTCTCCATCATATTAGGATTAGTAGTCAGAGTCTAGTAAGGTATGGGTTAGTGTCAGGGTTTCAGTATTTCGAATGAAAAATTGGAAAATATATCCAATGTGTATGTAAATATGTGCTACACAAAAATCTTCCCACTCTCATCCAGAACAATGCCTTGACAATACCTTCGCCCCAAGTAAGACACAATTAGAGGAGAAGAGTTAGAAATTCCGTGAATACATATCTGGAATGGAAAACGGTCAGGAGTTCACAATCTTGGAAGTGGTAGAGGAGTTTTCAAAAGTAAGGGACAGGGTAAACACTCCACAAACATGGAATTCTACTGGCCTAGAGACTTCTTGGGAAACTGTCTGTGAGGTTGGGCACTTGAAATATATGTTGTTGTCAGGAGCTTTAGCTTCCTTTCTAGTGAGACCATAAAAGCTGGGTCTGCATCTATGTGACCTGGAGGACATTGTTTCTTTTTTCCCAATGAACATGAGGCAGCATTGCTGAATTCTCCCTTTGTAGGTAAACTGTGGCCCCTTGGGGCTAAATGTCTCCCCGTGTGGACTGTGAAGCCATATGTTCATCCTCTATTTTCGTGGTGTTTCTTGCTGCTGCACTGGAAGTTTGGTATTTGCTTCACGAAATACAAGGAGTTCAAATGGAACACAGTACAGGAGGGAGTTCTGTCACGTGTTGTGAGTCAGGGTCTGCAGGAGAATACAAGAACCAGGCTTCTATCCCACATAGCTTGCCCCCTTGACTATAGCAACCTGATTTAGAACAGTGTCCTGAAACCTCTCCATATAACAAGATGCCTTTACATATAAGGGTCTGCTGGCTTCACCATGTCAGTCACAAGCCATTTGGAAGCCAATGGCAGATCCACATGGCCCCACCACAGATGTTTTATCACACACCTGCCCACCATTGCTCTAGGCTCACTACTCAGCAGGATACAACTTTCTGGCATCTCTGTTAAACACCATTTTAATGAAAACCAGTCAATCAAGGCACTGTCTGGTATACTCATTGTTGGAAAGTGCATAAACGGCAGCCATACCCCAGAGAAAAACCCCAACATGGCGCCTAAGGACTTCTTCTTCCTACCTTCTTCTTTTCTGAAGTGGCGCGAAAAGTTCCCGCCCGTGTGAACTCTCCCACTGGCGCCAATTTCAAATCTCGCTGGCGGGGAACGTTAGCCCCAATGAGAACTAACTCCTGGGCTCCGGAGCTGATATCTGAAAGAACTTGCCAATAAACGGGTTGCCTGCCATTTATCTAAGCCCTTCCCTCTCCTCCTTAGTTCTATATAAGCACACAGCTTTTTGCAATAAAATTGGAATTCTCCCTGCGAAGTGCCTTTGCGTGGGGAGTTCTTTCATTCTGGTGCCCCATTTGAGGATACGGGTGAGGTCTTTCCAACAAGAGCCCCATCCCCTGTTCCACCGAGACACTCCGCCCTGGTCCGCTCTTTTCAGACGCCAGCTTCCTGCACTCACCACTGATCTGATGTATGTAAGCCTCCCCTGCCCCCGGCTCGCCAACTCCCTTCGGGCTACTGCTTGTTTTGTGACCGTGATCGTCTGGCACACTCTAGACGCCCGGTAGGGGAGAGGGAATTCCTCCCACCCAGACCTTTACTGGTCACAGTGGACCCTCTGGTGATCCGTTTCCCTTTAGGGCGTGAGGGTTCTGAGTTTACACGAGAGGCTCTGTGGTTTTTCCTCCTCTGCTGCCACTGCTGCTGCCGGCTAGATTTGCTATTTCCTGTGGGGCTGCTGTGTCTGGCTGAAGCTGCCTCTCTGCTCAGGGAAAACTGAACTCCCGTACTAGAACTGCATCTGCTGGAGATAGAGTTCTGTTTTCATTACTGACTTCTTCAGCTGCGTTCGAAAACTTTCCTGACGTCAGGTTGCCTGTGGCTCCAAACCCATTGGGTCTTCCAGATCGCACTTCACTGGTGACGACCAGGTAGTACCCTCTGTATTTCCTCGCGACAGCTGGTCATTTTGGGGATACCCACCTGACCCCCGTTCGCCCTGAGCTTCCTGGAAGCCGTTCCAGCTCGGGTTTTCTCTTTGTCTCTCTCGCTTACTCTTATTCTCTCTCTCTCTCTCTCTCTCTCTCTCTCTCTCTCTCTCTCTTCCATCTCTCCCTGTGACTGTGGGCACCTCTTCATCTGTACCTGAAGCCTCACCTCTCAAATGTTTAATAAAAAATCTGGCCACACTCTCCCTCACACCAGACATCATGCCCAAACTTTTAATCAAATTCTGTACCCAAGATTGGCCTACATATCCACTGGATAATGGCAATCATTGGCCTCTAGAAGGCTCCTTAGATCCAAACCTCCCCCGGGACCTTTTTAACAACTGCCAGCGTCTGAAAAAGTGGAGGAAGATTCCCTGCATTGAAGGTTTTAGCCTTCCCACACAGCACCTTGTCTCTGCTCCTCCTGCCCACCTCCTCAGGTCCTCCTTGCTTGCAATCCCCTCTCTTCCCCTACTTCTACTTCTGATTTCACAGATTCTTCCTCATTCGACCCAGCAGATGAACCCCCACCTTATCCCCAGCCCCATCTGCCCCTTCTCTTCTGCTATACCCTCCTCATCCTCTGCCTGATTCCATGGATCCTCAGCCTTCCATTTTATCGCCCTCCCCTCCGTCCTCTTCTGCCTGCTCCACCTCCTCCTCTTCCAAAGAGACACTCCCTTCCCCTCCCTCTCCTTCCTGTCCGCCGCCTGCCTCTTTCAGTCCTCCTGTTACCAGGTCTAAAGGACTCCTTCCCACCCCTAAGACAATCGCACCCCTTCGTGAGGTAGCTGGTCCCGATGGTGTCATGAGAGTCCACGTGCCCTTCTCCAGGTCAGACATTACTCAGCTAGAGAGGAAGTTAGGCTCAATCACCACTAAACCCACCACTTACATTCGGGAGTTTCAATGGGTCCTGCAAGCATATAGCCTCACTCATCATGACATATACATGCTCTTGGCCAATTCACTTCTCCCCGAGGAAAGGCAATGGGTCTGGGAGCTAGCCCAAGCCCATGATGATGAAAATCATAGGACCAATTCTAACCACCCCACGGGCCCTCATGCTGTCCCAGAGCAGGATCCCCTATGGGATTACAACACCCCTGAAGGCTTACAGACTCATGACCTTTTTACATCCTGCCTCTTGGCGGGCCTGAAAAAGGCCACCCGCAAGGCTGTTAACTTTAAAAAGGTGCAGGAGGTCATTCAAAGAAAGGAGGAAACACCTTCAGAATTCCTGGATAGACTAACCAAGGCCCTTCAACAGTGCACATAACTCGACCCAGAAACCCCTGATGGCCGTCATGTCTTAATGACATATGTTCTGGTCCCAAAATACTCTGATATTAAAGCCAAGCTTAAAAAGCTTGAACAGGGCCCTGCTACTCCTCAGACCGAAATCCTCGCTGTCGCTTTAAAGGTTTTTCATGGTAGAGAGGATGAAAGTGAATGCCGTAGGCAGACAGCTGAAAATGCCAAATTCCAAATGTTGGCCCAGGTCATTCAGAGAAGGCCATCAGCACGCCGTCCCAATGTGACACCTCCTGGAGCTTGCTTCAAATGTGGTAAGGATTGTCCTTCGCCGAGAACACCCTACAACCCCTGCCCAACATGCCATCAATGGAGACACTGGGGGGCAGACTGCGCAACAACCCGGAAGGGAGGTTGGTCAGCCACCCGGCAACCCCAGCCTCTACTGGGCTTGGCAGAGGAGGATTGATGGAGCCCTGGGCCTTCCCTCCAGACTATTACCATCAAGAATCAAAAGCCTAGGGTCACCTTCCTGGTGGATGGACGCTTCATTACCTTCCTCTTGGATATTGGTGCCACTTTTTCGGTCTTGAGAGATTATTGGAGTCCTACCACACCCTCAAAAACTCCTATTGTCGTGGTAGGAGGTAAACATATTTTCCCTCAAAATCTCTTTTGTCCTTCACTCACTCCTTTCTCGTTATGAGCCATTGCCCCATTCCCCTTCTGGAAAGGGACATACTCTCACTATTAAAAGTCACCATTCACATATCACCCCACACCTCTCCTACCTCTCATTTTCTCATGATGTTCCTAGGGGCAGATACACCTCCTTCATGAACTCTTCCACGACTATCTAAACCAGTTAACCCTGAGGTTTGGGACACAACTACACCCTTTATGGCTAAATGCAGTCCTATTCATATTGTCTTACGGGACCCTTCAAGATATATTAGTCAACCATGATATCCACTCACAACCACAGCCTTCCTCGGATTAGAAGCCATCATCCAGGATTTATTATGAAAGGGGTATCTTAGGCCTACACACTCTCCTTTCAACACCCTCATTGTGGCAGTTAAGAAACCTAACGTGTCCTACAGGCTGGTTCTAGACCTTCCCCTTGTCAACTCCTCTGTGATCCCCATCCACCCGCTTGTGTCCAACCCTTACACCCTCCTCTCTCAGATCCCTGCCACTACTACCCACTTCTTGGTCCTAAATTTAAAACATGCGTTCTGTTCTATTCCCTTGTTCTCAGAATCTCAGTATATCTTTGCTTTTACTTGCACTGACTCTCACACCCGCCATTCTCATCAGCTTACCTGGACTATCCTCCCACAGGGATTCAGGGATAGCCCCCATCTCTTTGGCCAAGTTCTTGCCCAGGACCTCAAATCCTTTCACCCGACCTGTCCTCACTCTACTCTCCTTCAATATGTCGATGACCTTCTTCTATGTAGTCCCTCTGGGAACACTCTCAATCTCACACCGCTCAGCTTCTTAATTTCCTAGCAGACAGGGGAAATAGGGAGTCTCCCCACAAGGCCCAGGTTTCCAAGTCTTCTGTCACCTATCTTGGTTTTTGCCTTACACCCAGAAAAAAAGGAAATAACACTGGATAGGAGGCAACTCCTCTCTTATCTTCCAGTGCCCCATAAAAAAGCCAAAATACTATATTTCCTAGGACTAGCAGGTTATTTTAGGGCCTGGATCTCAAATTATTCTCTTCTTTACAAATCCTGTATGACCTAGCAAAGGGACCCCCTAGTGAATCTCTTGACTCCTCCCCAAACTACCACTTGCACAGGCTTCAGCAACTTGTCTTAAAGGCACCTGCCCTTCACCTTCCTGATCTTTCAAGACCATTTCATGTATATGTCCATGAAAATGGGAAGCAAGAACTTGGGGTCTTAGGTCAAAACTATGGGCCTACATTTGCACCTGTGGCATATTTGTCCAAGCAACTTGACCCTACCATTCGTGAGTGGGCCCCTTGCTTAAGAGATCTGGCTGCTGGACAAATTTTACACAAAGAAGCCTCTAAGCTTACTTTTGGGGCCCCTTTAACTATCCACTCCCCACATCACTTGAAGGATCTTTTAGCTTATTAGGGCTTTCAAACCCTTCCTCCATCAAGAGTTCTGTCGCTCCTCACTTCCTTTCTGGAAAACCCTAATATTACTTTCCTCCCCTGCTCTGCACAGAACCCTGCCTCACTGCTCCCAATGACTCCCACGTCTAACACACCAACTCATAATTGGTTGGAAACCTTAGATGATTTCCTCCCCTGTCATTGTTCCATTTCTGAGAGACTACTAGCCAAGCCTGACCTTATCTGGTTTACTGATAGCAGTTCCTTTAGGCAGAACGGCACTCATTACTTTGGATACGCTGTAGTTTCAGCCACTGAGATTATAGAGGCCAAAGCTCTGCCTTCAGGAACTACCAACCAGCAGTCTGAACTTATAGTAGCCACTCGTGCCACCTTCTAGCACAAGGCAAATCCCTCACCCTTTATACTGATTCAAAATATGTCTTCCATATCTTATCCCATGCTGCAATATGAAAGGAGCGAGGCCTACTTACCACCAAAGGTAATGTGATCACTAATTCGGCTCTTATAAACAATCTGATAGAGGCCTCCCACTTACCCACCCAGGTGGGAGTTGTCCATTGTAGGTCTAATCAGAAGGACGTCTCTCTTATCACTGAGGGCAATGCCAAAGCTGACCAGGCAGCACAAATGGCTGCTACCACTTCCAATGATGGACCCCCTGGGGGACATATAATGGCCACTTTAGACAGCTCATCTGAAGACCCTACTTCTTCCAGTAAGAACAAGGATCTCTTCAAGTTCCTTCATACTCTATTCCTTTCCAATTCTCAGTCTTTGACCCTCTTTTTACAGAGCTTCTTCTCGCTCACCCTCTCTGACAAAGCCATGCTACAGAATATAGCCTCTAAGTGTCAGATCTGTCAGTGGACCAACACTTATACTCCTTTAAGGCCCAAACTTTTCCCTTCCCACCAAGCCCGGGGACACATTCCCACTGCTGACTGGCAGGTAGATTTCACCAACATGCTCACAGTATGGCGCACTAAATACCTCCTTGTCTTTGTGGACACTTTCTCTGGTTGGATTGAGGCATTTCCCACTTCCAATAAAACGGCTTCCACTGTAGCTTTAATCTTACTGACAGACATCATCCCCAGGTTTGGTATGCCCACTTCTCTACAATATGAAAATGACCCTGAGTTTATTTCTAGGGTCACACAAAAGGTCTCTCAAGCCCTCTCCTTCAAGTGGCATTCCCACTGTCCATATTACCCCCAAGCTTCAGGGAAAGTGGAAAGGGTAAATCGTACTCTAAAGGAAGTCCTTACCAAATTGACAATGGAATTAATCTTAGACTGGGTCAAACTCCTTCCCTTGGATTTGCTTCGAATCAGAGCTCTCCCTAAAAGCCATCTTTACTGTCTCCTTTGAGATAATGTATGGAAGACCTCTTATAACCCCTGGGTTGGTCATTTTCACAAGGACCTCTCACCCGAGATTTGTCTTTGCCTCTTTTGTATCATCTCTGCTCAGAAATCTGGAAATATCAGGACTGGCTTCATCCGGACCCAGTGTCCTCTCCAAACACTCCTCCCTTGACACCTGGGAGTCTAGTCTATTATAATACCCCAGAGGAGAAAGGGACTCTTGCCCCAAAATGGAAAGGCCCCTATCCTGTCATTCTCTGTACCCCCACTGCCGCCAAATTCTCCTTACCAGACAACCGTCTCACTCCCTGGATTCACATTTCTAGGTTGAAGCCATATCACCAGGAGGTCAAACCTGCTGACGACAGGACCAACCCAGAGGAACTCCAAGAATCACCTCCTGAACCTCCCCTTTACTCCTGCTCTCCACACTCATCTCACCCATTTAAGTTGCGGCTCACATGGTGTTCCATGCAGCCCAATTCCTCTTAAAATGGTCACAATGAGCTCTCCCAACACCATAATCTTCTGTAACTGCTTGTTTTTTGTGCTCTGCTTATTTTCTGTGCTCTATTGGGACTGGTCTTTACCCTCCTCTCCTACAATGTATTTATTCACTCTTCAGGAATGATACTCAGAACATGGCATGCAGAAGGTCCGCGCAGTGGATGCAACTACTTGCTTCATCCACAACTGCACCTCTGTTTCCCTAAAATTGTCACCTTCAAGGACCTTCGTCCCTGGTAGCTGGAACTGGCCTTTCATTTGCTTCCTTTTTGATCAAACAAAAGACTATTGTCATTGGCGGCCTGAGATATATAATGGGTGCCCCTATTGGTCATGCAGTTTTCATGATGAACATGGTAGCTATTCTTACCACTCACTTGGTTACCCTAAAGGGTGAACTTCTAGTTACCTAAAGTGGCATAAAGGCTCTTCATCTGATAACAATGGATGGTATACTTTAGATATACCTGACCCCAAGGCCAAACGTTGGGACTATGTTGAGTTTGCTGTCTATGCTCGGACAACCTCAGCCAGACCCACAATGTGGATGACTGTTGGCCGCACCCTGATTATGCCACCTAAGGCAACCATCCAGGTAGTCGAACACATTAAGGAGTCAGAATCAAAACTTTGAAATCTTATCCATAGCTCATCCAGAAAGGATTCAGACCCTTCAACCCCCTCAGGTCCCCCTGACACATGGCTCAATTTGTTACACCAAACTCTGCGATTATTAAAATCCACCCCTCTTTCTGTGCCTCCTTCTCAGTTCTTTCTCTGTGCTTCACTTAGTCGTCCACTTCTAGCAGCGGTCCCATTAGCAGCAGGAAATATTTCAGCAAAAACCTACAATTTCTCTAAGAAAGGACAACCCCTACATGTGACACGTATCCCACTGTGGGAAAGTTATTCCACCAATGCTTTATTTGCTTTCATCTGTTTCCACCTGCCAATAATGAATCCTTTACCCATTTGTTCCTTGAGCTTAAGCACCCAATCGATCCCTGCGTTTATGCAACCTGGAAATTTCCTCTGGAGTAATGGGTCTTTAAGTACCTCAACGATCAATGTCTCTGGCACCTGTTTCTTGGTTACTGTAGTTCCTCAGCTATCTTTGTATACTCCCACCGAATTCCGACAGTTGGCCCTACCTTCCCGAACCCGTAGGGCAGTCTTTCTGCCGGTTCTGGTAGGCCTCACTTTAACAACGTCAGTGGCGGGTCTCGGACTCTCTGGTAGAGCTATAGGTCATGCTCTATTGGCATCCAATGACCTGCAACAAAAACTGCAGGAAGCACTCGATACCACTGCTGAGTCTCTGGGCTCCTTGCAGCGCCATTTTACTTCATTGGCACACGTGGCTTTACAGAACCAAAGGGTAATTGATCTTCTCACTGCAGAAAAAGGGGGTACATGCCTATTCCTCAGAGAGGAATGTTGGTATTATGTTAATGAATCTGGGCTGATAGAAAAAAATGTTGTTAAATTGCAGGAATTATCGACCAAATTGCTCAAACCTAGCTCCTCCAATCCCATAACAGGATTCTTCCAATCCTATCTTGCCATGTACTTCCTACCTATCTTGGGGCCCCTTATTGGGATGCTCCCTTTTTGTGCTCTCTTGCCATGCATAATGAAGTTCCTTCAAACCCAACTGCAAAAAATTTCTCTTCAAAATTTCAACCAGCTTTTGCTTAGGCACTACCAGCCTCTGATGACCGATGAACCCCTAACATCTCCAAGAGAACAGTTCACTCAGTGATGAAGCTCACTACCAGGCACGATGAAATGCAACATACATCAGACAGCGGGAGGCAATGAGCTTGGAGAACCTCTTAATCTGCCATCCTGGATTCATGAGTCTTTATGACCTTCTAAGCTTCCTCATGACCCTTGGCTTCTTCTATGTCAGTCCCCCAACATGGAACTTCTGCCAAAAATTGACCTTTGCTTTAATTTTTATCTTCATTCTGTTTTTATTTGCTCTGATCTTCTTCAGGTGCTGGTGACGCCATGTCCAGGCAACACTTCCAGTATTTCCTTGAGTCTCTGTTACAGGACCAGTGGCTGATACCAACAATCTCCTCCAGCCAGGACTGGTTTCATGCCATCGACAACTTGTGGCATCAGGGAACTTTCATAGACTTTACCCCTACTGAAGTAGCTATCTATACCACTGGGTTTTATTTCTGGCTGCCATGATATCCCCAGACCTGCCCCCGAGCATTCGTCCACTTCCCTTTCTAGGCCCCACAGCACCCCCACACAGCAGGAAGCAGCCAGAATTGACAAACAACACCCCACTTTCTAAGAAAACAAAAAGGGAGAAATGTTAGGAAAAGTATAAATGGCATCCAGACCCCAGAGAAAAACCCCAACATGGCGCCTAAGGACTTCTTCTTCCTACCTTCTTCTTTTCTGCAGTGGCGTGAAAAGTCCCCGCCCTTGTTAACTCTGCAGCCAGCGCCAATTTCAAATCTCACTGGTGGGGAACCTTAGCCCCAATGAGAACTAATTCCTGGGCTCCAGAGCTGATATCTGAAAAAACTTATTCTCAGAACATGAGACCAAACCACAAACCCACAACCACACCCACAAAGGCACCTTCTTCCCCCAAGTAGGTCTGTGACTATTCGGAGTGTTCTCTGACTTCTGGGCCATACTATGTTCCTCCGAAATGGCCTGTCTGTCTCAGATATGGTCTCCTTGGCCAACTCTGTGAAGTTGACAGGAACCAGCGGTGAGCCACTACCTTCTTTCTCAGGAAAGGCCCCTCTTCAGAGCTCTTCTGGCATTTGGACATTTTCAAATCAGTAGGTACCAAGAAAGACTGACCCTGTCCTTGGTAAATCCAAACAAGTGAGACAACTGGGACTGGGACTGGGACTGGCTCGGGGTGCCTGGCTTCCTGGATCCCAAGTTGAGAGAGTTCCAACACCAAGGAAGTGAGGTGAGGTCACTTCCTTCAGGAACTGAATGAGGTCACTGCCTTGGCAACCACTTTGTTTTAACAGTTGATTCTTATGGTCCCTTTAGATAGAGGCTGCCCCTACTTTCTGTGACCCTTTCATAAGTTAGAATGGGATATAATCCATAGGCTCTCAGGAACAGCTCTCCATAAGGCCTGGTTTGGTCCGTCTTCTCTACTTTAAGAAGACAGAGGCTGATTCAGACACCAAACTTCACCCTACCAGGTTGTTTTCCATGAAAGATGACTTTTGCTCTCTCAGGTCCTTCATAGCTGCCTATATCTTCTCCAGGGATCATTTCTGCACATACCTTTGAGGTTCTCATCAGGTGGAAGATCCCATATATTCCTGTATTGTAAGACCAACACTGTCACTGCTTTTCTGTAAAGTTAGATTGAGGGAACAGTGTATGGTTAGTGTTAATAACATTTTCAATTTTGGTTAGGAACCATTCTGCTCGATGAACAATGGTATTGGGAACCTGCGATATTTATAAGAATATAGAGGTGAAATATATGAATGAAAAGAGAAATCTAAGTAAGATTTGAAGCCCAGAAGGTCATTGGGTCCTTGATTGAGATACTTAGCATTGAATTACGTTCTGCACAGATGTCTCAGATAAATCGATATACAATGGCATAGGACCTTGTACCTTGGATGATTGAATGCAGAAGAGAACATCCAGTCAAAAAGGGATAGTCGGTAGGATTAGGAAGACAGTAGGTAGGTTTAGGAAGAAGAGTTAATATAGGATTTGGACCAAAGTTTTTTAGCAATAGGGTTTCGGTTAGAGAGTGAATGTTAGTGATAGCACATGTGAAGATTCAGTCACAATGATGAACTGGGGAAAATATGTAGGAAAGCAGATATCAATAGACACATTACAAAATCATTCAAAGTGTAAAGTGAGTGACAGCTTTAGACATATTCAACAGGGTTGAGTTTGAATATATAATCTTTGGAAGAAACAAATATGTAGTCACCAATAGGATTTTCATTTGAGATCATTAGGCAACCTGGACATGGATGTTTTTAGTAATCCATGTTCACTTTCCATTTAGGTATGGTACAATCATAAGTGTGAACTTTGCTTTTTCTGTTCAGAATATTACTGTGATAAAATGTATGCAGATCAGGTTACATGTATTTGTTTCACCATTTCTGGGAGCAATATTTTGAAGACGTATAAATTAGTATTGGGGGTACAAAGAGGTTTACCCTGTGTCTATGAATATAGAGATAATACATGAATAGACCATACTGTGAATAAATAATATAACTGGTTCCACTTTAAATAATGGATTGAATTGATATCTGTAAATAAGTAAGAAATCTTATATTGATATACAATCATTCTTTCCAACCACTTATACATTTAATGGTAATATTAGGGTTATGGTTTATCATGACGGGTGTTTTGCTTCAAATATGATAATAGAAATCGAAAATAATGTGTTTGGAAAGAAGTCTCATGAAAAGAGCAGTCAATAAACATGGAGGAATACATGGGTACTGAAGAATGAAGTGATTTGAAGTTAAACAAATGCGTATAAATTTGCTAAATTGTGGATGAAATATGTATCCTATGATGTGCATAAACTGAAGAAATAGTAATGTTCCAGTGTTGAATAAAAATGAACGTCAAAATGCACATCATGTCCCATAGGAATCTACTTGCATTGATGTTAAACTCGGGTCAGTTACTGTAGAAATATTATGATTTGGCTTTTTTTTTTTTTTGGTTTTATAATACAATTTATTTTAGTACTAGCATGCCACAGAATGTAGAGGAAGGAACAATGGATTTTTAGTTATAGCACTAATGTTCTAACATTTAATGACTATTTTGGGGAGTCTAGAAATTACATAAGGCTATGTAACATATTGTTTTTTATTTAACATTCAAAAAAGCTTGGAATTTTGGTAATATTTCTACTTTTTTATTTTTTATTTTTCAGTTGTTGATGGACCTTCATTTTGTTTATTTTTATGTGGTGCTGAGAATAGAACCCAGTGCCTCACACATGCTAGACAGTCATGTTACCACTGAGCCACAAACCCAGCCCCTCCACTTTTTTCTTAACATCGAATATGCCTCTCCCTCTTCTTTACTCACTTTCTACCTCATTTTCCCCCTTCTCTCTCTTCCTTTTTCATTTTCCATCCATATCAATTTTTCTCTCATGTCATTACAAACAGTATCTTGCTATGAAATTTAAATTTAAGACTGTTTTTTATAGTCATTCTTTTTTCTTGAGAAAATTTTAAAATTTTAATCACCTGATAGATATATTACTATACATTTATTATATATATATGTATCTATATTCATGCATATGCATTACATATATTATATATGTATATATAAAATTATATTTAAAAGTACTTTGATTAGCCTGTTAGATATAATATAGACCATATCTTTCTTAATTCTCAAGTCTTCCAGAATTAACATCTTACAGTGAAAATCAATTAAACATATTTAAGTAAACAGGTATCTTTCTTATTTATCTATACTGATAATTTAAGGTTTTATATCACATTAAGCTATAATATGGCATAATATATTTTATGAATTAGAGAAAAATTTTTTTAAAAACCTATTATTTTAGGACCATATGCACTGACATTTTAAATGGCTTTCTCGTGATTTCAATTTCTATCAATTGTGTACTAATTGCCAAATATTTATTTTAGTACTTTTCATATTCATAATTGATATAAAGTCAATTGTTTAATTCTTCTTGTAAGTAGTTACTTATTACAGCAGGGACATTATTAATAATTCTAAATCTTTATAAGAAAAATGGTACAAAGATATTTTCATGCAAAATTAAGAATAATTGCATGCTCTGAATGTTTGATTGTTAATACATATAACAAAGAGCTTTTGATGAGTCTCTTCCCCAGTAAAACATAAAATGCAAAGATATAGTTGGGTATGTATGTGAAAATAAAGATAAGGAGAAATACACATTATTAGCTAGAAACAATTAAATAAAAGATGAAAAGAAAAATCTAACACATTGTACGAACTTGTCAGATGAGGTAGTATTCTGGAAGAATAGCCTAAGGCTAGACCTGGTGCATGACAAAATATTAACTAAAAAATTGAAATATGAAAAATATAGGAAATGCTATGAATTTTTCATGAAGGTAGGTGAATTATCCTTTAATCTCAATTTATGTGCATTTTCAAAAGCCAAATTTCTGGTAAAATAAATTTGTGATAGTTTCAACTACACAAAACAAAGTTTCTGCTTAGAAAAATGAATGCATCTCAACCCTTTTTTAGCTGATTTCTTCCCACTCAATTTTAAACCTTTATGTATTTATTTATTTTTATTGGTTGTTCAAAACATTACAAAGTTCATGATATATCATCTTTGATACATTTTTCTCATTTGGTTTATGAACTCCCATTTTTTCCCCAAATAAGAATTGCAGAAATACATTGGTTACATATTCACATTTTTACATAATGGCATATTAGTGACTGTTGTATTCTTCTACCTTTCCTATCCCCTACTATCCCCCCTCCCCTCCCCTCCCATCTTCCCTCTCTACCTCATGTGCTGTTGTTTAATTCTCTCCATTATTTCCCCCCCATTTTCCCTCACAACCTATTATGTGTAATTTTGTGTATCATTGAGGGTATCCTACCATTTCCATATGCTTTCTGTTCTCTCTCCCTTTCTCTCCCCCCACTCGTCTTTGTATAATGTTAATCTTTTCCTCATGCTCTTCCTCCCTTTCTGTTCTTAGTTGCTCTCTTTATATCAAAGAAGACATTTGGCATTTGTTATTTAAGGATTGGCTAGCTTCGCTTAGCATATTCTGCTCTAATGCCATACATTTCCCTGCAAATTCTATGATTTTGTAAATTTTTAGTGGTGCGTAATACTCCATTGTGTGTAGATTCCACATTTTGTTTTATTCATTCATCTATTGAAGGGAATCTAAGTTGGTTCCACAGTCTAGCTATAGTGAATTGTGCCGCTATGATCATTGATGTGGCAGTATCCCAATAGTACGCTGTTTTAAGATCCTCAGGTAATAGTCCAAGAAGGGTGATAGCTTGGTCAAATGGTGGATCCATTCCCAGCTTTCCCAGGAATCTCCATACTGCTTTCCAAATTGGCTGCACCAATTTACAGTCCCACAAGCAGTGTACAAATGTCCCCTTTCCCCCACATCCTCGCCAACACTTACTGTTGTTTGACTTCCTAATGGCTGCCGATCTTACTGGAGTGAGATGGTATCCTAGGGTGGTTTTGATTTGCATTTCTCTGACTGCTAGAGATTTTGAGCATTTTTTCATGTACTTGTTGATTGATTGTATGTCGTCCTCTGTGAAGTGTCTGTTCAGGTCCTTGGCCCATTTGTTGATTGTGTTATTTGTTATCTTATTTTTTAATTTTTTGAGTTCTTTGTATATTTTGGATATTAGGGCTTTATCTGAAGTGTGAGGGGTAAAAATTTGTTCCCAGGATGTAGGTTCTCTATTTACCTCTCTTATTGTTTCTCTTGCTGAGAAAAAAAAAACTTTATAGTTTAAGTAAGTCCCATTAATTTATTCTTGTTATTAACTCTTGGGCTATGGGTTTCCTATTAAGGAATTTGGAGCCCGACCCCACAGTATGTAGATCATAGCCAACATTTTCTTCTATCAGATGCAGTGTCTCTGATTTGATATCTAGCTACTTGATCCATTTTGAGTTAACTTCCTTGCTTGGCGAGAGAAAGGGATTCAGTGTCATTTTGTTGCATATCGATTTCCAATTTTTCTAGCACCATTTGTTGAAGATGCTCTCCTTCGTATATTGCAAGTTTTTAGCCCCTTTTATCAAATATAAGAAAGTTGTAATTTTGTGGATTGGTTTCTGTGTCCTCTATTCTGTACCATTGGTCCACCTGCCTGTTTTGGTACCAGTACCATGCTGTTTTTGTTACTATTGCTTTGTAGTACAGTTTGAACTCTGGTATCGCTATACCTCCAGATTCAAACTTCCTGCTTAGAATTGCTGTTGCTATTCTGGGTCTTTTGTTTTTCCTTATGAATTTCATGATTGCTCTATCATTTCTACAAGAAATGTCGTTGGGATTTTGATTGGCATCAATTTAAACCTGTAGAGAATTTTGTAATATCGCCATTTTGATGATGTTAGTTCTGCCTATCCATGAATTGGGTATATTTTTCCATATTCTAAGATCTTCTTCCATCTCTTTAGGGTTCTGTAGTTTTCATTTATAAATCTTTCACCTCTTTTGTTAGGTTGTTTCCCAACTATTTAATTGTTTTTCCAATTATCTTATTTTCTTTGAGGATATTTTGAATGGAGTGGTTTTCCTCATTTCCATTTCAGAAGTTTTGCTGCTGATATACAGCAATGCCTTTTATTTATGCGTGTTGATTGTATATCCTGCCACTTTGCTGAATTCATGTATTAACTCTAGCAGTTCCTCTGTAGACCCTTTTGGGTCTGTTAAATATATTATCATGTCATCCGCAAATAGCGAAATTTAAGTTCTTCTTTTCCTAGTTTTATGCCTTTAATTTCTTTTGTCTGTCTAATTGCTATGCCTAGTATTTCAAGAACTGAATTAAATAGAAGTGGTGATAGAGGGCATCCCTCTTGTTCCAGATTTTAGAGGGAATGCCTTCAGCTTTTCTCAATTTAGGATGATGCCAGCCTGAGGTTTAGCATATATAGGTTTTACAAACTTGAGGTAAGTTCCTGTTATCCCTAGTTTTTCTAGTGTTTTCAACATAAAGGGATGCTGACCTCTGTCAAAAGTTTTTTTCTGAATCTATCAAGATGATCATATGGTTGTTGTCTTTAAGTCTATTGATGTGGTGAATAGCATTTATTGATTTCCGTATAATGAACCAGCCTTGCATCCCAGGGATGAATCCTACATGATCATGGTGCATAACTTTTTTGATATGCTTTTGTATTCGATTCACCAAGATTTTATTGAGAATTTTTGCATCCAAGTTTATTAGAGATATTGGTCTGTAGTTTTCTTTCTTTGAAGTGTCTTTGTCTGGTTTTGGGATCAGGGTGATATTGGCCTCATAGAATGAATTTGGAAGAGTTCCTTCTTTTTCTATTTTTTGAAATAGCTTGAAAAGTATTGGTTTTAATTCCTTTTTGAAGGTTTTGTAGATCTGTGCTGTATACCCATCCGGTCCATGGCTTTTTTTGGTTGGTAGTATTTTGATGGCTTCTTCTATTTCTTCCTTTGTTATTGTTCTCTTTAAATTGTGTGTGTATTCCTGACTCAATCTGGGCAGATCGCATGACTTAAGAAGTTTATTGATATCTTCACTATCATCTATTTTATTGGAACATAGGTTTTCCATATACTTTCTAATTATCTTCTTATTTCTGTAGTGTCTGTTGTGATATTGTCTTTTTCATCCCGTATGTTAGTAATTTGAGTTCTCTCTTTTCTTCTCTTCCTTAGCATGGCTAAGGGCCTATTAATCTTATTTATTTTTTCAAAGAACCAACTTTATTTTTATCAATATTTTCAATGTTTTTTTTGTTTCAATTTCGTTGATTTCGGCTCTAATTTTAATTATTTCTTGTCTTCTACTACATTTGCTGTTGTTTTGCTCTTCCATTTCTAGGTTTTTGAGGTGTAGTGTGAGTTCATTTATTTGCTGTTTTTTTCTTTCTTTTTTTTCTTTTGAGGAAAGAACTGCAAGAAATGAATTTCCCTCTTAAAACTGCTTTCATTGTGTCCCATAGATTGCAGTGTGTTGTGTCTGTTTTGTCATTTGTCTCTACGAATTTTTTTTAATCTCCTCCTTTATGTCTTCTGTAAACCATTGATCATTCAGTAGCATGTTGTTCATTTTCCATGTGATGTAGGATTTTTTCTTCCTTCTTTTATCATTGATTTCCAGATTCATTCCATTATGATCAGATATGGTGCATGGTATTATCTCCACACCTTTATATTTACTAAGAGTTGCCCAATGGCATAATATATGGTCTATCTTTGAGTAGGATCCATGTGCTGCTGAGAAGAACGTGTATCCACTTTTTGATGGTGGTATATTCTATATATGTCGGTGAAGTCTAGGTTACTGATTTTGCTGTTGAATTCTATAGTTTCTTTATTCAGTTTTTGTCTAGAGGATCTGTCTAATGGCTAGAGCGGTGTGTTGAAGTCACCCATAATTATTGTGTTGTAGTTTATTTGACTCTTGAACTTGAGGCGAGTTTGTTTTATGAGTGTTGCAGCTCAATTGTTTGGTGCATACAAATTGATAATGGTTATGCATTGTTGGTGCAAGGTTCCTTTTAACAGTATATAGTGTCCTTCTTTATCCCTTTTGATTAACGTAGGTTTGAAGTTGATTTTATTCGATATGAGTATGGCCACTCCTGCTTGCTTCCAAGGGTCATGTGAGTGGTATGATTTTTCCCAAACTTTTAATTTCAGCCTCTGTATGTCTTTACCTATCATATGAGTCTCCTGAAGGCAGCATATTGTTGGATTTTTTTTTTTTTTTTTGATCAAGGTTACTAGCTTATGTCTCTTGATTGGTGAGTTTAGGCCATTAACATTTAAGGTTACAATTGAAATATGATTTGTACTTCCAGTCATGTTTATTTATTTATTTATTTATTTATTTATTTATTTATTTATTTTGGTTAGTTTTTACTTTTTGGTTATTTTCCTCTCCCTTTACTGAGATACCTCCCGCTGCTAGTTTCAGGCATTACTTTTCAAATCCTCTTCTTCTAGTATTTTGCTCAAAACGCTTTGCACTACTGGTGTTCTGGCTGTGAATTCTTTTAGCTTTCGTTTATCATGAAAGACTTAAATTTCATTGTCAAATCTGAAGCTTAATTTTGCTGGATACAGTATTCTTGGTTGGAATCCATTATTTTTGAGCGTTTGAAATACTTTGTTCCAGGATCTTCTTGCTTTCAAAGTTTGTGATGAAAAATCAGTCGTTAACTTAATTGGTTTACCCCTGAATGTAATCTGCCTACTTTCTCTCGTAGCTTTTAATATTCTCTCTTTGTTCTGTATGTCCTTGTTCTGGCTATCTTCATAATTATTTGTCTTGGAGTTGGTCTATTATGGTTTTGAATGCTTGGGGTCCTGTAGGCTTCCAGGATTTGGCAATTCATTCCATCTTTCATCTCTGGGAAATTTTCTAGAAATATTTCAATTAATATTTTGTCCATTCCTTTGGTTTGAATCTCTATGCCTTCTTCTATCCCGATGACTCTCAAATTTGTTTTTTTTATGAAATCCCATATCTCTTGAATAGATTGCTCATGGGATTTAAGCATCTTTTCTGTGTACTCTATTCTTTTCAAGTTGATAAACTTTGTCTTCATTATCTGATGTTCTAACTTCTAATTGATCTAGTCTATTTGTAATATTCTTCGTTTGAGTTTTTAATTTGATTTGTAGTTTCCTGCATTTATAGGATTACTGTTTGATATTTCGTTTTAAGGTCTCTATCTCCTGGTAAAGCTCGTTCTTTGCCATTTGAATTTGTTTGTTTATTTGATTTTCAAAATATACTTTTATTGCTTGGACTTGCTG
Organism: Callospermophilus lateralis; assembly: GCF_048772815.1. Lineage (NCBI taxonomy): Eukaryota > Metazoa > Chordata > Mammalia > Rodentia > Sciuridae > Callospermophilus > Callospermophilus lateralis. Next base: position 9,362,004 of record NC_135319.1, read on the forward strand.
CCTCATGTCTTCTCTAATATTCCTTTCCATCTGACTTAGGTATGCCTTGAGTTTTTTCCCTATCCCTATTTCTGATGCTTCTCGGTCCTCTTGTAGAATTTAGTTGTCCTGCATTTTTTGCACACCTTTTTTTCCCTTGTTTTTTCATGATGTTCACGTTACTTTTCAGTTCTATTTGATTGCTGTGTTTCTGCTCTCTTCAATAGATTTGTTTTGGTTTTATATATCTCTGTTGTCTCTCTTTTGTGTTTGTAGACTATGCTTGCAAAAGTGGATTCCGCTTGGAAGGAATTCCGACAGCTGAGCTCCAGTGATATCACCTGTCTGCTATGGCGGGCCCCAGGCTCCTTGCCGGGGTGTTTGAATGGTGGGGTGGGACTGGACTGTCTCTGGTTGATTTCACCTCCCGGTCACTGGTGGGCGGGCGTTCTCCAGCCATCCAGTCGTGCAATCAGCAAATGGGCTGTCACCGGCGGGTGGGTGATCTCTAGCTGCCCAATTGTGCAGGCAGCCAGCGGGTGATTGGTTGCTGGTGGGCAGGCGTTCTCCAGCTGCCTAGTCATTCGGGTCTGTCCTCTAGTCCCCTGGTTTCCTCTGCAAGTCCTGATTTCCCCTGCTACACCAGATTTCCCCTTTGTGATGCCTCTCGGCAGCTCAAACTGTACTCTTTGCCTGCCGTTTCTTGGGTGTGGAGGGTGTCTATTGGGAACCCTGGCACTCTATTGTTTTGATTTTTTCCGCTTGCCCCACCCATTGCGCTGGCTAGACAAGTTTCGTTTTCACCGGTGATGGGAGGGGAAGTTGAAGGTCAGGTGCCACTAGTTTTCCCCCGTCTATATGAAGGCTTTTTCTGGTAATCCCTCCCACGGAAAGCCTAAGAGAGAATTTTTGCGAATTACCTGCTGTATGGGAGATAAGTTGAGTAACACACACCTGTTTTGTTGTTGCAATCTGTCGGAAAGTGGCGGTGGATACTTCAGCTCTCCAAGATGGTGGCCGTTGGTTTCCTCGGTGGAGTTTAGGTTGTGGGGGATAGAACTGTAGCGCTTTCTTCTCCATCTGAAATCCCGAACTCAGCCCCGGGCTCAGTGGCAGGTGAGCCAGCCGGATTCCACAGAATCCGCAGCAACGTTTCTCCCTGCATGCTGGTCGCTTCTCGGTGGAGGCCTGCCGTCTGTAGCCACAGCACGGGCCACACGGATCAGTCACCCGAGATCTTCGGTCGCATAGTTGGCTCTTGTTTGAGACTCAATTACAGGACCTTGGTGGTGGAAATCATTCTTCTAGGTTCCAGGCACACCCATTTTTCTGTAAGATCCTAACAAGATACTTTTTTGTCATTCTAACTCCTTATTCACATGTGAAGTGGTGCAGTACAAAGGGTGTGATGCACTCTATTCATGACCATCTTGCAATGTCAAAATATTAGGATTTCTATGCACCATTTACTGAAGATAGTTTTCAGTACTAGTAAACCAAAATGTATTTCAGGTGGATGAATATTTCTGAGAATAATCTTTTGAAAAGTAGATTATAAATCCACATACATGAATATGAATGAAATTTGGGAGTGCATAATAAGACACATATATTTCATATTTTAAAAAATCTGGAGGATATATATATATATATATATATATATATATATATATATATATACAGACACACACAGAGAGACATTAAAAAGTAGCATTATATATGCCAATCGAAATTCATCATGAAATACATATCATCCACAGATTCAAAAATATTCATTTTACTGAACATGGATTTATGTATAATGCTATTCAAATAGGAGGATCACCCATAGGTTGAATTCTCAGTTCCAACAGCTTTAAGAAGGAGTGATATCTTCTCAGTTCCAACAGCTTTTAGAAGGAGTGATATCTTCTCACAATTTGTATATGCCAAGTCAGCCACCTCACCAAAAATATACGTGTGATACCAGGTATGATTCTATATGTGCATATAAAATTACATGTGCTAAATAGGCTACAGAGAAAGGGAGACAGGAATTCACATATTTGTTAACTTTAAAAAAACATGGAGAATTTTTTCAACCAAATTATTGACTAGATTCATAACTCCTACCCTATATAATGCAAAAGGCAAGTCAAACTATACACGATGCCTCCTCTGAACTGCTTGTATTTCAATTCTGTTTGGGTTATTATTCTCCATCATATTACGATTAGTAGTCAGAGTTTAGTAGCGTAGGGGTTAGTGTGAGAGATTCACTATTTTGACTGGAAAATTGTAAAATGAATCCAATGTGTATGCAAATATGTGCTACAAAAAATTGTTTCCACTGTCATCCAGAACAATGGCTTGACATTACCTACTCCCCAAGTAAGACAAAATTAGAGGAGAAGAGTTAGAAAATCTGTTAATACATATCTGGAATGGAATATGCTAAGGAGTTTCCAAAAGTAAGGGACAGGGTAAACACTCCACACACTGGAGCTCTTCTGGCCTAAAGACTTCTTGTGGAACTGCCTGTGAGGTTGGGCACTTGAAACATATGTTGTTGTCAAGTGCTTTAGCTTCGTTTCTAGTGAGACCAATAAAGGTGGGTCTGCATCTATGTGATCTGGAGGACATGGTTTCTTATTTTCCACTGAACATGAGCAGCAGTGCTGAATTTGCTATTTGTAGCTAAACTGTGGCCACTGGGGTCTAAGTGTCTCCCAGTGTGGACTGTGAAGCCATTTTGTGATCCTAAAATTTTCATGGTGTTTCTTGTGGCTTCACTGGGAGTTTGGTATTTGATTCACAAAATACAAAGAGGCCAACTGGGACACAGTGCTGGAGGGAGTTCTGTCACGTGTGGTGGGTAAGTTTCTGCAGGACAATGCACCAACCATGCTTCTATCCCATATAGCTTGCCCCATTGACCATAGCAACTTGATTCTGAAACTTGCCCTGAAACTTCTCAATATTACAAGATGCCTTTACATAGAAGGGACTGCTTGCTGCACCATGTCAGTCAAAAGACATTTGGAAGCTAATGGCAGATGCACATGGCCCCACCACAAATGTTTTATCACACACCTGCCCACTACTGCTCTAGGCCCAGTACTCAGCAGGCTCCAACTTACTGGCATCTCTGTTCTACACCATTTTCATGAAACCCAGTCAATCAAGGCACTGTCTGGTATACTCATGATCAGCAACAGGACATCCAAAGGTTCTCCAGTGCCACCTGGTCATGGGAATTTCAAAAATTTCTTGGTATTTATCTAGCCATTTTTGAAAGATGAAGTTGGAGGCACTGTGCATTTCAAATCAATCCAGAACCATTAAATTTTGAGGAAGCTCATGTCAATGAAAGCTATGGAGAATTCTCACAGGCAAGGCTTCCCAAAGAGTGGCTAAATGGTCACGTGAATCTAGGCCCATTGAGGTCTACAATGTGAGGTCCATGTGTGTTTTGACTCTCAACTATGGCTGCCAAGTCTTTCAGAATAAAATCATGTGATATCTTGGCTGTGATTCCCAGTGCTTTGAGGAAATACATCCTGGGCATACATCTCAGTTTCCAATGGCGACTCTCATGCTTGGACTCTTAACATCCCAACACAATTCATGGCAATACTTCTCTGAGGTCAGTTCCGGAACTCAGTCTCTTAGGGGAATCACACCAGAGATCATGTCAAGGTGGACCCAGTCATCTCTTCCAACCACCACACAAATGACCATAATTAAAACCAACACACTCCCACATGGCCCTCATGATATTTCATATGAACACTCTTCATAACCTCTGGTTGGATGTTTCTATGAGGGGCGCAGACCAAGACAGTCTCCAAAATAATCTCCCTTGCCCCTAATTTGCCTAAAATCAGGGTGGCTTGGACACCCTTCCTGTGAACCTGGTGTGATCACATAGGCCTGCTGTTAATACTTCTCTGCTTCTCCAATTTGAGGACTACTGACTGTGGGCTTTAGATTCTTTGTCTGAATTGGAGACATGAGGAAACCCAAGCACCTATGGGCTAGCCTCTGCAGGGCTTTGAAGAAATTATTTGACCCAAAGCATTACTATTCTAACTTGATGTAGGTCTGGAACCTCAAAAAGGAAGGGGAGAGACTTCATCCAGAATGACTGCTCTTTTGGCTATTTTGGTTTTGGATACACACATGGGATCTTTCTTTAGATCCATCAGGTGCTGAGAATCTAAGCCTAAGCCTCACACAGGGCCAAAAGGCTGATTCAGACACATCCTTTCCAAAGGAATTAAGCAAAAAGCCTCAGGTGATGCCCATTCATTTCTATGTGAAAACAGTTTTTTTTCAGGCTTCAAAAAGGGGTGGCCTGAGGCAAAGACCATTCAGACATTCAGGGCAGCAGAACAATTGGTAATTAAAAGGCTCAAAGCAGGGTTTCTCTACTGAGACTATCCTGATCACACTGGTATCAGAGTTTTCTGAGATGCTCGCCATTCCCTTCAGCTATCCAGTACATGGCGATGTCACAGGGCTTGGAAGTGGTACATATATTGGTCACAAAACCATGAGCCTATTCTGGAGAGTGGCCAGAATTCAGGAAGAAAGCAGAAACTTTGAAAGATAGCAAGTGTTGCCCATCGATAAGGCAAGCTGAAATCCATTCATAAATTGGGCAGGATGAATGCTGGGAAGCTTTCAACTAGATAGGACATATCAATTGATGCATTATCTTTTCTAATGTCTACAACCATGGACACAGTGGGATACACAGACATAAAAACACTCGCCTTGTCAAACGACTTACTCAAAACAGTCTACACCAAACCAAACATACCGACTTTCCTACCTATTCTGAGAACATGAGACAAATCCACAAACTCACACCCAAACCCACAAAGGCACCTCCTTCCCTGAAGTAGGTCTGTGACTATCCAGAGTTTCTCTGATTGTGGGCCATATTTTCTTCCCCTAAAATGGCCTGTCCTGTTCCAGATCTGGTCTCTTTGGTTAACATTGTGATGTACTGAGGAGCCAGCGGTGATCCAATACCTGCTTTCTCAGTAAAGGCGACTTTTCAGAGCTTTTTGGCATTTGGCCATCCTCACATCAGTAGGTACCAAGAAAGACTAAATCCGTCCTTGGTAATTCCAAGCAAGTGAGACCCCTGGGAGTGGGACTGGGACTGGATTTGGGTGACTGGCTTCCTAGATCCCAAGTTCAGAGAGTTCTGTCACCAAGGATGTTAGGTGAGGTCACTTCCTTCAGGAAGTGAATAAGGTCACTGCCTTGGCAACCACGTTGTCCTAACAGTTGTTTCAAAGGGTCCCATAAAATGGAGGCTGCCCCTACTTCCTGTGACACTTTCACAACTTAGAATGGTATATCAACCATAGGCACCCGGGAACAGCTCTCAACACAGGCCTGGTTTGGTCCTTCTTCTCTAAATTAAGAAGACAGAGGCTGATTCAGACACATTCCTTTATCCTTACCAGGTTTTTTACAATGGAAGATGACTTTTGCTCTCTCAGTTCCTACATAGCTGCCTACAACTTCTGCAGGGATCATTTTTGCATGGACCTTTGAGTTTCTCAGTAGTTGGAAGGAATCCTACATTTTTGTATTGTAAGACCATCTCTGTCCCTGCTCTTCTGTAAAGTTAGATTGAGGAAACAGTGAATGGTTAGGGTTAATAACAGGTTTGATTTGGGTTAGGAATCATTCAGCTGGATGAATAATGGTATTGATAACCTGCAATAATTACAAGAATATATAGGTAAAATATAAGAATGAAAACAGAAATCTAGGTAAGATTTAAAACCCAGAAGTTTATTAGGACCTTGATTGTGATACTTAGCTTTGATTTATTTTCTGCACAGATGTCTCAGGTACATCGATAAACAATTGCATTGGACCTTGTGCCTTGGATGATTGATTGTCAAAGATAACATCCAGTCAAAAAGTGATAGTCGGTAAGATTAAGAAGATAGTCGGTAGTTTAGAAAGGAGAGTGAGTATAGAATTTGCACCAAAAGTTCTTTAGCTACAGCTTTTCGGGTATAGAGTAAATGTAAATGTCAGCACATGTGAAGAGTCAGTCACAATGATGAACTGGGAAAAATATGTAGGAAAATAGATATCAATAGAGACATTAGGAAATCTGGCAAAGTATAGTCGTTAGTGAAAAGTTAGTAAAATAGGTAGTTGTCTCTTCATGTTTTTCTGTATACTTATCTTCCCTCCCTGCCCTCCCCAAGGAAAGTATATAAGCCCTGTTTAAGCTGTTCTCAGGACTCTCTGCTCTATTGAAGTGAGCTCTGAGCCCCAGCCTGCTGGACCCCCAATAACCCCTTTGGTTTTGCATGAGACAGTCTCTTGGAGGTCTCTTCGCCTGACACTCGTCCGACCTTTACATATGGAGGTTCCACCGAGTTCTGGCAGCAGCGGATGAGAGACCCCAACAGGCTCCTCTCGGGATTTGTAAGGCGCCTCTTTCTGGTGTCAGGTTTCAGGTTAGGGCTTGGCAAAATGGCTGTCAATAAAGAGCGTGAGCTCTCTCTCACGGTGGCTGACAGTTGTGTCACAGAGCCACAGGCCACCACCCTGAGAAACACCCCAGAGGACTCTGAAAATCGAGGAACAATAGTCTCCTCAACTCAGTGATATTTTGTTTCAGATTCGGTATTGCCAGCCCATCAGGTATTGCCGGCTACTCAGTACTCGTCTCAGTTTTGGACGTCCATTGCCTGTCTTTATTGTCTTGTCTTGTCTGTGTCATGTGTCGTTGCTTTTACTGTTTGTGCACTTTTCATTATGGGAAAGAGCACTTCAATGCCTCTGTCCCTGACCCTTGATCACTGGACCAAATTCCGCTTAAGGGCTCAGAATCTTTCTTTTTCAGTAAACCGCTGGACCTGGCAGACTCTCTGTGCCTCAGAATGGCCCACCTTTGGATTTGGATGGCCCTTAGAAGGATTTTTCTACTTCTCACTAATTTAAAAAGTCAGAGATATTGTCTTTCATGAAGGGCCACATAGCCATCCAGATCAAAAGCCATATATCTTAACCCGGCATTACCTCTGCAAATCTCCTCCATGGGTGAAGCCTTTCTTTGCCCCTGCCCCCGCTCCTAATCCTTCCCCCACGATCTCTCAAACCCTCCTCCTCCACCCTCTTTTCTGACTAAGTCACAAGATTTAACTCTACTGGACTCTCATCCCTCTCCTTATCCCTTACCCTGGTCTCCCAACCCCCAACACCCTCTAAGTGATTCCCCTGCTGCTGACTCAGCCTCTCCGCCATTGGAGGAAGCTAAGCCAGCCCAGCACCCTCCAGAAAACTCCCCCACGGCACAGGCAGCCCCTCCTCCCCTGGAGGAACCTGACCCGGCTAAAGGAACTCACCGGCAATGAATGATTAAAAACCCTGGAACTCCCGTGATGCTCCCCCTCCGTCCCTATGTGCCAATGATTGATGATGGCTTGGGGAAAAAATGCAAGCCTACCAGTATTGGCCTTTATCCTCTTCAGACCTATATAACTGGAAAAATAACAATCCCCCTTCTACCTAGGACCCCACTCCTCTCTCAGGTGTGGTTGATTCATAGATGTTTTCACACCAGCCTACTTGGAATGACTGCCAACAACACCTAGGGACTCTCTTCATTACAGAGGAACAAAAGAGAATCCTCCTGGAAGCTAGAAAATAATATCCTCAGACCAGATGGGTGACTGACACAACTTCCCAACATATTCAACCCGGCTTTCCCTAGAATTGACGAAACAGGGACCCCAATACCTTTGAAGGTAGGGAGCATCTGTCCACTTATCTCCGGGTTCTAATAGCGGGTATCTTAGTGGCTGCTAGGCGACCAACTAACTTGGACAAGGTAATAGAGTTTATTCAAGGGCCTGATGTATCTCCCTCTATGTTTCTAGGGAGAATTATGGAGGCATATAGGAGATATACTCCTTTTGATACTCAGGCAGAGGCTCAAAAGGCATCTGTCATGATGGCCTTTATTGGGCAAGCTGCCCTGGATATTTAAAGAAAGTTACAACACTTAGATGGATTACAAGATATGACTTTGAGAGATTTAGTCAGAGAAGCCAAAAAGGTATACTATACGAGAGATACTGAGGAAGATAAGGAAGCAAATGGAGGATAAAAGAAACAAAAGACAGATTAAGGAATTGACTAAGGTCCTGGTTACAACAACAAATAGGCCAGAAATAAGAAACATGGAGACAGGTAGGGATACCTGGGCCCAAACTAGAGGCCACCCCTGGCCTCAGATCAATGTGCCTACTGTAAAGAAAAAGGACACTGGGCCAAAGAGAGCCCTAGAAAGAGACAGCCACGCCAGCCAGCCATTCTGACTCTGGAGGATGACTAAAAAAGTTGGGGATCAGATCCCCTCCCCGAGCTCAGGTTAACTTTTGAAGTGGAGGGCACCCCAGTAAACATTGAAGTGGATACAGGGGCAATATACTCAGCCATTAAGGCCCCATTTTGCACTCTATCAAATAAAAGGTCTCTAATTCAAGGGGATAATTGCAGTAAATATCGGGCTTGGACAACTAAGAGGACCTGGGACCAGGGGAAAGGAAAAATCCATCACTTCTTCCTAGTAATTCCAGAATGCCCGGCCCCATTGATGGGCAGAGTTCTGCTCTCCAAGCTCCGGGCCAAAATAACTTTTAACCGTGAAGGCCCCCAAGTGGAATTTCTAAATCCTTCAGTAAAAACTCCTATATTCACAGCTCTAACTATGTCAGTAGATAATGTACACCAAATCACTCACCTTAGTTTAAAGAAACTACATTCATTCATGAAGGATCAAGAACAGAGTTTTCCACTAACCGACTCACAGTTAAAGGAAATAACTGAATGGTTAACAAAAGCCTGTCAGGTCCATCAATTGGTTAATTCTTATCCTTCCAAGCTTCCTGCAGGAAAGCACCTATGAGGAACCAGACAAGGACAATTCTGGGAAGTGTACTTTACTGAAATAAAGCCAGCAAGTTATCGACTTAAATATCTCCTAGTCTATGTAGATACATTTTCAGGATGGATTGAAGCCTTTCCCACCAAAAAAAAAAAAAGAAAAGGAAAAAAAGAAAAAAAAAGAAACAGTGCAAATTGTGGTGAAGAAGATCCTGGGAGATATTTTTCCAAGATACGGCCTGCCTGAAATAATAGGGTTTGATAATGGACCGGCGTTCATAACTCACATAAGTCAGGGGTTAGCCAGGACCTTGGGGATTTATTGAAAGTTACATTGTGCTTATAGACCCCCGAGTTCAGGACAGGCAGAATGAATGAATAGAACCATTAAAGAGACCATAACGAAATTAAGCTTAGTGACCGGCATAAAATATTGGACTATGCTACTGCCTTATGAACTGTTTCATGCAAGAAATACTCCCTGTGTTTCTTTGTGTAACCTCACCCCCTATGAAATTTTCTATGGTGCCCCTCCTCCAGTAAGGGACCTAACCCCAACTCTAAGACCTAACGATCCCTTTCACACCCCCTTGCTTGACAGACTTAAAGCTCTTGAAAGAAATCAGGATACCTGTGAAAACATATGGCCACTGCCTAACAACCTGGGGACGAGAGGACTCCAAATCAACATCAAGTAAAATACTTCTTCTATGTAAGACGACATCAGGTGTCATCCCTGGAACCCCGCTTGAAAGGACCATACCAGGTGCTACTTATAACACCTACAGTGGTAAAGGTAGACAGAATCATTTCCTGGATCCATACCTCTCATCTCAAGCCTGCGGCCTGTTGAGACTCTGGCTGGAAACTGGAAAAGACTGGTAACCCTTTCAAATTGTGTATTCGCCGTGTGGATAAAGCTATAGACTCTCCCCTTGACCACCAGTAGTCCTATCCCTCATCAGCCCGTTCAGCAGTGATGGCTGATCACAAATCCTACTGGAAAAGAAGTATGGTCTATCTCGTATACAGCCCACTTAGGTAACTAGTGACCATCTCTCCACCCAGACATTTACCAGCTGGCTATACGTCTTTCCTATTGGGATATCCCTGATGAAGAGGATGCCACTAAAATTCCATTAAATCCATTCCGAACCATAGACAATGGAAACAAACATAATGGATGTAGGGACAAGGGAGCCAGATGCAGGTTGGCTAGCCTAGATTACTATGATTGCCTGGTGGACCATCAAAGCCACATGAAATCACGGCTGTGTGGGGGGAAAGCCGACATCTTCTGTAAGTCATGGGGATGTGAGCATACAGGGACTGCCTTATGGATATCAAGCTTCTCATCAAATTCTGTAGAGAAAAGGGAAAGAAAAGAGAAATTGGATGGAAATGGAAGGAGACCCTCATTGTTATACAAAATTACATATAAGAGGTTGTGAGGAGAGAAATGAATTACAGTAGATGGGGTAGAGAGAGAAGATGGAAGGGGAGGGGAGGGGGGATAGTAGAGGATAGGAAAGGTAGCAGAATACAACAGTTACTATTATGGAATTATGTAAAAATGTGGATGTGTAACCAATGTGATTCTGCAATCTTTGTAATGTTTTGAATAACCAATAAAAAAAATCTGTACACAGCATTGGCCATATTACCAATTAGATAACCAAAACCAATGGCCCATAGTGGGGTCTCTAGATCCTCAAATTCTGCATGACATTTTTAACTTCTGCAAATGCTCAAAAGGGTGAAAGGAGATTCCCCTATGTGTAGGCCTTTTCCCTCTTTCACTCACATCCTGACCTATGTTTCTCCAATTGATCCTCACCCTTAGCCTTCTGCTCCAGGCTCTCTGCTGTCACTATCACCTCAGCAACATGATTTCTCCCCTCCAATTACTAGATCAAAAATCCAAACCTCTGCCAGTTCTCAGACCATTGCCCAATTGCTGAGGTAGCAGGTAATGAAGTACCCCTCCACCAACTCCCTCCTCTCTTCTCCTATCAGTGTCCACACCGGATCCCACCAGGTACTCTTATCAGCTAACCCAAATCTCAAACCAGCTGAGGAGAGCCCTCAGACCCCTATCTAAGATGTAATGAAAATGGACTTAAAAGTTTGTCATCACTGAAAACAGGTTACTCAGAATTTAAAGTCCCTTACAGGCTTTTAGTGATACTAACTCCAGTCTTCTCCTCTGCTCTACCTGTTCTACTGCTCAAGTTTTTGTTGCTAGGAAAATTCCAAACCCCTTTCCCATTATTCTTTTACATCTCTCCTTCCTCATTCTCAGATCTTCAGAACTGCTCTCAGCCCCATCTACCCCATCTGCCCTCTCTGTACCAGGCCCACCGAAAAGTCTTATCTGACCTTCTTCAGAAGTCTTCATCATGGCTGACTTTAGGACTTTCAGCAAAAGAGTCCCTATAAAAGACTTCAGAGTAGATAAAATTCCTCTTTTCGTGTTGCCCTGTTCTACTTGGCCACTGGCTAAAAAAATCTGCACTCCTAAGGTAGACACCCCCTTACTAGTTTTTCACAAAATATGTGTACAAGGCCTCTGGCCATGAGCTAGGGATTCACAGAGATGGCTACATTTCTAAGATACAGAAGTTACAAACTTGGCTCCATGGTAACAGTTGGCAGGGTGAAAATTAAAAGGAAGAAAGAGCTCTCCCTATCCCAGGTGTCCTTGAAAATTTAACTTGCCAAGAACAGAGGAAAAAAACAGAAAAATAAACTGCTTTTTGTGAACTTCTGCAGACTGTGAACTTCTGTGCCCCTTCATTTACATGTTGGGTACAAAATTCTGAAACTACCTAAACTTGGGTTTCAGGGGATTTACTGATTACAACAGAAGTAATGCCCTCTGAATCTGGTTGCAAACAAATAGGACTGTTTCCTGTCTTCGGTACTATCTTAGGCGCCTTGCCTTGTCTGTCCCTACACCAGTATAATTCTATATACTTAAACATTTTTTATGTTTTCATGAAATTGTCAACAGATATGATTAATTGTGTAATGGTGCAGATGTTTCCCAGAGTGCTTTATCCTGATGCAGGTTCATTTGAAATTCAAATAGGGCGAAATAAAACCCGGTTCCACTGGGAACATATATCCCTCACTTTAGCCATCCTATTAGAAATAGGAGTTGCTGCAGAGGTGGGCACAAGAACCACTGCCTTGGTCCATGGGACACAACAAATGACACAATTAGATGTAGCAATAGACCAAAACTTAAAGATATTAGAAACCTCCATCACAGCTTTGCAGAAATCTTTAACCTCTCTCTCTGAAGTTGTTTTACAGAACAGTAGAGGGTTGAACCTCCTCTTCATGAGAGAAGGGGGCCTTTGTTCTGCATTGATGGAAGAATGTTGTGTTTATGCTGACCATTCTGGAGTTGTAAAAAAATCTATGAGTAAATTAAAAGGACAACTTGAGGAGTGTGAACGAGAGAGAGAGGCCAAAAAAGGGTGGTTTGAGTCATGGTTCACACAGTCCCCCTGGTTAACTACGTATTTATCAACCCTGGCAGGTCCAATAATAATCCTCATATTATTGCTAACTATAAACTCTGTTTGCTCAACCATGTAATTTCTTTTCTCCAATCTCAAATTAGACAAGTTAAACATATGTTAATACGCCATTAGCAAACATAAAATGTGACACCCCCCAATGATCACTTTTATGACTAAAAGTAGCCAGAAGAAGAAGTGGGGAATGAAAGGTTAATAAAATAGCACTTGTCACTTCCTGTTTTTCTGTACGCTTAACAAAACACTGTTGAAATCTTGAGAAATGTTAGCTAATATTGTTCCCAGAATGTGCTGTCCCAAACTGTCAAACTACAGAATGCACTCCCTCACCCGGTTGCGCGCAAACTGCCCACTCGCCCTGATCCATTAATAAAATTCCCTCCCTGCCCTCTCCAAGGAAAGTATATAAGCTCTGCTTAAGCTGTTCTCAGGGCTCTCTGCTCTATTCAAGTGAGCTATGAGCACCAGCACGCTGGACCCCCAGTAAACCCTTTGCTGTTCCATGAGATAGATTCTGGGTGGTCTCTTCCTCCGACGCTCACCTGACATTTACTTGGATGATTGAATGTAGAAAAGAACATCCATTCAAAACGGGATAGTCAGTAAGATTAGGAATATAGTTGGTAGGTTTAGGAAGAAGAGTGAATATAGGATTTGGAAAAAAAGTCCTTTAGCAATAGGGTTTCATATAGAGAGTGAATGTAAATCTCAGCACATGTGAAGAGTCAGTCACAATGATGAACTGGAGAAAACATGTAGGAAAGCAGATATCAATAGAGACATTATGAAATCAGGCAAAGCATAAAGTTAGTGTTAGGATTACACATTCAACAGGGTTGAATTTAATTATATAATCTTAGGAAAAAAGAAATATGTAGTCATCAATAGGATTCACATTTGAGAGCATTAGGCAAGTGGACATGGATGATTTTAGTAATGCAGGTTCACTTTCCATTTAGGTTTTGTACAATCATAAGTGTGACCTTTGCATTTTGTGTTCAGAATATTACTGTGATACAATGTATATGTAGATCAGGTGACATGAGTATTTCTCGTACCATTTCTGGGAGCAATAGTTTGAAGACGTATAAATTAGTATTGGGGGTACAAAGAGTTGTACCCTGTGTCTATGAATATAGAGGTTTCCTGGCCTAAAGACATTTTGAGAAACTGCCTCTGAGGCTGGGCACTTGAAATATATGTTGTTGTCAGTAGCTTTAGCTTCCTTTGTAGTGAGACCATCAAAGCTAGATATGCATCTATGTGATCTGAAGGACATGTGTTCTTATTTTCCAATGAACATGGTGCAGCAGTGATGAATTCTCTTTTTGTAGGTAAACAATGGCCATTGGGGCTAAGCGTCTCCCCGTGTGGACTGTGAAGCCCTTTGGTCATACTCCACTTTTAATGGTCTTTCTTGCTGCTACAATGGGAGTTTGGTATTTGCTTCACAAAATACAAGGAGTTCAAATGGGTTGCAGTGCTGCACGGCATTCTGTCACATGTGGTTGGTCAGTGTCTGCTGGAGAACGCACCAACCAGGCTTCTATCCCACATAGCTTGTGCCCTTGTCCATAGCAACCTGATTCTGAACATTGCCCAGAAACGTCTCCATATACCAAGATGCCTTTTCATATAATTGTCTGCTGGCTGCACCATGTCAGTCACAGGACATTTGGAAGCCAATGGCAGATCTCCATGGCCACAGCACAGATGTATTATCACACACTTGCTAACCACTACTCTAGGCTCACTACTCAGAAGGCTCCAGCTTACTGGCATCTCTGTTCTACAGCATTTTCATGAAACCCAGTCAATCAAGGCACTGTCTGGTATACTCCTGATCAGCAATAGGACATGGAAATGTTTTCCAGTGCCACGTGGTCAAGGGAATGTCCAAAATTTCAAGGTATTTATCTCGCCATTTTTCAAGGATGAATTTGGAGCCACTGTGGGTTTCCCATTCATCCAGGAACCATAAAATTTTGAGGAAACTCATTTGAATGAAACCTCTGGAGAACTCTCACAGGCAAGGCTTCCCAAAGAGGGGGCAAGAGGTCAAATGAAGCCAGGCCCATTGAGGTCTACAATGTGAGATCCATGTGTGTTTTGTCTCTTAATTATGGCTGCCAACTCTTTAAAAATAAAATCATGTAATATCCTGGATGAGATTCCCATGGCGATGTGGAAAGCCATCCTGGGCCTAGAACTCAGTTTCCAAGGGCGACTATCATGTGTGGCCTCCTAAAATCCCAACACGACTTCATGGCAATACTCCTCTGAGTTCGGTTTCAGAACTCAGTCTTATGGGGAATCACACCAGTGTTCAAGCCCAGGTGGACCCAGTCATCTCTTCCAACCACCAACAAATGACCACAATTAAAACCAAAACACTCTCAAATGGCCTTCAGCTTCTTCCATATAGACACTCAACATAAATTATATAACTGGTTCCAACTTTAAATAATGGATTGAATTGTTATCTGAAAATATACAGGAAATCTTATATTGATATACAATCATTCATTCCAACCAGTTATACATCTAATGGTAATATTAGGGTTATGGTTTATCATGAAGAGTGTGGGAGTTTTGCTTCAAATTTTTATGGAAATCGAAAATAATGTGTTTGGAAAGAAGTCTCATGAGAAGAACAGTCAAGAAACCTGGAGGAATGCATGTGTTCTGAAGCAGGAAATGATTGAAAGTGAAACAAATGCCTATTAATTTGTGAACCTGTGGATGAAATATATATCCTATGGTGTGCATAAACTGAAGAAATAGTAATGTACCAGTGTTAAATAAAATGAACTTCAAAATACACATCATGTTCCATAGGAATCTATTTGCATTGATGTTAAACTGGGTCAGTTACTGTAGAAATATTAGGATTGTATGCACTATTCACCGAAGTTACTTTTCAGTACTAGGAAACAAATATGTATTTCAGGTGGATGTGTATTTCTGAGAATAATCTTGTGAAAAGTTGATTATGAATCCACATACATGAACATGAATGAATTTAGGTAGTGTATATAGGACACATATATTTTATATTTTGAAAAATTTATAGAGTATATATATATACACACAAAAAAACAAAAACACAGACAATAAAAAGTAGCAATATATATGCCAATCGAAATTCTTCATGAAATATATATCATCTACTGATGCAAAAATATTTATTTTACTGAACATGGATTTATGTATAATGTTTTTCTACTAGGAGGCTCCCCCATACGTTGAATTTTCAGTTCCAACAGCGTTTAGGAGAAGTGATCTCTTCTCACAATTTGGATCTGCTAAGTCAGCCACCTCACAAGAATATACATGTGATACCAGGTAGGATTCTGTATGTGCATATAAAATACATGTGGTGAATAGGCTACAGAGAAAGGGAGACAGGTATTCACATATTTTTTAACTTTAAAAACACATGGAGAACTATTTCAATTAAAAATTAGCTAGATTTATAACACCTACCCTATATCATGCAAAAGGCAACTCCAACTATACACCATGCCTCCTCTGAACTGCTTGTATTTCTATTCTGTTTGGGTTATTTTTCTCCATCATATTAGGATCAGTAGTCATAGTCTAGTAGGGTATGGGTTAGTGCCAGGGATCCCGGCCGGCAGGACACATCAACGTGGGCATCGAACATAGTTGGGGAGGAATGAAGGGACAAGAGACAGGAGAGATGACAGCCAGACAGGAGTTCTGATCAAGCTGCAAACTTTTATTGATCTCACAGGGTGTTTATATGCTGCCGATGGAAAAGCTCTCTTATCGGCAGTTGCTGGATGTCTTCACAGGGTTAGATAACCTCAGGATTTTTCAGGAAGACAGATGGCGACAGGATGTCTCAGGGAGATAGATGGTTGTGGGATATCTCCCAGGCAGGATGTCTCCCAGGGGGCTGTTTCTTGTAAGTGTCAGGCTATTCTTTGAAGGAGAACTTCCTTCTAGTCCCTGACATCTCCCCCTTTCTTATATAAAATATTTGACCTACCTTACCAGCCATGTTTTTAGGGGGGGTTAGAGGCTCTGTTTCTCTAGGAGGTCTTAGAATATCTCCTGATCCGAGCGAGCATCTTTACTAGCAGATTTCGTGGTGGCCTTGGCATGTTTTTGGAGGAGATGGCCTTGAAGGGGAAGCATGCCAACCGCCATGCACCAGAGCGTGTCACTCAGAGGTCTTGTGTTTGGGGATCCGTGGATCCATCCTTTTGCAGTCCTTCCTGCACCCTCCAATATTATGGCCTAACGTCCTCACTCCATGGGTGCGTCTTCCCCCAAGCTGAAGGGCCCATGGAGACGAACCCTTATGGCAAGGGCAGAAGATGGTTTGTCAGAGCTGTTACTTATAGTTTTATGTAAGAAAGAGAGATCTGTGGGGATGTAAGCTTAAGAAATAAGCCTGTGAGAAGGGTAGAACATCCTTTTAAAAGTTGACAGCGTGGTCTTCCATCTCCAGATGATGATAGTGGATCTGTATGGGCTTAGAGGCCATAATATTAATGTGTTCTTTAATAAATTGTACCACACTGTTTATAATGCAGGGTCCTATCGTCACCATTAAACGTAAACCCAACAAAGGGCCTAATAGGGGAAGAAGGTAGGGTAGAAATCCATTAAGCTTAGTCCAGAGGGGATTTTCAAATAGTTCTCTTCATCTCTTTTCTAGATCTTCTTGAAGCTGCTTAAATTTAGTGCATACTATGACTGATTTATTGGCATAAAAGCAGCATCGTTCCCCTAAGGCCAATAAAATATCTCCCTGGTTAGCAGTCAGCAAATCTAAGCCTCGTCTGTTTTGAAGAAACACTTTTGCCAGGAAGTCTATTTGGTCCTACAAATCTTTAATGGTTTCTGATAGAGTTTGTACATCATTTTAAGTTGTTGAGACAGGCGATGGTAAGGGTGTATAGCCGTGCCTAAGCCAGTGTACCTGTGCCCACAGCAGCTGTTATTCCAAGGCTGGCAATAAGTGGTAAGGCCTGTATCGCCCGCCTCTGCCTTTTGACTAAGGTGTCTAGGCTAGAGGTTCGTCTCCTGGGACAATAGTTATATCAGGGAGAAATAAGGCAAGAACACAGCCACTGGTCCAATTCGCTGGAAGCCTGGGGAAGGCCACATTTCCTCCACACATAACAACTGTGCCATTGGGGGGACAAAGAGATGGGATGGGTGAGGAATAATTTTTTACTGTTGAGCAATTTCCAAAGGAAGTAATTCCAAAATCCATATCATAGGTATTATTCTGCATCGCCCCTAAAAGACATAAAGTAAAAGTGCCTATAGGCTGTTCTTTAAAGGGAAATCCGGGTTGGCATGTATTATCATTGTCCATAGTAGAATTAATAGGAACTGCCATAGGCATTCTTGCCCCTGTTGTCATGCAGAGCCAGCAATTACCAGGAAGGGTGGGGTTGGAATTATTAAGGAAGGAGAAGGTAGTTTGCAAAATATCTAATGTATTGGTATCTAAACCTGGGAACTGGGATTTCGGCTACATTAAGGGATGATATGTGAGCTCAGGGATTTGGGGTTTCAAAAGTTTGATTATCTGAGCATGCTTGACAGCATCAATAGGTCCTCTACCATCAGAGACCGCTGTAGGGGCCTTAATGGGCCAGTAGGAAGGTTTTCCGACAGTGCCTTGGCACCCAGCTGACTGTAGCTTGGTGTATTTGCCTTCTCCTCCCCGGTCAAAGAGAACGGGGGTATTATAAATAGTGGTCCCCCCTGCTTCATAAGTTTTAGTTAGGGAGGCTTCAAAAAATCATTCTCCCTGCTTGTTAACACAAATTGAGGCCGACACATAACAAGAGGCATGCATCGCCTGGGTATGCATACGGGTTGCAGAACAATTTTGGAGAGCTTTACTTGAACTAGGGGGAATAATCTTTGGCTTGTTAACACATACCCATTTAGGCTGATGAACTCCTCTGAGTTTATGGTCAACCTCGGCACGGAGGTAAGCCACCTTAGTCATGCAGTCAGCAGTCTGGGTCCAACTAGTGGGAGCCTGAGTCCAAGATCCTCCCTTGCATTCACGGGGGGGGGGGCAAAAAGGTACTCCATGATGTTGGAAGGTGGAGGGCCAAGGCCTCCGTGCACAAACCTGTTCAGCAGAAGTGCCTTAAGCAGGATCCTCACACAGATTGTTGGATGGATCCGAAAAAGAGGAAAATTTGTCCTCAGGGGGAGGGCCTCCGTCCCCGGTTTGAGGTAAGTCATTAACCTGTTTAACCAGGCGTTCTGGTAACCATCTTGGGGTTGCTAGCTCTTGGTCCAAAACACAAGCTGAGCCTCGTTCCCAGATGAGGACAGGATCTGGGCGTTTCCATTTATTTGTAAGGGGATTTCGCCACATAACAGGTGGGTGATCAGAATTGGAAAAGGGATGCCAGTGTCTGTCTGCAGCCGAAAGGCCTTCACTGTCTAGGGTAAGAAAAAAAAGGGCAAATAATGCATGGTTAAGGCAATGCCTGTGAGTGGTAAATACAAGGGCGAAAGCCTTAAGGCGGGATAGCCAAGTCTTTAAGGTAAGGTGGAACGTTCCACAATGCCTTGGCCCTGAGGTTTGTATTGAATTCCAGTAGTATGACAAAATTGCAAGGTAGCACAAAACTGGTTAAACTTGGCACTGGTATATGGAGGACAATTATCTGTTTTAATATGTATTGGTTTACCCATTATGGAAAAGGCCGAAACAAGATGAGAAAGGACATCTTTGGTAGCCTCTCCAGAATGTGGTGATGCAAAAATAAAGCTGCTGAAGGTATCGATAGAAACGTGTATATATTTGGTTTTTCCAAATTCAGGAAAATGAGTAACATCCATTTGCCAAACCTGATTTGGCAGTAATCCTCGGGGGTTAACTCCCAAGTGTTGAATGGGGAGGTAGAGAGCGCAAGCAGGGCATTCTTTTACTATTTCTCGTGCCTGTTGCCTGGTAATTTTACAAAGTAATCGAAGGCTCTGGGAATTTAGTTGGTGAAGATTGTTTAGCTCGATGGCCTTTTGAATGGAGCCACCAAAAATTGGAAAGATGGTAGGAGTTGCTGCATCAACTTGAGCATTACCTGTGTTAGAGGACCGGAAAGATCAGAGTGTGCCCTGATGTGTCCTAAGAAAAATGGGTGTTGTTTGGCCTGAATTAGCTGCTGAAGCTGGTGAAACAGAAAGACCGCATTGGAAGAAGCTTTAATGGCGGGTGAAATCTCCAGCAGGGGCACAGAATGAGCAATGTAGGCACTGTCTGTATGAATATAAACAGGATTATCACAAAATGTTATAAAAATTTGTGTTATGGCAAACAATTCCACAAACTGTGCTGAATGATAGACAGTATCAAAGGTGGTAGGCTGGTTATTGACAAGAAAGACCACACAGCCATTACTTGAACCGTCTGTAAAGACAGTAAGGGCTTGAGGACTGGGAGCCTTTTGTGTAATTTTGGGAAAAATAAATGGATGTATCTGGACAAAATGTAAAAGGGTGTCATTGGGGACGTGGTTATCAATTGTTCCCAAATGGCCTGATTGGGCAATACCCCATTCATCCCCTCTCTGTAGTAAAAATTGGGTTTGGTAATTAGTATATGGAATTAAAATATTATCAGGGTCTTTGCCAAAATGTTGTCTAGAAAGCAAACGACCTTTAATAATAATAGAAGCTATGTGAGCATGATAAATGGTAATAAACTTGGAGGATGTGGTGGATAAATGGACCCAAAGCAAGGGGAAGCCTTCATTTTTAAAATATGGATATCACTGCCAAAATTTTTCTGAGGGTATATGAGAAGTGTGTAAAAGAACCAGAACCATAGGAAGGTTATAAGAAATTTGTGTAACAAACTGTTTGGCAATGACTTCTGTGACTTGGTTTAATGCCTGTTATGCCTCGGGAGTAAGCTTTTGAGGGGAGGAGGGTTAGGAATCACCTCTCAAAATATCATTAAGGGGCAAAAGTACACAAGTGGGTAATTTTAAATATGTTCTTAGCCATTGAATATCTCCCAGTAATTTTTGAGAATCATTAAGGGTGTGAAGATGGTCCACACGTAGTTGTATTTTAGGAATTTGGATCTGATTATCTTGAAGTTTAAGGCCCAAATAGGTATAAGGGTCCTGTGTTTAAACCTTATCAGGAGCTATCTGTAGTCTCAAGGTAGTGAGGGTTTTCTAAAGGTCCAAGTAACAATTATAAAGGTCATGGTAATTAGGTGCAGCAATTAAAAAATCATCCATATTATGTAAAACATAAAATTGTGGTCATCACTCTCTCACAGGGTCTACTGCTTGAACAACTTATTTTTGGCAAAGACTAGTGCTGTTGGCCATACCTTGGGGAAGAACCTTCCATTGAAATCTCTGCATAGGGCCGTGAAAATTAATGCAATGGAGACTAAATGCAAAATAGGGTCTATCCTCAGGATGTAAAGGAATGGTAAAAAAAGCAAACTTTTAAGTCAATAACCATTTTACAATAGGTTTAGGGAATAGCCACTGGTGTGGGAATTCCAGGCAGTAGTGCTCCCATCAGGCACATAACTTTATTAATGGCACACAAATATTGTAAAAGACGCCACTTGCCTGATTTTTTCTTGATAACAAAAATAGGAGTATTCCATGGTGAGGTTGAGGGCTCTACATGGCCGGCTGCCAGCTGTTCCTGTACTAACATGGAGGCAGCCTCCAATTTTTTTCGGGGGGTAAGGGGCCACTGATCCACCCACATAAGGGTCTGAGTCTCTCAAATAATTTTATCTGCATGGGGTGCAGGAGGGTCAGGAACCGACACTAAAAATCAGAATACCCAAGTCCATATGTATTTGTTTTTTTTATGGGTTTTATAGTCCCCACCAGTCCTTGTCTCAGTCTCACAAGGCCTGTACCAGGGACAAAATTCATACAAAGCATTTGATGAGTCACCATGGAATTGGGACTGGCAAGAATAACTTCCATTTGACTCAAAATATCTCAGCCCCATAGGTTAACAGGGAGTTCAGGAACAATGAAAGGAGTGACAGTCACCTTATTACCCTCTTTATCAGTCCAGCTAAGAGCCCTAGAACTGACATGGGGATTTTTTGACTCTTTACCCTTTTAGGTCATTCAAGGATGGGGTGATGGGCCAACCTGATGGCCAGTATTTGTGAGAAATAATTGTGGCATCAGCTCCAGTATCTAGAATTCCTTGGAATTCCTTTCCTTCAATAAGTAAGGTAAGGGTGGGTCTATTGTGAGAAATGGGCTGAACCCAATATACATCAGAGGAGCCGAGGGAGGCTGTCCCACTTTGTAGGTTTGGGCGGTGGAAGTGCCTCCTGAATCCAAGGGAAGGAATGTTAATTGTGCAAGTCTTGTTCCTGCTGGGATGGCCGCAACTCCATTAATAGCTGTTGCCAGTATATTTTTATTTCTCCAGTGAAATCATTATCATTAATGCCAGGGAAGACCTGAACACCATTTAAGGTAGCAGAGGCTCTTCCAAGAATAAGGGCACTTGTATGAGATGAAGGGGGACCCATAATTCTAGTGGGTATTATCTGGTGCCCTTGCATTGAGTCTAATATTGTATCGGTGGTGGCACAGAGGTCCAATTCTGCGCTGCCTGGGGTGGCTTGTTGGAGGGAGGCAATTGTGGGGAAGAATTTTGTGGTAGGTTTGGAGTTTGGGAGGGAACAAACCTTATTGCCCCTGGTTTTATCCTGGGGGAGGTCGTGGCCAGGGGCTGGCCCCGCAGGGAGTTTCCTGAGAAGCAGGAAGAAATAGGCTGTCTGAGACCATTTGTCTTAGATCTACACTTACTGGCCCATTGATGACATTTACCACATCTAGAACAAAGGGTAGCTGGGGGCGGTTTAGCCCCAGTTTGAGGAGACGATATTCCTAGGCTTTGTTTGCCTTTCGGACACTTGCGTGCAAAATGGCCAGGTTGTTTACAAGTAAAGCAAGTACATGAGCCAGGATTGTGAAAGGCCTTGGTAAAGGGGGCACGTAGGGCGAGACCCATGGCATGGGCTGCACCCACCCCTGCACAGAGTCTAATAAAGTCAGAAAGTTTCCCTTTTTCCTTACGTGGTCGAAGAACATCCTGACATGCCGGGTTGGCGTTTTCAAAGGCAAGATGTTTTACAAAAGTTCTTTCGCTTTCGCTTGGTCCAAGCAAGCATTCTGCAGCTAGATTAAGCCGGGGAACAAAGTTTCTATAAGGATCGTTGGGTTCTTGTCAAATTTTTGCCAAAGAAGTGGTAGCCGAGCCCGTTTGAGGGAGGCATCTCCAAGCATGTAAGCCAGCCATCTGAATCTGCGCCAAAAGTCCAGCAAGGAAACGTGCCTATTTAGTTTTAGTGTCAAATGGCGCATAGCCCACTAGCTTAACATAAGTTCAGGATTTAGAGGAGGCCTTAGTTAAATTTTTTTTGAGCAGTTTCCTGACAGTGCTCCTTGAAATCTGCATTCCATAACAGGAAATCTCCGGCACTGAGGGTAGCTCGGTCTAAAAATTTCCAATCGTTGGGAGTAAGCCATTGTGTGCTGTGGCTTTCTAATAAAGTCAACGTGTAGGGCACAGTGTGGCCATTGTGAGCACAAGTCTTTTTATGTTTTTCAAGAAAACGCAGGCTTAATTTTTTGTAGACACTCTGGGTTCCTTCCTGCTTAGGGGTGAACTCCTCATCCTCTGAGTCCTGATCTCCTTGATCCATTTTCCCCGCTTCCTCCTCTTGATCCTCGTCTAAGTCTTTGACCTCAGCCTGGACAGGCTTATTTATCTGACTGCGGGTGACTGGGAAGGCTAGAACAGGCTGATGGAGCAGCTTAGCCTTTGTATTAGACCGCCGTGGGCCAGCTTGCATTGACTCCGTGCCTAAGGCTAATGAACAGAGCTCAGAGTCAAGGGATCTTAATTCTTTTAAAAGTTTGATCTGTTCCCGTCTATGTTGGAGAGACTCTCACAAGGGAGCCAGGCTAGGCAAGGGAAGTGGGGAAAAAATATCTGGGTGGCATTTTGCTCCTAAAGGGCTGGAGCACAAAAGGCAGGAGGGATATAGGAGGTAGGTAGATGTGTAAGTCCTATAGGCTGTGGCAGGGTCCTGAGAGGTGGCGCATCTTCTGAATGGTAGCTTGCTGCTTCCTTCTCCAAGGTAGCCTCCGTCCCAGGGGTCAATGTGTCTATGGGATTTAAAACTCGATAAAGGCTTTTGGTAACCATTGGAGCCTTATTCATTAGGATGGTATTTTGAGGGGGACCAGGAAGGTTCCCAGGGTCCTGGGGAGACTGAGAAGGGTCAATGTCTATACTAACTGATGGGCATGCCTTGGGGAGACGAGAGGTGTTTTGCATAGTCTCTTCTCCAATCCTGACAAGTTGTAAGGTACCATTGTCAAAGGGTGAACTTTTAAGAATTTCATTAATTAAGTTCCAGTAAGAAAAGGTGGGAACTGGCACTTTTTCTGGGGCAAAGGTTTCATAATAATCTTTTAAACAGTCTCTTACTCTAAGCCATCTTTTACCATCAATGGTCACTTCAAGGTGAAACCATGGACACACTTCTCCTATGTATTAGAAGAAAAATTTTAAGTCCTTTTTCTTAACACGCACCCCCCATGTCTTGAAGAACTCCTTGATGCCTGACAAAAACAAATCGTGTGACGAAACTGCTTGTCCCATGGTGGGTCACTCACCGTGCGTCATCCCCACTCTCCTCCAGGATCTGTCTCTTGGTGGTGTCTGCTGAGGCAATCGCGAGCTCCACTTGAGGAAGTCTTCCAGGAGGATGGGGTTCCCAATCAGTCAAAGGCTCGAGCCCCAGTCAGTGGGTGCCAGTAGTCCTGGCTGGAAAGACACATCAACAGGGGCAGCGAACCTAGATGCGGAGGAATGAAGGGACAAGAGACACGAGAGATGACAGCAAGACAGGAGTTCTGATCAATCTGAAAACTTTTATTTTTCACACAGGGGCATTTATATGCTGGAGATGGGAAAGCTCTCTTATCCGAAGTTCCTGGATGTCTTCACAAGGTGAGATAAACTCAGGATGTTTCAGGAAGACAGATGGCAACAGGATGTCTCAGGGACACAGTTGGCTACAGGATGTCTCCTAGACAGGATGTCTCCATGGGGGCTGTTTCTTGTAAGTGTCAGGTTATTCTTTAAGGTGAATTCCTTCTACCGCTGATAGTCAGGGATTCAGTATTTCGAATGGAAAATTGAAAAAAGAATCCAATGTGTATTCAGAAAAATGCCTTGACATTACCTTCATCCCAAGTAAGACACAATTAGAGGAGAAGAGTTAGAAAATCTGTGAATACACATCTGGAATGGAAAATGCTCAGGAGTTCACAACCTTGTAGGTGGTATAGGAGTTTCCAAAAGTAAGGGACAGGGTAAAAACTCCACAAACATGGAGCTCTGCTGGCCTAAAGATTTCTTGAGAAACTTCATCTGAGGTTGTTTTAGGAGCTTTAGCTTCCTTTGTAGTGAGACGATCAAAGCTGGGTTGGAATCTATGTGACCTAGAGGACATTGTTTCTTATTTTCCAATGAACATGAGGCAGCAGTGCTCAATTCTCTCTTTGTAGGTAAACTGTGGCCACTGGTGGCTAAGTGTCTCCCAGTGTGGAATGTGAAGCCATTGGTCCTCCTCCAATTTTTGTGGTGTTTCTTGCAGCTGCACTGGGAGTTTGATATTTGCTTCACGAAATACAAGAAGTTCAACTGGGACACAGTGATGGAGGGAGTTCTGTCACGTGTGGTGGGTAAGGGTCTGCAGGAGAATGCAGCAACAAGGCTTCTATCCCACATAGCTTTCCCCCTTGACCATAGCAATCTGATTGTAAACATTGCCCTGAATCCTCTCCATATAACAAGATGCCTTTACATACAAGGGTCTGTGGCTTGTACCATGTCAGCCACAAACCATTTGGAAGCAAAGGGCAGATGCAGATGACCCGACCACAGATGTTTTAACACACACCTGCACACCACTGCTCTAGGCCGACTACTCAGAAGGCTCCAAATTACTGGCATCTCTGTTCTACACCATTTTCATGAAACCCAGTCAATGAAGGCACTGTCTGGTACACTGATGGTCATCAATAGGACATTCAAAGGTTCTCCAGGGCCACCTGGTCATGGGGATGTCAAAAATTTAAAGGTATTTATCTAGCCATTTTTCAAGGGTGAAGTTGGAGGCACTGTGGGTTTCAATTCATTCAGGAACGATTAAATGGAGAGGAAGCTTATTTCAATGAAAGCTCTGGAGAACTATCACACGCAAGGCTTCCCAAACACAGGCCAAAAGGTCCCATGAAGCCAGACCTATTGAGGTCTACAATTTGAGGTCCATGTGTGTTTTGAGTTGCAATTATGGCTGCCAAGTCTTTAAGAATAAAATCATGTGATATCCTTCCCGAGATTCCCAGTGCTCTGTGGAAAGCCAACCTGGGCCTAGATATCAGTTTCCAAGGGCGACTCTCATGCGTGGCCTCCTAAAATCCCAACACAATACAAGGCAATACTTCTTTGAGGTAAGTTTCAGAACTCAGTCTTAAGGAGAATCACACCAGTGTTCAAGCCCAGGTGGACCCAGTCATCTATTCCAACCGCCACACAAATGACCGCAATTAAAATCAAGACACTCCCACATGGCCCTCATTTTCTTCCATATAGACACTCATCATAACCTCTGGCTGGAGGTTTCCATGAGGGGCACAACCCAAGACAGTGTCCAAAATAAGCTCCCTTGCATCCATTTGCCTAAAGTCAGTGTGGCCGGGACATCCTTCCTGTAAACCAGGAGTGTTCAAAGAGGCCTGCCGTTAATATTGCTCTTATTCTCGATTTTGAGGCCTACTGACTGTGGGGTTTAGATTCTTTATGTTAATTGGAGTCATGAGAAAACCCAAGAACCTATGGTCTAGTGTCTGCAGGGCTTTGAAGAACTCATTTGACCCAAAGGATCTGTATTCTCAATGATGGAAGTCAGAAACCTTACAGAAGAAGGCGAGAGACTTCATCCAAAATGACTGCTCTTTTGGCTTTTTGATTTGGATGCACACATGGGATTTTTCTTTAGATCCATCAGGTGCTGAGAATCTAAGCCACAGCCTCACACAGGGCCAAGAGGCTGATTCAGACACATCCCTTTCCAAAGGAATTAAGAAAGAGCCACAGGTAATGTCCATACATTTCCATTTGAAAACTGTTTTCTTCAGGCTTCAAAAAGGCGTAGCCTGAGGCAAAGACCTTCCTGACATTCAGGGCAACAGAAAGATATGTAAGCAAAAGGCCCAAAGCAGGGTTTCTCCACTGAGACTTTCCTGGTCACACTGATATCTGAGTTTTCTGAGTTGCTCATCATTTCCTTCAGCTCTCTAGTGCATGGCCGTATCACAGAGCGTGGAGGTGGTACATATCTTGGACACAATACCATGAGCGTATTCTGGAGATTGCCCATAATTCATGTAGAGAACAGGAACTTAAGAAGATATTAGGTGTTGCCCATCCATTAGGCAAGCCGCAGACCATTCATAAATTGGGCAGAATGAATGCTGGGAAGATTTCTACTAGAAAGGACATATGTATTTATGCATTCTCTTTTCTATTGTCTACAACCATGGACACAGTGGGATACACAGACATAGAAATACTAGCCTTGTCAAACGACTTAATAGAATCGGTTCACACCAAACCAAACAAACCGACTTTCTTCCCTATTCTCAGAACATGAGACAAAACCACAAACCAATACCCACACTCACACCCACACAGACACCCAAGTACGTCTGTGACAATATGGAGTGTCGTTTGATGGTGGGCCATAATAAATTCCCTCATAATGGACTGTCCTGTCTCAGATCTAGTCTCTGTGGCCAACTTTGTGAAGCTGTAAGGAGCCAGTGGTGAGCCACTATCTGCTTTCTCAGGAAAGGCCCCTCTTCAGACCTTTCTGGCATTTGGCCATCCTCACATAAGTAGGTACCAAGAAAGACTGACTCTGTCTTTGGTAAATCCGAAAAATTTTGACCACTGGGACTGGGACTGGGACTGGCTCTGGATGCCTGGCTTCCTGGATCCCAAGTTCAGAAAATTCCATCCCCAAGGAAGTGAGGTGAGGTCACTTCCTTCAGAAACTGAATGAGGTCCCTACTTTGGCAACCACTTTGTCCTAACAGTTGCTTCCAAGGGTCCCATGAGATGGAGGCTCCACCTACTTACTCTGACATTTTCACAAGTTAGAATGGTATACAACCATAGGCGCCCAGGAACAGCTCTCCACACAGGCCTGGTTTGCTGCATCTTCTTTACATTAAGAAGAGAGAGGCTGATTTCGACACAACCCTTCATCCTGACCAGGTTGTTTGCCATGGAAGATGACTTTTGCTCTCTGAGGTCCTTAATAGCTGCCTACATCTTCTCCAGGGATCATTTCTTTAATGACCTTTGAGGTTCTCAGCAGGTGAAAGATCCCTTAATTTCTGTCTTGTAAGACCAACTCTGTCCCTGCTCTTCTGTAAAGTTAGATTGAGGGAAGAGTGTATGGTTAGGGTTAATAATATGTTCAATCTGTGTTAGGAACTATTCTGCTGGATGAATAATGTTATTTGGAACCTATGATATTTATAAGATTATGTAGGTGAAATATATGTATGAAAAGAGAAATCTAAGATTTGAAGCCCTGAAGGGCATTGGGCCCTTCATTGGGATACTTAGTGTTGACTTACTTTCTGCACAGATGTCTCAGATAAATCCATATACAATGGCATAGGACCTTGTACATTGGATGATTGAATGTGGAAGAGAACATCCAGTCAAAAAGGGATAGTAGGTAAGATTAGGAAGATAGTTGGTAGGTTTTGGAAAGAGAGTGAGTATAGGATTTGGAAAAAAAAAACTTCTTTAGCAATAGGGTTTCTGTTAGAGGGTGAAGGTAAATGTCAGCACATATGAAGATTCAGTCACAATGATGAACTTTGGAAAATATGTAGGAAATCAGATAATAATAGAGACATTACAAAATCAGGGGAAGTATAAAGTGAGTGATAGGATTAGACATTTTGAACAGGGTTGAGTTTGACTATATAATCTTAGGAAGAAACAAATATGTAGTCACCAATAGGATTGACATTTGAGAGCATTAGGCAATGTGGACATGGATGTTTTTAGAAATCCCTGTTCACTTTCCTTTTAGGCTTTGGTACAATCATAAGTGTGACCTTTGCATTTTGTGTCCAGAATATTACTGTGATAAAATGTATATGTTGTAGATCGTGTGACATGAGTATTTCTTCCAGCATTTCTGGGAGCAATGTTTTGAAGTCCTATAAATTAGTATTGGTGGTACAAAGAGGTGTACACTGTGTCTATGAATACAGAGATAGTGCATGAATAGACCACATTGTGAATAAATAATATAACTGGTCCCACTTTAAATAATAGATTGAATTGATATCTGCAAATATATAAGAAATCTTAAATCGATATACCATCATTCATTCCAACCAGCAAAACATCTAATGGTAATATTAGGGTTATGGTTTATCACGAAGTGTCTTTGAGTTTTGCTTCAAAAGTGATCATGGAAATCGAAAATAATGTGTTTGGAAAGAAGTCTCATGAAAAGACCCATCAAAAACATGGAGGAATACATGTGTTCTGTAGAATAAAGTGATTGAAAGTGAACAAAATGCCTATAAATTTGCAAAGTTTTGGATGAAATATATTTGCTATGATGAGCATAAACTGAAGAAATAGTAATGTACCAGTGTTGAATAAAATAAATGTCAAAATGCACAACATGTCCCATAGGAATCTACTTGCATTGATGTTAAACTGGTTCAGTTACTGTGGAAATATTAGGATTTGTATGCACCATTCACTGAAGATAGTTTTCAGTACTAGGAAACAAATATGTATTTCAGGTGAATGAATAATTTTGACAATACTCTTGTGAAATTTTGATTATAAATACACATACTTGAATATGAATGAGTTTAGGGAGTGTATAACAAGACATATATTTCATATTTTGAAAAATCTGGAGGGTGTGTGTGTATATATATATATATATATATATATATATATATATATATATATATATATATATATACACAAACACACAGACATTAAAAATAGCATAATATATTCCAATTGAAATTCACCATGAAATATATGGCATCTACAGATCCAAATATATTTATTTTATTGAATATGGATTTATGTATAATGTTGTTCAAGAAGGAAGCTCACTCATAGATTGAATTTTCAGTTCCAACAGCGTTTAGGAGGAGTGATCTCTTACAATTTGTATCTGCCAAGTCAGTCACCTCACAAGAATGTACGTGTGGTGTCAGGTAAGATTCTATAATTGCATGTAAAAATACATGTGCTGAATAGGCTACAGAGAAAGGGATGCCTTGACATTACAATCACCGAGACTAAGGCACAATTAGAGGAGAAGAGTTAGAAAATCTGTGAATAAATATCTGGAATGGAATATGCTCAGGAGTTCACAACCTTGAAGACGGTAGAGGAGATTTCAAAAGTAAGGGACAGGGAAAACAGTCCACAAACATGGAGCTCTGGTTCCCTAAATCCTTCTTGAGAAACTGACTCTGAGTTTGGGCACTTGAAATATATGTTGTTGTCGGGAGATTTAGCTTCCATTGTAGTGAGACAATCAAAGCTGTTTCTGCATCTATGTTACCTGGAGGACATGGTTTCTTATTTTCCACTGAATATGTGGCAGCAGTGCTGAATTCTCTTTTGTAGGTAAACTGTGGCAACTGGGGGATAAGTGTATCCAAATGTGGGCTGTGAGGCCATTTGGTCATCCTCCACTTTTCGTGGTGTTTCTTGCTGCTGCACTGGGATTTTGGTATTTGCTTCATGATATACAAAGAATTCAACAGTTACCCGGTGCGTGAGTGAGTTCTGTCACTTTTGGTAGGTCAGGGTCTGCAGGAGAATGCACCAACCAGGCTTATATCCCACATGACTTGCCCCCTTGACCCTAGCAACCTGATTCTAAACATTGCCCTGAATCCTGTCCATATAACAAGATGCCTTTACATACAAGGGTCTGCTGGCTGCACCATGTCAGTCACAAGCCATTTGGAAGCCAATGGAAGATCCACATGGCCCCACCACAGTTGTTTTATTACACACCTGCCCACCACTGCTGTAGGCCCACTCCTCAGCAGGCTCCAACTTCCTGGTATCTCTGTTCTGAACCATTTTCATGAAAACCAGTCAATCAAAGCACTGTCTTGTAATATCATGATCAGCCACAGGATATCCAAAGATTCTCCAGTGCCACCTCGTCATGGGAAGTTTAAAAATTTCTTGGTATTTATCTAGCCATTTTTCAAGGTTGAAGTTGGAGGCACTGTGTGTTTCATTTCATTCTGGAACTATTAAATGGTTAGGAAGCTCATTTCAATGAAATCTCTGGAGAAGTCTCACAGGCAAGGCTTCCCAAACAGTAGCCAAATGATCACATGAATCCAGGCCCATTAGGATCTACATTGTGACATCCATGTGTGTTTTGACTCTCATATATGGCTGCCAAGTCTTTCAGAATAAAATCATGTGGTAACCTGGCTGAGATTCCCAGTGCTCTGTGAACAGCCACCCTGGGCCTAGATCTCATTTTCCAAAGTTGACTCTCATGTGAATCCTCCTAAAATCCCAACACAATTCATGGCAATACTTCTCTGAGGTGAGGTCCACAACTCAGTCTCTAAGGGGAATCAAAACAGAGTTCACGCCAAGGTGGACTCAGTCATCTCTTCCAACGGCCACACATGACCACAATTAAAACCAAAACACTCCTACATGGCCCTCATCTTCTTCCATATGGACACTCATCAATACCTCTGGCTTGAGATTTCCATGAGGGGCACACCCCAAGACAGTGTCCAAAATAACCTCCATTGCCCCTCATTTGCCTAAAGTCAGGGTGGCCTGGACATTCGTCCGGGGAACCAGGAGTGATCAAATAGGCCTGCTGTTAATATTGCTTTGCTCCTCCAATTTGAGGCCTACTGACTGTCAGGTATAGATTCTTTATGTGATTTGGATTCTGAAAAAAACCCAAGCACCTATGGGATAGCCTCTAAAGGGCTTTGAAGAACTCATTTGATCCAAAGGTTCCTATTCTCACTTGATGGAGGTCAGGAACCTTACAGGGGAAGGCGAGAGACTTCTTCCATAATGACTGCTCTTTTGGCCAATTTAGTTTTGGATGCAAACATGGGATTTTATTTACATCCATCATGTGCTGAGAATCTAAGCCAAACCTAACACAGGACCTAGAGCCTGACTCAGACATATCCCTTTCCAATGCAATTAAGCAAAGAGTCACAGGTGATGCCCATTGATTTCCATTTGAAATCTGTTTTCTTTAGGCTTCCCAAAGCCGTGGCCAGAGGCAAAGACCTTCCTGACATTGAGGGCAACAGAACAATAGGTAACCAAAGCAGTATTTCTCCACTGAGACTTTCCTGATCACACTAATATCTGAGTTTTCTGAGATGCTCGCCATTCCCTTCAGCTATCCAGTACATGGCCATGTCACAGAGCTTGGTGGTGGTACACATCTTGGACACAAAACCATGAGCCTATTCTGGAAAGTGGCCAGAATTCAGAAAGAAAACAGGAACTTAGGAAGATATCAGGGGTTGCCCATCGATAATGCAAGCCACAGTCCATTCATAAATGGGAAGTATGAATCCGGGGAAGCTTTCTACTAGACAGGACACATCCATTGAAGCATTCTCTTTTCTAATGTCTACAACCACGGACACAGTGGGATACACAGACCTAGAAACACTCGCCTTTTCAAACGACTTACTAGAATCAATTAACTCCAAACCAAACAAACTGCCTTTCTTACCTATTCTCAGAACATGAGACAAAACCACAAACCCACACCCAC
Source organism: Callospermophilus lateralis (assembly GCF_048772815.1). Lineage (NCBI taxonomy): Eukaryota > Metazoa > Chordata > Mammalia > Rodentia > Sciuridae > Callospermophilus > Callospermophilus lateralis. Next base: position 9,394,401 of record NC_135319.1, read on the forward strand.
ACCCACAAATGCACCTCCTTCCCCCAAGTAGGTCTGTGACTATCCGGAGTGTCCTCTGACTGGTGGGCCATACTATGTTTCCATGAAATGGCCTTTTCTGTCTCAGATCTGTTCTCCTTGTCCAACTCTGTGAAGTTGACAGGAGCCAGCTTTGAGCCACAACCTGGTTTCTCAGGAAAGGGCCCTCTTCAGAGCTTTACTGGCATTTGGCCATCCTCATATCAGTAGGTACCAAGAAAGACTGACTCTGTCCTTGGTAAATCCAAACAAGTGAGATCACTGGGACTGGGACTGGGACTGGCTCTGGGTGCCTGGCTTCCTGGACCACATGTTCAGAGATTTCGAACACCAAGGAAGTGACGTGAGGTCACTTCCTTCAGGAACTGAATGAGGTCACTGCCTTGGCAAACACATTGTCCTAATAGTTGCTTCCAAAGGCCCCATGAGATGGAGGCTGCCCCTACTTCCTGTGACACTTTCACAAGTTACAATGGTATATCATCCATAGGCACTCCAGAACAGCTCTCCACACTGGCCTGTTTTGGTCCATCTTCCCTACATTAAGAAGAGAGAGGCAGATTCAGACACATCCCTTCATCCTGACCAGGTTGTTGGCCATGGAAGGTGACTCTTACTCTCTCAGGTCTTTCATAGCTGCCTACATCTTCTACAGGGATTATTTCTGCATGGACTTTTGAGGTTCTCAGCAGGTGGAAGATCCCCTAAATTCCTGTATTGTAAGACCAACTCTTTCCCTGCTCTTCTGTAAAGTTAGATTGAGGGAACAGTGTATGGTTAGGGTTAATAACATGTTCGATTTGCGTTAGGAATTATTCTGCTGTATGAATAATGTTATTGGGAACCTGCGATATTTATAAAACTATAGAGGTGAAATATAAGTATGAAAACAGAAATCTAGGAACGATTGGAAGCCCAGAAGGTCATTGGGCACTTGATTGGTGTACATAGCTTTGAATTACATTCTGCACAGATGTTTCAGTTAAATAGATAATCACGGGAATAGGACCTTGTACATTGGATCATTGAATATAGAAGAGAACATCCACTCAAACTGGGATAGTTGGTAGGATAAGGAAGATAGTTGGTAGGTTTCAAAAGAAGACTGAATAAAGCATTTGGACCAAAAGTTCTTTAGCAATGGGGATCCAGTGAGAGAGTGAATGTCAATGTCAGCACATGTGAAGAGTCATTCACAATGATGAACTGGAGAAAAGGTGTAGGAAGCATTTATCAATAGAGACATTAGGAAATCAGGCAAAGTTCAAAGTGTGTGATAGGAAAATACATTTTTAACAGGGTTGAGGTTGAATATATAATGTTAGGAAGAAACAAATATGTAGTCACCAATAGCAATGATATTTGAGAGTGTTAGGGAACAAGGACATGGATGATGTTAGTAATACATGGTCACATTCAATTTAGGCTTTGGTACAATCATAAGTGTGACCCTTGCATTTTGTGTCTGGAATATTACTGAGATAAATATATATGTATATCAGGTGAGTAGAAAATTCATGATGAAATATATATCATCTACAGATCCAAAAATATTCATTTTACTTAACATGGATATATAGGTGAAATATAAGTAAGAAAACAGAAATCTAAGTAAGATTTGAAGCGCAGAAGTGCATTGGGCAATTGATTGGGATACGTAGCATTGAATTACGTTCTGCATACATATCTCAGATAAATCGATAAACAATGGCATAGGACCTTGTACCTTAGATGATTGAATGTAGAAGAGAATATACACTCAAAAACAGATAGTCGATAGGATCAGGAAGATAGACAGTATGCTTTGGAAGAAGAGTGAGTATAGGATTTGGACCAAAGTTCATTAGCAATAGGGTTTTGGTTAGAGAGTGAATGTCAATGTCAGCACATTTGAAGGGTCAGTCACAATGTTGAACTGGGGAAAATATGTAGGAAAGCAGATATCAATAGAGACATTTGGAAATCAGGCAAAGTATAAAGCGAGTAAAAAAAATAGACATTTTCAACAGTTTAGTGGTTGAATATATAATCTTAGGAAGAAACAAATATGTAGTCACCAATAGGATTGACATTTGAGAGCATTAGGCAACCTGGACATGAATGTTTCTAGTAATCCATGTTCAGTTCCCTTTTAGGCTTTGATACAATCATACGTGTGACTTTTGCATTTTGTGTCCTGAATATTACTGTGATAACATGCATATGTAGAATCAGTTGACATGAGTATTTCTTCCACCATTTCTGGGAGCAATATTTTGAAGACGTATAAATTAGTATTGGGTGTACAAAGAGGTGTACCCTGTGTCTATCAATATAGAGATAATGCATGAATAGACCATACTGTGACCAAATAATATAACTGGTTCCACTTTAATAATGGATTGAATGGATACCTTTAACTAAGTAAGAAATCTTATATTGATAAACAATCATTCTTTCCCACCACTTATACATGTAATGGTAATATTAGGGTTATGGTTTATCATGACGGGTGTGTGAGTTTTGCTTCAAAAGTGATAATGGAAATCGAAAATAATGTGTTTGGAAAAAAGTCTCATGAAAAGAGCAGTCAAGAAACATGGAGGAATACATGTGTTCTGTAGCAGGAAGTGATTGAAAGTAAAACAAATGCGTATAAATTATCTTAATTGTGAATGAAATATGCATCCTATTATGTGCATAAACTGGAGAAATAGTAATATACCAGTGTTGAATAAAAATGAACGTCAAAATACACATTATATCCCATAGGAATATTCTTGCATTGATGTTAAACTGGGTCAGTTACTGTAGAAATGTTAGAATTTTTTTTGGTGTTATAATACAATTTATTTTAGCACTAGCATGCCACAGAATGTAGAGGGAAGAGCAATGGATTTTCAGTTATAGCATTAATAATCTAACATTAAATGACTATTTTGGGGAGTGTAGAAATTACATAAGGCTATATAACTTTTTTTTTATTTAACATTCATAAAACCTTGGAATTTTGGTAATATTTTTAGTTTTTTATTTTTTATTTTTTCAGTTTGTGATAGACCTTCTTTTTATTTATTTGTATCTGGTGCTGAGAATATAACCCAGTGCCTCACAAATGGTAGACAAGCATGTTACCACTGTGCCACAAACCCAGCCCCTCCACTTTTATCTTATCATCAAACACTCCTCTCCCTCTCCTTTTCTCACTTTCTTCCTCATTTTCTTCCTTCTTTCTCTTCCTTTTTCATTATCCCTCCATATGTATTTTTGTCTCATGGCATTACAAACAGTAGTATACTATGAAATTTACATTTAAGACAGTTTTTTATAGTCATTCTTTTTTCTTGAGAAAATTTAAAAATTATAATCACCTGATAGATATATTACAATACATTAATTATACATATGTATCTATATTCATGCATATGTATTACATATGTTATATATATATATGTGTATATAAATATATATATATATATATATATATATATATATATATATATATTTATTTAAAAGTACTTTGATTAGCCTGTTTGAAATAATATAGACAAAATCTTTCTTAATTCTCAAGTCTTCCATAATTAACATCTTACAGTGAAAATCAAACAAACATATTTAAGTAAACAGGTATCATTCTTATTTATCAATACTGTGTCCAGAATATCACTGTGATAAAATGTATATGTACATCAGGTGACATGAGTATTTCTTCCACCATTTTGGGGAGCAAAATTTTGAAAACTTATAAATTAGTACTGAGGATACAAATTGTTGTAACCTGTGTTGATGAATCTAGAGATGATGCATGAATAGACAATATTGTGAATAAATTATATAACTATTTCCAACTTTAAATAATGGATTGAATTGATATCTGAAAATATATAGCAAATCTTATATTGATATACATACATTCATTCCAACCAGTTATATATCTAATGGTAATATTAGGGTTATGGTTTATCATGAAGAGTGTGAGTTTTGCTTCAAAAATGATTATGGAATCGAAAATAATGTGTTTGGAAAGAAGTCTAGTGATTAGGCCATAAAGAAACATGGAGTAATATATGTGTTCTCAAGGAGAAAGTGATTGAAATTGAACCAAATGTCTATAAATTTGTGTACTTGTGGATGTAAGATATATCCTATGATTTCCATAAACTGAAGAAATAGTAATGTGCCAGTGTTGAATAAAAATGAACTTCAAAATACACATCATGTCCCATAGGAATCTACTTGCATTGATGTTAAACTGGGTCAGTTACTGTAGAAATATTAGGATTTGTAAGCACCATTCATTGAAGTTAGTTTTCAGTACTAGAAAAGAAATATGTATTTGAGGTGGTTGAATATTTCTGAGAATAATCTTGTGAAAAGTTGATTATAAATCCACATACAGGAACATGAATGAATTTAGGGAGTGTTTAATAATACATATATGTTTCATGTTTTGAAAAAAAATATATATATATATCATGGAGAAATATTACAAAGAAAATTTGACAAGATTTATAACACATACCCTTGATTAAGCAGAAGGCAAATCAAAGTATACACCATGCCTCCTAAGGAAGGCCTGTATTTCTTTTTGGTTAGGTTTCTTTTTATCCATCATATTAGGATTAGTTTTCAGAGTCTAGTCGGGTATGTGTTAGTGTCAGGGATCAGTATTTAAAATGGAAAATAGGAAAATGAATCTAATGTGTATGCAAGTATGTGCTACACAAAAATCTTGCCACTCTCATTCAGAACAATTCTTTGACCTTAACTTCGCTCCAAGTAAGACCCAATTAGTGGTGAGGAGTTCGAAAACCTGTGATTACATATGTGGAACTGAAAATGCTCAGGAGTTCACAACATTCGATGTGTTAGAACAGTTTCCAAAAGTAAGGGAGAGGTTAAAAACTGCACAAACATGGAGCTCTGCTGGCCTAAAGACTTCTTGAGAAACTGCCTCTGAGGTTGGGCACATGAAATATATGTAGTTGTCAGAAGATTTAGCTTCTTTTGTAGTGACACCATCAAATCTGGATCTGCATCTATGTGACCTGGAGAAAATGGTTCCTTATTTTCTAATGAACATGAGGAAGGAGTTCTGAATTCTCCCTTTGTAGGTAAACTGTGGTCACTGGTAGTTAAGTGTCTCCCCGTGTGGTCTGTGAAACCATTTGGTCATCATCCTCCATTTTCGTGGTGTTTCTTACTGTGGCACTCAGAGTTTGGTATTGGCTTAATGAAATACAAGTAGTTCAACAAGGACACAGTGCTGGAGGGAGTTCTGTCACGTGTGGTTGGTCAGGGTCTCCAGGAGAATGTTCAAAACAGGGGTCTATTCCACATAGCTTTCACCCTTGACTATAGCAACCGGATTCTGAACATTGCCATCAAACCTCTCAATATAACAAGATGCCTATACATATAAGGGTCTGTGGCCTGCACCATGTCAGTCACAAGTCTTTTGAAGCCAATGGCAGATCCACGTGATACCACCACAGGTATTTATTCACAAACCTATAGTCCACTGCTCTACACCCACTACTCAGGAGGCTCCAACTCACTAGCATCTCTGTTCTACAACATTTTCATGAAACCCAGTCAATCAAGGCACTGTCTGGTACACTCATGATCAGCAATAGAAGATCCAAAGGTTCTCCAGGGCCACCTGGTCATGAAAATTTCAAAAAAATTCATGGTACTTATCTAGCCATTTTTCAAGGATTAAGTTGGAGGCACTGTGGGTATCAATTCATTCAGGAACCATTAAATGGTGAGGAAGCTGATTTCAATGAAAGCTCTGCAGAACTCTTTAAGGCAAGGCTTCCCAAAGAGTGGCCAAAAGGTCACATGAAGCCAGGCCCATTGAGGTCTTGAATGTGAGGTTCATGTGTGTTTTGACTCTCAACTATGGCTGCCAAATCTTTCACAAAAAATCATGTGATATCCTGGCTGAGATTCTCAGTGCTCTGTGGAAAGCCATTTTGGGCCTATATCTCAGTTTCCAAGGGCGACTCTCATCCGTGGCCTCCTATTATCCCAACACAATTCATGGCAATACTTTTCTGAGGTCAGTTCCAGAACTCAGTCTCTAAGAGGAATCACAGCAGAGTTCAAGCCCAGGTGGACCCAGTCATCTCTTTCAACCGCCACACAAATGACCACAATTAAAACCAAAAGACTCCTACATGGCACTCATCTTCTTCCATAAAGACACTCATCATAACATCTGGCTGGAGGTTGCCATGAGGGGCACAGCCAAAAACAGTGTCCAAAATAAGCTCCCTTGCCCCTCATTTGCCTAAAGTCAGGGTGGCTTTGACACCCTTGTTGTGAACCAGAAGTGATCTGTAAGTGTAAAAGAAATTGAAATTAATGTGTAAAATTTAAAGTTTAAAAGACTGGGTGTTGTAAAGTTTCTAAGCTGCAAAGTCTGAGTTAAAATGTAAAGGACCAGGTATTGTTACGTTCCTATGCTACACACAAAACCTGAAATTCCTGTAGCTTGTAGGACAATTCCCGGACTGCCCAGTAAATTTTTCCCTGACTGCCTGATTGTTTAATAACCTAGTATCCTTTGTGGCCTGGCACATAGGCATCACAGGGCCTACACCAATCAGTTTCAATGTGTACCCCAATTTAGAACTGACCTATCACTCCTGCCAGACCTGTTCCCACCAAAGAATGAGCTAATCATGTTTAGGAATTGTTGTTTGATTTTCCCGTGGTGTATGATGATTTTTTAAAAGAGACTGTGATGTATGTAAAGTCCCGCCCTCCCCAAAAAGTGTACTTAAGCACTGCTCAACCCCTGCTTGTGGCTCTGGGCTGCTCTCCCTTCTTGAGTGAGCACGGAGCCCCAGCATGCTGGATTGGAACTCAATAAACGCTTTTTGCTGTTGCATGATCCGCGATCTCTTGGTGGTCTCTTCCTCCGACATTCGCTGAACCCTTAATTTTGGTGAGTTGGCCGGGAATCTTGCAGCGCCGAACAAGGAGATCCCAACGGACCCTTCTGAGGGTAAGAAAGGCGCCTCTTTCCATTTTTCCTTGTGATGGCTCAGAGCTTTTTGTTCAGGTTTGGTTTTTCGGTTTTCGGTTTGGGTTGGCAGTGTGGCTGCCAGCAGAGCGTGTAAGTTCCCCCTGGCAGTGGTGGACAAACGTGTCCTAAAGCCACCAGCCATGTTCTTGCAAGGGACACCTTGAAGGACTTGGGGAGGGACGGATGTGCTCTCATTAGGTGAGGAGATACGGAAGTGCCCTCATTAGGTGAGGAGGGACGGATGAGCCCTCATTAAGTGACTCTGTTGCAAACCCATCAGGTCTTGCTGGCTACTTTTTTCTCTGAGGTTGAATTCACTGTCTGTCTTTGTGGTGTAACCCATCAGGTTATGCCAGTTACTGGGTTCTAATCTTTACTTCTGAACTCGTGTTAAACGTTAACTGTGTGTCCGTGTTTGTGTTATGTTTGTTTTGTCCTTGTCTCTGTTTGAGTAACTCTCATTATGGGACAAAGCCATTCCATGCCTCTGTCCATGAAGCATTTCCTGGTCGCTGCCTCCAATCTGATCCCTTTGCCCACAATCCTATAACTCAAACCTTCTGCTCCTCCCCCTCTTCCCTCCATTCTCCCTGAGTCACAAGATTGTAGATCTTGGGGTTGTGAACAAACGGGAGCTGCATGATGGTCTTTGTGTGTCTTTTTGTCTGTGTTTCTGTTAAATGTGATGGCATTGTTTGGACCGATGCAGAGTCCCGAGTTCCAACCTGCCTTAGATGTGTGGAAATAACTTTAGCTAAAATTTAACCTAAAGCTTCTCCTGTGAGGGACCAAAAGTCAATAGAACCACCAGCTTTTCTGTTCTCACTTTTTACACCTCTCTTAGCTGTGTTTTAAAGAACTTTGATAAACTTTTCTCCCCTTTGTTAAGCGAGATTAGGGAAGCAGTGATTTATTTTCTTCCCATAGTTGGCTTGAGCACGCCCACTGCAGAAGGAAATGCCTGGGGTCTAAGAACGTTGATATCTCGCTTAAACTTGTCTCAAAACCCTGTCCTCATTATTAAATTGTTATTAATTGGCTTTGGGAATGGGAACCAAACCTTCAGTCATAAATTTTGACACACCAGAGGGGACTTTCAATGAACCTCACTCTGCCCTCTTGGGGAAGCCTAGCACTCAAAACAATTGCAAGCAGAGGATGAATTTTTTGGAAGCTGACTACTGAAAAGTTGGGAGATATAGAATATGCCTGGTGCCTGGGGTCAAACCACCAGAGGGACTAATCCTGTAAGTAAATGGTGAGGCTAAGGGACTTCCAGCAGGTGCCAGAGCCATTTTGCTGTGGGGAACTCCCTTATTCCTTACCTGCACTTTAAGGATTACTCCACCTCTGTTTACTTAACAAAAGGGACAATGAATGCAGTAATATGTTGATATTTTAGATTGTTTCTTGGGGATGATCTTGGCTGAAATTGTATTTAAAAGATGATATTTTTTATTGTAACAATCTGGTATCTAAATGGGTTTCTAAAGCATTGCACTATCTTACAGATAAAAGTTGGGTTTAAACAAGAGTTTAGTTTGATTTAAGATAGTTGATGCTAGAAAACTTAAATACTTAGGATAAAAAAAATAATTAAAGAGTTTTACTTTTGAACTATGTTGCCTGAGAAAATTTCACTAGATATACCAGTGCATTAACTTGGGCAAAGATAATAAATTATGATATGATATCTGTTCCCTTCAATGTGTAAGATTTTTTTAAAAACGTGCAAAATTAAAACGTTGGTCTGGCTTAGTGAAATGACATTAATTAGCAACAGTCTTGGAAATTTTTAAAGCTTAATTTCGGATACACATGGTAGTCTGTGGTTGTTTTTAAATTTTTTTTCAAGAAATTTAATGTAACTTACTACTACTTTAGAAACTTCAGAACAAAGAAAGTGGCTTAATGATCCTAGAGAAACTTCTTCTGATGGTGGCTTTAATATTATCAAAAAATGATCATATTTTCAGTTTTTTGTGGTGAGGCTAAGGGACTCAAGATTTTCTAGTGTAGAAAATCCTAAAGATATAAAATTTTGAGAATTACATCTTAAACTTGCATCATAATTTTCAACATTCAAACCTGGAAATTATGACTTATAGCTAAAATGCCTTAGGCATGAGGTTTCTGCTCAGAACTCCAGCCTTTACAGTTTTCAAGTCCTCAGCCAGGACTTAAGTTGATATGCAAATAAAAGAAGCCTGCAGCACTCAGCAGGACACAGATAAAAAGGAGTAAAAGTGTCTTTTTACCTAAACTCAAACTAGACCCAAACAAAAAGTACATTATATGGTATTTACTAATTACTGGCCAGTCATCTTTTTTGGGACTCTTGCTTTTTCTTAGATTCTGTATTTTTTTTTTTTTTGAGCTCATGATCTTGATTCTGTAGATGGGTTAATGTTTTCTGATCAGTTCTATTTTTGATCAACTGTGGAGTTTTTAAACATTGCAATGGAGATTTCACCTGAAAAAGCTACAAGGCCTTCACTATTGTGTTATGTGTTACACTTGTGTTATGTGTTGTATGTTGGTATGTCTGTATGTGTGTATGTCCATATATCATGCAGTGATATGACAATTGAAAGATGAGGAGCGCTCATAAAATATTTAAAAATTGATATAAATATCTTGGATTCACGTGATTCAAATGGTTCAATTCAAATTGGGTAAAAAGATAAAAATAAAGATGTCTTTAGAATTAGGCCTATAAGTTTTCTAGGTGTACAAAAATGCCCTAATAAAATGTTGATGTCTATAAAATAATCTGCTTAAATTCAGAAATTTATAAGTATTGTTTCAAAATGTGAACAGAAAGAGGTTCACAGATGGAAAAGAGAAACTAAATGGTTCTAGATATAGATTTAATAGAGGGAAAATGTGTTGCTCGATAAGAGAGTCTATATGATTAAGTAATTAAAATGGTTTAAGTAAATAATAAAAAGGTTTGTGTAAGTTGCTTATATGTGTAAGTTTTGAGCAAGTAATCTTAAAAAATTAAACAGCTGGTTAAACAAGTACTGTTTTTATAAAATTGAACCATGTTATTTCTTTAAAAAGCTAAACTTGGTTAATACAAAAACATCAATGTAATTGTGGTGTTAATGTGTTCATATCTTCCAGGTATACAAGTGTGTAAGGTAGAGGCTTCAAAAGAGCATTGTATCATGCTGGTGTTCTAAGGTTGTATGGTAACTCTAGGCTTAAAAGAAAAACATGTTGGAGATTTATGTGTATCATTGGTGTTGTCTTATTGGACTTGTTATCAAAAAGATATGTACAGTTACATGTTGCTTTTTACACTTAGATACAATTTAAAAGTATTTTTAAGTTAATGAGAGCCTAATCTCTGTGAAGGTTTTATTGTAAAACACAAAGGTAATGCCCATTCATTTCCATGTGAAAACTGTTTTTTTTCAGGCTTCAGGAAGGAGTAGCCTGAGGAAAAGACGTTCCTGATATTCAGGGCAACATAACAATAGGTAATCAAAAGGCCCAAAGCAGGGTTTCTCCACTGAGACTTTACTGGTCACACTGATATCAGAGTTTTCTGAGATGCTTGCCATTCCCTTCAGCTATCCAGTACATGGCCATGTCACAGAGCTTGGAAGTGGTACATATCTTGTACACAAAACCATGAGCCTATTTTGGAGAGTGGCCAGAATTCAGGAAGGATACAGGAACGTAAGAAAATAGTAGGTGTCTCCCAATGATAAGGCAAGCAACAGTCCATTTATAAAATGGGCAGGATGAATGCTTGGATGTTTTCTCTTTGACAGAACACACCCATTGAGGCATTCTCTTTTCTAATGTCTACAACCATGGACACAGTGGGATACACAGACATAGAAACACTCGCCTTGTCAAAGGACTAACTAGAAACAGTTCACTCCAAACCAAACATACCCCCTTTCCTAACTATTCTCAGAACATGAGAAAAAAACCACAAACCCACTCAAACACCCACAAAGTCACCTCCTTCCCCCAAGTAGGTCTGAAACTATCCAGAGTGTCCTCTGACTGGAGGGCCATACTATGTTCCCCAGAAATGGCTTGTCCTGTCTCAGATCTGGTCTCCTGGGTCAACTCTGTGTAGTGGTCAGGAGACAGCAGTGAGCCTCTACCTTCTTTCTCCAGAAGGGCCCCTCTTCAGAACTTTCCTGGCATTTGGCGATCCTCACATCACTAGGTACCAAAAGACTGACTCTGTCCTTGGTAAATCCAAACAAGTGAGACCACTGTGACTGGAGCTTGGACTGGGTCTGGATGCCTGGCTTCCTGGAACCCAAATTCGGACAGTTCCATCAACAAGGATGTGAGGTGAGATCACTTCCTTCAGGAACTGAATGTGGTCACTGCCTTTGCAACCACTTTGTCCTAACATTTGCTTCCTAGGGTCTCATAATATGGAGGATGCCCCTACTTCCTGTGACACTTTCACAAGTTCGAATGGTATAGAAACCATAGGCACCTGGGAACAGCTCTCCACACAGGCCTAGTTTGGTCAATCTTCCCTACATTAAGAAAAGGGAGGATGATTCAGACACATGCTTTTAACCTGACCGAGTTGTTTGCAATGGAAGATGACTTTTGCTCTCTCAGGCCTTTCATAGCTGCCTGCATCTTCTCCAGGGATCATATCTGCATGGACCTTTGAGGTTGTCAACAGGTGGAAGATCCCCTACACACCTGTATTGTAAGACCAACTCTGTCCCTGCTCTTCTGTAAAGTTGGATTGAGGGAATAGTGTATAGTTATAATTAATAACATGTTCGATTTGTGTTAGGAATCATTCTGCTGGATGAATAATGGTATTGGGAACCTGCAATATTTATAAGAATATACAGGTGAAATATAATTATGAAAACTGAAATGTAGGTAAGATTTGAAGACCAGAAAGGCATTGGGCCCGTGATTGGGATACTTAGCTTTGAATTATGTTCTGCACAGATGTCTCAGATAAATCAATATACAATGGTATAGGACCTTGTACCTTGGATGATTGATTGTTGAAGAGATCATCCAGTCAAAAAGGGATAGTCGGTAGGATTAGGTAGATAGTCGGTAGGTTTAGAAAAAAGAGTATAGTATTTGGACAAAATGTTCTTTAGCAATAGGGTTTCGGATAAAGAGTGAATTTAAATGTCAGCACATGTGAAGAATCAGTCACTATGATGAACTGGGGAAAATATGTAGGAAAAGAGATATCAATAGAGACATTAGGAAATCAGACAAAATATAAAGTGAGTGATAGGATTAGACATTTTCAACATGGTTGAGGTTGAAAATATAATCTTGGGAAGAAACAAATATGTACTCACCAATGGGATTGACATTTGAGAGAATTAGGCATCCAAGACATGGATGTTTTTAGTAATCCATTAGGCTTTGGGACAATCCTAAGTGTGACCTTTGCATTTTGTGTCCAGAATATTACTGTGATAAAATGTATATGTAGATCAGTTGACATGAGTATTTCTTCCACCATTTCTGGGAGCAAAATTTTGAAGACATACAAATTATTATTGGGGGTACACAGAGGTGTACCCTGTGTCTATCAATATAGAGATAATGCATGAATAGACCATACTGTGATTAAATAATATAACTGGTTCCACTTTAAATAATGGATTGAATTGATATTTGAAAGTATACAAGAAATCTTATATTGATATACAATCATTCATTCCCACCAGTTTTGCATCTAATGGTAATATTAGGGTTATGGTTTATCATGACGGGTGTGTGAGTTTTGCTTCAAAAATGATAATGGAAATCAAAAATAATGTCTTTGGAAAAAAGTCTCATGGAAGGAGCAGTCCAGAAACGTGGAGGAATACATGTGTTCTGAAGCAGGAAGTGATTGAAAGTAAAACAAATGCGTATAAATTTGCTAAATTGTGAATGAAATATACATACTATGATGTGCATAAACTGGAGAAATAGTAATGTACCAGTGTTGAATAAAAATGAACGTCAAAATACAATTATATCCCATAGGAATCTTCTTGCATTTATGTTAAACTGGGTCAGTTACTGTAGAAATATTAGAATTTTTTTGGTGTTATAATACAATTTATTTAAGCACTAGCATGCCACAGAATGTCGAGGAAAGAACAATGGATTTTTAGTTATCGCACTAGTAATCTATCATTAAATGACTATTTTGGGGAGTCTAGAAATTACATAAGGCTATGTAACAATTTTTTATATTTAGCATTCATAAAAACTTGGAATTTTGGTAATATTTCTACTTTTTTTTTATTTTTTCAGTTGTTGATCGACCTCATTTTATTTATTTATATGTGGTGCTGAGAATATAACCCAGTGCCTCACACATGCTAGCCAAGCATGTTACCACTGAGCCAGACACCCAGACCCTCCACTTCTATCTTATAATCAAACACTCCTCTCCCTCTTCTTTACTCACTTTCTTCCTCATTTTCCCCCTTCTCTCTCTTCCTTTTTCATTTTCCCTCCATAGGAGTTTTTCTCTCATGTCATTACAAACAGTAATATGCTATGAAATTTACATTTAAGAATGTTTTTTATAGTCATTCTTTTTTCTTGAGAAAATTTAATAATTATAATAACCTATAGATATATTACAATACATTTATTATACATATGTATCTATATTCATGCATATGTATTACATATGTTATATATATACATATATATTTAAAAGTACTTTGATTAGCCTGTTAGAAATAATATAGACCAAGTCTTTCTTAATTTTCAAGTCTTCCAGAATTAACAACTTACAGTGAAAATCAAATAAACATATTTAAGTAAACAGGTATCATTCTTATTTTTCAATACTTATCATTTAAGTTTTTATATTACATTAAGCTGTAATATGGCATATTAACTCTTATGAATTAGAGAAATTTCATTTGAACAACCTATTCTTTAAGGACCATATGTACTGACATTTTAAATGGCTTTCTCGTGATTTTAATTTCTATCAATTGCATATTTATTGCCAAATACTTATTTTATTAATTTTCATATTCATGATTGATATAAAGTCAATTGTTTAATTCTTCTTGTAAGTAGTTACTTATTACAGTAGGGACAGTATTAATAATTCTACATCTTTATAAGAAAAATGGTACAAAGATATTTTCATGCAAAATTAAGAATAATTGCATGCTCTAAATGTTTGATTGTTGATACATATAATAAAGAGCTTTTGATGAGTCTCTTCCCCAGTAAAACATAAAATGCAAAGATAGAGTTGGGTATGTATGTCCAAATAAAGATAAGGAAAAATACACATTATCAGCTAGAAACTATCAAATAAAAGATGAAAAGAACAATCCAACACATTGTACGAACTTGTCAGATGAGGTAGCCTAAGACTAGACCTGGTCCATGACAAAATATTCACGAAAAAAATGAAATATGAAAAATATAGGAAATGATATGAATTTTTCATGAAGGTAGGTGGATTATCCTTTAATCTCAATATATGTTCATTTTTAAAAGCCAGTTTCCTGGTAAAATAAATTTGTGATATTTACAACTACACAAAACAAACTTTCTGCTTATCAAAATGAATGCATCTCAACTCCTTTTTAGCTGATTTCTTCCCACTCAATTTTAAACCTTTGTTTATTTATTTTTATTGGTTTTTCAAAACATTACAAAGCTCATGATATATCATCTTTCACACATTTGATTCAAATGTGTTATGAACTCCCAATTTTCCCCAAATACGAATTGCAGAATCACATCAGATACACATTCACATTTTTACATAATGTCATATTAGTGACTGTTGTCCTCTGCTACCTTTATTATCCCCTACTATCCCCCCTCCCCTCCCATCCTATCTTCCCTCTCTTCCTCATCTGCTATTCTTCACTTCTCTCTCTTGTTCCCGCCTTTCCCCTCACAATGTCTTATATGTAATTTTGTGTAACAATGAGGGTCTCCTACCATTTCCATATGCTTTCCCTTCTCTCTCCCTTTCTCTCTCCCACTCGTCTTTGTTTAATATTAATCTTTTCCTCATGCTCTTCCTCCCTGTTCTATTCTTAGTTACTCTCTTTTTATCAAAGAAGACATTTGGCATTTGTTTTTTTAAGGATTGGCTAGCTTCTCTTAGCATAATCTGCTCTAATGCCATCCGTTTCCCTACAAATTCTATGATTTTGTCATTTTTTAGTGCTGCATTTATCGTGTATAGATGCCACATTTTTTTTATCCATTCATCTATTGAATTGCATCTAGGTTGGTTCCACAGTCTAGCTATTGTGAATTGTGCCACTATGATCATTGATGTGGCAGTATCCCTTTAGTACACTCTTTTAAGATCCTCAGGGAATAGTCCGAGAAGGGCGATAGCTGGTTCAAATGGTGGATCCATTCCTAGCTTTCCCAGGAATCCCCATACTGCTTTCCATGTTGGCCTCACCAATTTGCAGTCCCACCAGCAGTGTACAAGTGTCCCCTTTTCCCCACATCCTCGTCAACACTTGTTGTTGTTTGACTTCATAATGGCTGCCAATCATACTGGAGTGAGATGGTATCTTAGGGTGGGTTTGATTTGCATTTCTCTGACTGCTAGATATGGTGAGCATTTTTTCATGTACTTGTTGATTGATTGTATGTCCTCCTCGGTGAAGTGTCTTTTCAGGTCCTTGGCCCATTTGTTGATTAGGTTATTTGTTATCTTATTGATATATTTTTTTTAATTCTTTGTATATTCAGGATATTAGGGCTCTATCTGAAGTGTGAGGGGTAAAAATTTGTTCCCAGGATGTAGGCTCTCTATTTACCTCTCTTATTGTTTCTCTTGCAGAGAAAAGAAACTTTTTAGTTTAAGTAAGTCTCATTTTTTTATTCTTGTTAATAACTCTTGGGCTATGGGAGTCCTATTAAGAAATTTGGAGCCCGACCCCACAGTATGTAGATCGTAGCCAACTTTTTCTTCTATGAAATGCAGTGTCTCTGATTTTATATCTAGATCCTTGATCTATTTTGAGTTAAATTTTGTGCATGGCGAGAGAACGGGATTCAGTTTCATTTTGTTGCATATGGATTTCCTCCATTGCATGCTTTTAGCTCCTTTATCAAATATAAGAAAGTTGTAATTTTGTGGATTGGTTTCTGTGTCCTCTCTTCTGTACCACTGGTCCACCTGCTTTTTTCGGTACCAGTACCATGCTGTTTTTGTTACTATTGCTTTGTAGTACAGTTTGAACTCTGGTATCGCTATACCTCCAGATTCACACTTCCTGCTTAGAGTTGCTTTTGCTATTCTGGGTCTTTTGTTTTTCCATATGAATTTCATGATTGATTTATCTATTTCTACAAGAAATGCCGTTGGAATTTTGATTGGCATTGCATTAAACCTATAGAGAACTTTGTGTAATATTGCCATTTTTATGATGTTAGTTCTCCCTATTCATGAACAGGGCACATGTTTCCATCTTCTGAGATCTTCTTCTATCTCTCTCTTTAGAGTTCTGTAGTTTTCATTATATAAATCTTTCACCTCTTTTGTTAGGTTGATTCCCAAGTATCTTATTTTATTTGAGGATATTGTGAATAGAGTGGTTTTCCTCATTTCCATTTCAGAAGTTTTGTTGCTGTTATACAGGAATGCCTTTGATTTACGCGTGTTAATTATATATCCTGCCACATTTCTGAATTCATTTATTAACTCTAGCCATTTCTTTGTAGACCTTTTTGTGTCTGTTAAATATATTATCATGTCATCTGCAAATAGTGATACTTTAAATTCTTCTTTTCCTATTTTTATGCCTTTAATTTCTTTTCTCTGTTTAATTGCTCTGGCTAGTATTTCAAGAACTAAATTGAATAGAAGTGGTGATAGAGGGCATCCCTGTCTTGTTCCAGATTTTAGAAGGAATGCCTTCAGTTTTTCTCCATTTAGGATGATGCTAGCCTGAGGGTTAGCATATATAGCTTTTACAATGTTGAGGTAAGTTCCTGTTATCCCTAGTTTTTATAATGTTTTGAACATAAAGGGATGCAGAACTTTGTCAAATGCTTTTTCTGCATCTATCGAGATGATCATATGGTTCTTGTCTTTAAGTCTATTGATGTGGTGAATGGCATTTCTTGATTTTCGTATATTGAACCATCCTTGCATCACAGGGATGGATCCTCCTTGATCATGGTGCACAATTATTTTCATATGCTTTTGTATTCGATTCGTCAGGATTTTATTGAGAATTTTAGCATCCAAGTTCATTAGAGATATTGGTCTGTAGTATTCTTTCTTTGAAGTGTCTTTGTCTGGTTTCGGGATCAGGGTGATGTTGGCCTCATAGAATGAATTTGGAAGAGCTCCTTCTTTTTCTATTTCTTGAAAAAGCTGAAAAATATTGGTTTTAATTCTTCTTTGAAGGTTTTGTAGAAATCCGCTGTATACCCATCCGGTCCAGGGCTTTTTTTTTTGGTTGGTAGTCTTTTGATTGCTTCTTCTATTTCTTCCTTTGTTATTGGCCTGTTTAATTGTTTGTGTCTTCCTGACTCAATCTGGGCAGATCGTATGACTTAAGAAATTTATCAATATCTTCACAATATTCTATTTTATTGGAATATAGTGTTTCAAAATACTTTCTAATTATCTTCTGTATGTCTGTAGTGTCTGTTGTGATATTGTCTTTTTCATCCTATATGTTAGTAATTTGAATTCTCTTTCTTCTTCTCTTCCTTAGCATGGCTATCTTATTTATTTTTTCAAAGAACCAACTTTTACTTTTACCAATTTTTTCAAAGTTTTTTTTTTGTTTGTTTCAATTTCGTTGATTTCTGCTCTAAATTTAATTATTTCTTGTCTTCTACTACATTTGCTGTTGTTTTGCTCTTCCTTTTCTAGGTTTTTGAGGTGGAGTTAAAGTTCATTTATTTGTTGTATTTTTCTTTTTTTGAGGAAAGAACTCCAAGAAATGAATTTCCCTCTTAAAACTGCTTTCATTGTGTCCCATAGATTCCGGTATGTTGTGTCTGTATTGTCATTTGTCTCTAAGAATTTTTTTATCTCTTTCTTTATGTCTTCTGTAACCCATTGATCATTCAGTAGCATGTTGTTCATTTTCCATGTGATGTAGGATTTTTCCTTCTTTCTTTTCTAATTGATTTCCAGTTTCATTACATTATGATCAGATATGGTGCACGGTATAATCTCCATGCCTTTATATTTACTAAGAATTGCCCTATGGCATAATATATGGTGTATCTCTGAGTAGGATCCATGTGCTGCTGAGAAGAACATGTATCCACTTGATGATGGTTGATATATTCTATATATGTCGGTTAAGTCTAGGTAATTGATTGTTCTGTTGAGTTCTATAGTTTCTTTATTCAGTTTTTGTCTAGAGGATCTCTCTAATGCCGAGAGTGGTATGTTGAAGTCACCCATAATTATTGTGTTGTAGTCTATTTGACTCTTGAACTTGAGGAGAGTTTGTTTTATGAACGTTGCACCTCCATTGCTTGGTGCATACAAATTGATAATTGTTGTTTTCTTGTTGGTGGATGATTCCTTTTAACAGAATATAGTGTCATTCTTTATCCCTTTTGATTAACTTAGGTTTGAAGTTGATTTTATTCCATATGAGTATGGCAAATCCTTCTTGCTTCTGAGGGCCATGTGAGTGTTATGATTTTTCCCAACCTTTTACCTTCAGCCTGTGTATGTCTTTTCCTATCATATGAGTCTCCTGAAGGCAGAATATTGTTGGATTTGTTTTTTTGATCCAGGTTACTAGCACATGTCTCTTGATTGGTGAATTTAGGCCATTAACATTTAAGGTTACAATTGAAATATGATTTGTACTTCCAGTCATGTTTATTTATTTATTATATTTTAGTTTGGATAGTTTTTAGTTTTTTGGTTACTTTCCTCCCGCTTTACTGAGATACTTCCCACTGTTAGTTTTGGGCACTATTTTTTAACTCTTCTTCTTGTAGTATTTTGCACAAAATGCTTTGCAGTGCTGGTTTTCTGGCTGAGAATTGTTTTAGCTTTTGTTTATCGTGAAAGACTTTAATTTCTTTGTCAAATCTGAAGCTTAATTTTGCTTTATATGGTATTCTTGGTTGGAATTCTATTTTTTTTTCAGCATTTGAATTACATTGTTCCAGGATCTTCTCACTTTCAAAGTATGTGATGAAAAATCAGTTGATAACCTAATTGGTTTACCCCTGAATTTAATCTGCCTCCTTTCTCTTATAGCTTTTAATATTCTCTCCTTGTTCTGTATGTTGGCTATCTTCATAATTATATATCTTGGAGTTGGTCTATTTTGGTTTTGAATGTTTGGGGTCCTGTTGGCTTCCAGGAATTGGCAATCCAATCCATCGTTCATCTCTGGGAAGTTTTATAGTATTATTTCATTTAATATGTTGTCCATTCCTTTGGTTTGAATCTCTATGCCTTCTTCTATCCTGATGACTCTGAAATTTTTTTTTATGACATCCCATATCTTTTGAATAGATTCCTGGTGGGATTTAAGCATCTTTTCTGTGTTGACTATATTCTTTTCAAGTTGATAAACTTTGTCTTTATTATCTGATGTTCTGACTTCTACTTGATCTAGTCTATTTGTAATATTCTCTTTTGAGTATTTAATTTGGTTTATATTTTCCTGCATTTCTAGGATTACTGTTTAATATTTCTTTTTAAGATCTCTATCTCCTGGTAAAGCTCATTCTTTGCCATTTGAATTTGTTTGTTTAATTCATTTTCAAAATATACTTTTATTGCTTGGACTTGCTGCCTCATGTCTTCTCTAATATTCCTTTCCATTTGAGTTCAGTATGCCTTGAGTTCTTTCCCTATCCCTGTTTCTGATGCTTCAAGGTCCTCCTGTAGAATTAAGATGTCCTGCATTGTTTGTACTCCTTTTTTGCCCTTGTTTTTTTATGATGTTCACGTTACTTTCCAGCTCTATTTGATTGCTGTGTTTCTGCTTTATTCTTTAGATTTGTTTTGATGTTGTATATCTCTGTTGTCTCTCCTTTGTGTTGGTAAACTATGCCTGCTAAAGTGGATTCCGCTTGGAAGTAATTCCGAAGGCCGAGCTCCAGTGATGTCACCTCTCTGCTTTGGCGGGCCCTAGGCTCCTTGCCGAGGTGTCCGAATTGGGGGGTGGAACTTGGCTGTCTCTGGTTTGTTTCAGCTCCGGGTCACTGGCAGGCAGGCGGTCTCCAGCCACCCAATTGCGCGGTTGGTTGCCAGCGGGCAGGTGGTCTCCAACTGCCCAGTCACTCGGGCAGCAGGTGGGCTGTCGCCGGTGGGTTTGCAATCTCTAGCCACCCAGTCTCTCGCTTGGTTGCCGGCGGACGGGCATTCCTCCGCCGCCCAGTCACTCAGGAAGTGGGTGGAATGTCACCTGCGGGCCTGCGGTCTCCAGCCGCCCAGTCACAAGGGCCTGGCTTCTAGTCCTTCGGTTTCTCCTGCTTGTCCAGGTTTCTTTTTCTAGACCAGATTTCCCCTGAGTGATGCCTCTCGGCAGTTCAAACTGTACTCTGGGCCTGCCGTTTGTTGGGTGTGGAGGGTATCTATTGGGAACCCAGACACTCTATTGTTTTGATTTTTTCCACTTGCCCCTCCACCAGCACTGGCTATACACGTTTCGTTATCGCCACTGATGGTAGGGGGAGTCGAAAGTCAGTTTTCTCTAGTTTTTCTCGCGTCTTTATGCAGGGTTGCTCTGATAATCCCTCCCCCGGAAAGCCTAGGAGAGATTTTATGCGAATTCCCCTCTGTATGAGAGATGAGCTGAGTAACACACACCTGTTTTATTGTTGCAATCTATTGGCGAGGGGCGGTTTCTGCTGGTTTCCTTGGTGGAGTTTCTTTTGTGGGGGATAGAACTATGCCACTTTCTTCCCTGTCTGAATTCCCGAACTCAGCCCGGGGATCAGTGGGAGCTCAGCCGGCAGGATTCCACAGAATCCGCAGCAACATTTCTCCCTGCTTCAGGTCACTTCTCGGTGGTGCCCCGCCATCTGTAACAGCAGACCTGGCTGCATGATTTAATCAGCCCGGATCTCTGATTGCACAGTTGGCTATTGGGAACCCCGGCACTCTATTGTTTTGATTATTTTTTTCCGCTTGCCCCTCCCTCAGCACTGGCTAGACAGTTTTTTTTTCACCGCTGATGGGAGGGGGAGTTGAAAGTCAGGTGCCTCTAGTTTTCCCCTATCTTTATGCAGGCTCGCTCTGATAATCTCTCCCCCAGAAAGCCTAGGAGAGATTTGATGCAAATTCCCCGAAGTATGGGAAATGAGCTGAGTAACAGCACCTGTTTTATTGTTGCAATCTGTAGGAGAGTGGCTGTCATTACTTCAGCTCACCAAGATGGTGGCCGTTGGTTTCCATCGTGGAGTTTCCATTGTGGGGGTTAGAACTGTACCACTTCCTTCCCCATCTGAAACCCTGAACTCAGCCAAGGGCTCAGTGGGGACTCTACTGGCAGAATTCCACAGAATCTGCATCAACGTTTCTCCGTGCTTATTGATCGCATCTCAGTGGTGCCCCGCCGTCTGTAGCCACTGGACGGGTCGCGTGGATCAGTCAGACAGGATCTCAGGTCGCAGAGTTGGCTCGTGTTTGAGACTCATTTACCCGACCTCAGTACTAGAAATCCTTCTTCTAGGTGTCAGTGCACCCCCATTTTGCTGTAAGTTCCTAACAAGATAGTTTTTTTGTCGTTCTTAGTTGTTAGTCACCTGTGCAGTGGCGCGGTACACTGGGTATGATGCTCTCTATTCGCGGCCATCTTGCAATGTCAAAATATTATGATTTGTATGCACCATTCACTGAAGTTAGTTTTCAGTATTAGGAAACAAATATGTATTTCAGGTGGATGAATATTTCTGAGAATAATCTTGTGAAAAGTTTATTATAAATCCTCATACATGAATATGAATGATTTTAGGAAGTGTATAATAAGACACATATATTTCATATTTTGAAAAATCTGGAGAGTATATATATATATATATATATATATATATATATATATATATACACACACACACACACACACAAACACACACACACAGAGACATTAAAAAGTAGCAATATATATGCCAATCCAAATTCATCATTAAATATATAACATCCACTTATCCAAAAATATACATTTTACTGAAAATGGATTTATGCATAATGTTGGTCAACTAGGAAGCTCACCCATAGGTTGAATTTTCTGTTCCAACAGAGGTTAGGAGGAGTGATCTCTTCTCACAATTTTTATCCTCCATGTCAGCCACCTCAGAAGAATGTACATGTGATACCAGGTAGGATTCTATTTGTGCATATAAAAATACATGTGCTTAATAGGCTACAGAAAAAGGGAGAGAGGAATTCACATATTTGTTAATTTTAAAAACACATGGAGAACTATGTCAATAAACATTAACTATATTTATAACTCCTACACAATATAATGCAAAAGGGATGTCCAACTACATACTATGCCTTCTCTGAATTGCTGGTATTTGTATTCTGTTTGGGTTACTATTCTCCATCATATAAGGATTAGTAGTCAGAGTCTAGAAGGGTATGGGTTAGTGTCAGAGATTCAGTATTTCGAATGGAAAATAGGAAAGTAAACCCAATGTGTTTGCAAATATGTGCTACACAAAAATCTTCCCACTCACATTAAGAACAATCCCTTGATATTACCCTCGCTGGAAGAAATACACAATTAGAGGATAAGAGTTAGAAAATCTGTGAATACATACCCGGAATGGAATATGCTCAGGAGTTCACAACCTTGGAGGTGGTAGATGAGTTTCCAAAAGTAAAAGACAAGGTAAACACTCCACAAACATGGAGCTCTGCAGGCCTAAAGACTTCTTGAGATACTGCCTCTGAGTTGGGACACTTGAAATGTATGTTGTTGTCGGTAGCTTTAGCATCCAATGTAGTGAGAGCATCAAAACTGGGTCAACATCTATGTGACATGGAGGACATGGTATCTTATTTTCCAATGAAAATGAGGCAGCAGTGGTGAATTCTCACTTTGTAGGTAAACTGTGGCAACTGGGGGATAAGTGTCTCTCCGTGTGGACTGTGAAGCCATTTGGTAATAATCTAATTTTCGTGGTGATTTTTGCTGCTGCACTGGGAGTTTGGTATTTGCTTCATGAAATACAAGGAGTTCAACTGGGACACAGTGCTGGAGGGAGTTCTGTCACGTGTGGTGGGACAGGGTCTGCAGGAGAATGCACCAACCAGGCTTATGTCCAACATAGCTTGCCCCCTTGACCATATCAACCTGATTCTGAACATTGCCCAGAAACCTATCCATATAACAAGATGCCTTTTCATATAAGGGTCTGCTGGCTGCATCATGTCAGTCACATGCCATTTGAAAGTCAATGGCCGATCCACATGAAACCACCAGAGATGTTTTATCTCACACCTACCCACCTTTGCTGTAGGCCCACTACTCAGCAGGTTCCAACTTACTGGCATCTCTGTTCTACACCATTTTTGTGAAACCCAGTCAATCAAGGCACTTTCTGGTACACTCATGATCAGCAACAGGATCTCCAGTGGTTTTCCAGTGCCACCTGGTTATGGGAATTTCAAAAATTTCATGGTATTTATCGAGCCCATTTTTCAAGGATGAAGTTGGAGGCACTGAGGGTTTCATTTAATTCAGTAACCATTAAATGGTGAGGAAGCTCATTTCAATGAAAGCTCTGGAGAACTCTCACAGGCAAGGCTTCCCAAAGAGTTGCCAAATGGTCACATGAAGCCAGGCCCATTGAGGTCTACAATGTAAAATCCTTGCGTGTTTTGACTCTCAACTATGGCTGCTAATTCTTTCAGAAAAAAATTATGTGATAACCTGGCTGAGATTCCCTGTGCTCTGTGGAAAGCCTTCCTGGGCACAGATCTCAGTTTCCAAGGGTGACTCTCATGCATGGCCTTCTAAAATCCCAACAAAACTCATAGCAATACTTCTCTGAGATCAGTTCCAGAACTCAGTCTCTAAGGGGAATCACACCAGAGTTCAAGCCCAGGTGGAACCAGTCATATTTTCCAACAACCACACTAATAACCACAATTAAAACCAGAACACTTCCACATGGCCATCATCTTCTTCCATAAAGACACTCATTTTAACCTCTGGCTGGAGGTTTCCATGAGGGGCACTGCCCAAGACAGTGTCCAAAATAAGCTCCCTTGCCCCTCATTTGCTTAAAGTTGGGGTGGCCTGAACACCTTCCTGTGAACCATGACTGATCAAATACGCCTGCCATTAATACTGCTCTGCTTCTCCAATTTGAGGACTACTGACTGTGGCGTTTAGATTCTTCATGTGAATTGGAATCATTGGAATCACCTATGGGCTAGCCTCTGAAGGGCTTTGAAGAACTCATTTGACCTAAAGGCACCCTATTCTCACTTGATAGAGGTCAGAAACCTTACAGAGGTAGGGAGAGACTTCATCCACAAAGACTGCTCTTTTGGCCATTTTGGTTTTGGATGAACACGTGGGATGTATAAGGTGCTGAGTATCTAACCACAGCCTCACACAGGGCCAAGAGGCTGTTTCAGAAACATTCATTTCCAAAGCAATTAAGCAAAGAGCCACAGGTGATGCCCTTTCATTTCCATTTGAAAACTGTTTTCTTCAGGCTTCACAAATGAGTGTCCTGAGGTAAAGACCTTCCTGAAATTCAGGGTAACAGAACAATATGTAAGCAAAAGTCCCAAAGAAGGGTTTCTCCACTGAGACTTTCCTGGTCCCACTGATATCTGAGGTTTCTTAGATGCTCGCCATTCCCTTCAGCTATCCAGTACATCACCATATCACAGAGCTTGGAGGTGGTACATATCTTGGACACAAAACCATGAGGCTATTCTGGAGAGTTTCCAGAATTCAGGAAGAAAAGAGAAACTTAGTAAGAGAGCAGATGTTGCCCTTCAATAAGACAAGCTGCAGTCCATTTGTAAATTGGGCAGGATGAATGCTTGGAAGCTTTCTACTAGACAGGACACATCCATTGATCCATTCTCTTTTCTAATGTCTACAACCACGGACAGAGTGGGATACACAGACATAGAAGCACTCGCCTTGTCAAACAATTTACTGGAAACAGTCCACACCAATCCAAACAAAGAGCCTTTACTACCTATTCTCAGAACATGAGACAAAACCACAAACCCACACACACACACTCAAAGGCACCTCCTTTGCTCAAGTAAGTCTGTGACTATCCAGAGTGTCCTCGGAATGGTGGGCCATTGTATGTTCCCCCAAAATGGCCTGTCCTGTATCAGATCTTGTCTCCTTGGCCAACACTTTGAAGTTGTTAGGAGCCATGGGTGAGCCACTACCTGCTTTCCCAGGAAAAGCTCCTCTTCAGAGCTTTCCTTTCATTTGGCCATTGTCACATCAGTAGGTACTAAGAAAGACTGACTCTGTTCTTGGTAAATCAAAACAAGTGAGACCACTGGGACTGGGACTGTCACTGGCTCTTGGTGCCTGTCTTCCCGGATCAAACATCCAGAGAGTTCCATCACCAAGGCAGTGAGGTGAGGTCATTTCCTTCAGGAACTGAATGAGGTCACTGACTTGGCAACCACTTTTGGAGGCTGTCCCTACTTCCTGTCACACTTTCACAGTTAGAATGGTATACCAACCATAGGTACCTGGGAACAGCTCTCCACACAGGCCAGGTTTGGTCCATCTTCTTTACATTAAGAAGGCAGAGGCTGATTCAGACACATCCCTTCATCCTGACCAGATAGTTTGCCATGGAAGATGTCTTTTGCTCTCTCTGGTCCTTCATAGCTTCCTTCATCATCTCAGGGGATCATTTCTGCATATACCTTTGATGTTCTCAGCAGGTGGAAGATCCCCTACATTCCTGTATTGTAAAACCAACTCTGTCCCTCCTCTTCTGTAAAGTTAGATTGAGGGAAAAGTGTATGTTTAGGGTTAATAACATGTTTGATTTGCGTTAGGAATCTTTCTGCCAGATGAATAATGGTACTGGGAGCCTGTGATATTTACAAGAATATATAGGTAAAATATAAGTATAAAAACAGAAATCTAGGTAAGATTTGAAGCCAGAAGGGAATTGGGCCCTTGAGTGGGATACTTAGGTTTGAATTATGTTCTGCACATGTGTCTCAGATAAATTGATATACAATGGCATAGGACCTTATATCTTGGATGATTGATTGTCTAAGAGAATATCGAGTCAAAAAACTATAGTCAGTAGCATTAGGAAGATAGTCAGTAGGATTAGAAAGAAGAGTGAGTATAGGATTTGGACCAAAAGTTTTTTAGCAATAGGGTTTCGGGTAGAGAGTGAATGTAAATGTCAGCATATGTGAAGTGTCAGTCACAATGATGAACTGGGGGAAATACGTATGAAAGCAGGTATCAATAAAGATATTACAAAATCAGGCAAAGTATTAAGTGAGTGATAGGATTAGACATTTTCAACATGGTTGAGGTTGAATATATAATTATAGGAAGAAACAAATATGTAGTCACCAATTGGATTTACATTAGAGACCATTAGGCAACTTGGACGTGGTTCTTTTTAGTAATCCACGCTCCCTTGACATTTAGGCTTTGATACAATCATGAGTGTGACCTTCGCTTTTTGTGTCCTGAATATTCCTGTGATAAAATCTATATATAGATAAGATGACATGAGTATTTCTTCCACCATTTCTGGGAGCAATATTTTGAAGATGTATAAATTAGTATTGAAGGGACAAAGAGGAGTACACTGTATCTATGAATATAGAGATAATGCATTAATAGACAATACTGTGAATAAAAAACATAACTGGTTCCAACTTTAAATAATGGATTGAATTGAATCGTGAGCATATAGAGGAAATCTTATATTGATATACAATTATTCATTCCAACCAGTTATACATCTAATGTTAATATTAATGTTATGGTTCATCATGAAGAGTGTGTGAGTTTAGCTTCGAAATTGATTATGGAAATTGAAAATAATGTATTTGGAAAGAAGTCTCATGAAAAGACCAGTCAAGTAACATGGAGGAATACATGTGTTCTGAAGCAAGAAGTGTTTGAAAGTGAAACAAATTCCTATATATTTGTGAACTTGTGGATGAAATACATATCCTATGATGTGCAAAAACTGAAGAAATAGTAATGTACCAGTGTTGGATTAAAATGAAGGTCAATATAGGCATCATGTCCCATAGGAATCTACTGGCATTGATGTTAAACTTGGTCAGTTACTGTAGAAATATTAGGATTTGTAAACACCATTGACTGAAGTTAGTTTTCAGTACTGGGAAACAAATATGTATTTCAGGTGGATGAATATTTCTGAGAATTATCTTCTGAAAAGTTGATTATAAATCCATATACATGAACATGAATGAATTTACAGAGTGTGTATAAGACACATATATTTCATTTTTTGAGAAATCTGGAGTGTATATATATATATATATATATATATATATATATATATATATATATATTTTTTTTTTAAATAAACACAAATATACATTAAAAAGTATCAATATATATGCTAATCGTAATTCATCATGTAATATACATCATCCACAGATGCAAAAATATTTATTATACTGAAAATGGATTTATGTATAATATTGTTTTACTGGGAAGCTCACACATAGTTTGAATTTTCAGTTTCCACAGGGTTTAGGAGGACTGATCTCTTCTCACAATTTGTATCTGCCAATTCAGCCAACTCATGAAAATGTACGTGTGATACCAGGTAGGATTCTGTATGTGCATATAAAAATACATGTGCTGAGTAGGCTACAGAGAAAGGGAGACAGGAATTAACATATTTGTGAACTTTAAGAACACATGGAGGACTATTTCAATTAACAATTGAGTAGATTTATAACACCTACCCTTAATCATGCAAAAGGGAAGTCCAACTGTACACCATGCCTCCTCTGAACTGCTTGTATTTTCATTCTGTTTGGGTATTATTCTCCATCATATTAGGATTAGTAGTCAGAGTATAGTAGGGTATGAGTTACTGTCAGGGATTCTGTATTTAGAATGGAAAATTGGAAAATGGATCAATGTGTATGCAAATTAGTGTTACACAAAAATTTTCCCACTCTCATTTAGAACAATAACTTTACATTACCTTCACCCCAAGTAAGACACAATTAGAGGAAAAGAGTTAGAAAATCTTTGAATTCATACCTGAAATGAAAACTGCTCCAGATTTCACAACCTTGGAGATGGTAGAGGAGTTTCCAAAAGTAAGGGACTATGTAAAAACTCCACAAACATGAAGATTTGCCAGCCTAAAGACGTCTGGAGAAACTGCGTCTAAGATGGACAGTTGAAATATATGTTGTTTTCAGGAGCTTTAGCTTTTTTTCTAGTAAGACCATCAAAGCTGTTTATGCATCTCTGTGACCTGGAGGACACGGTTTATAATTTTCCAATGAACATGAAGCAGCAGTGCTGAATTCTCTCTTTGTAGGTAAACTATGGCCACTGGGGGCTATGTGTCTCCCCATGTGGACTGTGAAGCCATTTCATCATCCTCCACTTTTTATAATGTCTCCTGTTGCACTCAGAGTTTTGTATTTGTTTCATGAAATACAAGGAGTTAAAATTGACCACAGTGCTGGAGGGAGTTCTGTCACATGTGGTGGGTCAGGGTCTGCAGGAGAATAACCAACAGGGCTTGTATACCACATAGTTTGCCTACGTGACCATAGCAACCTGATTCTGCACATTGCCCCTAAACCTCTCCATATAACATGATGCGTTTACACACAATGTTCTGCTGGCTGCACCATGTCAGTCACAAGCCATTTGGAAGACAATGGCAGATCCACATGACCCCACCACAGATGTTTTATCACACACTTAATCACCTCTGCTCTAGGCCCACTATTCTGCAGGCTCCAAATTACTGGCATCTCTGTTCTACACCATATTCATGAAAACCAGTTAATCAAGGCACTGTCTGGTACACTCATGATCAGCAACAGGACATCCAAAGGTTCTTCAGTGCCACCTGGTCATTGGAATTTTAAAAATTTCATGGTATTTATCTAGCCAATTTTCAAGGATGAAGTTGGAGGCACTGTTTATTTCAATTCATTCAGGAATCATTCAATGTTGAGGAAGATCATTTCAATGAAAGCTCTAGAGAACTCTCACAGGCAAGGCTTCCCAAAGCGTGGCCAAAAGGTCACATGAAGCCACGCTCATTGAGGTTTACAATTGAGGTCCATGTGTGTTTTGACTATCAAATATGGCTGCCAAGTCTTTCAGAATTAAATCATGTGATATTCTGTCTGAGATTCCCAGTGCTCTGTGGATAGCCACCGTGGGCATAGATCTCAGTTTCCAAGGGCGACTCTCATGCGTGGCCTCTTAAAATCCCCACACAATTTATGGCAATTCTTCTTTGATGTGTGTTCCAGAACTCAGTCTCTAAGGGGAATGACACCAGAGTTCAAGCCCAGGTGGATCCAGTCATCTCTTCCAACTGCCACAAGAATGACCACAATTAAAACCAAAATAAACCCACATGGCCCTCATCTTCTTAAATATAGACATTCATCATAACCTCTGGCTGGAGGTTACCATGCGGAATGCATCCCAAGAGAGTGTCCAAAATAATGTCGCTTGCCCCTCATTTGCCTAAAGTCAGGGTGACATGGACACCCTTCCTGTGAACCAGGAGTGGTCAAATAGGCCTGCCATTAATACTGCTCTCCTTCTACAATTTGAGGCCTACTGACTCTCAGGTATAGATTCTTTATGTGATTTGGAGTCTTGAGAAAACACAAGCACCTCTGCAGGGCTTTGAAGAACTCATTTGACCTAAAGGATTCCTATTCACACTTGATGGAGGTAAAGAACCTAACAGAGGAAGGCAAGACACTCATCCACAATGACTGATTTTTTGCCATTTTGGTTTTGATTGCACACATGGAATCTATCTTTAGATCTATCATGTGCTGAGAATCTAAGCCACAGCCTCACACAGGCCCAAGAGACTGATTCAGACACATCCCTTTCCAAAGCAATTAAGCAAAGAGCCACATGTTATGTCCATTTATTTTCATTTGAAAACAGTTTTCTTCAGGCTTCACAAAGGGGTGCCCTGAGGCAAACACCTTCTTGAAATTCAGGGCAACATAACCATAAGTATGCAAATGAACTAAAGCAGGGTCTCTCCACTGAGAGTTTACTGGTCACACAGATATTTGAGTTTTCTAAGATGTTCCCATTCCCTACAGCTATCAAGTACATGGCCATGTCACAGAGCTTGGAGGTGGTACATACCTTGGACTCAAAACCATGGGCCTATTCTTGAGATTTACCGGAATTCAGGAAGAAAACAGGAACTTAGAAAGTTAGTAGGTGTTTCCCATGCATAAGGCGAGCCACAGTCCATTCCTAAATCGGGCAGGAAGAATGCTGGGAAGCATTCTACTAGACAGGACACATCCTTCATGCATTCTCTTTTCTAATGTCTACAACCACGGACAGAGTGGGAAACACAGACATAGAAGCACTCGCCTTGTCAAACGACTTACTAGAAACAGTCCACTCCAATCCAAACAAACCGCCTTTTCTACCTATTCTCAAAACATGAGACAAAACCACAAACTCACACCCACACCCACAAAGGCACCTCCTTAACTCAAGTAGGCCTGTGAATATCCAGAGTGTCCTCTGACTGGTGGACCATACTATGTTCCCCTGAAATGGCCTGACCTGTGTCAGCTCTGGTCTCCTTGGCTAACTCTGTGAAGGTGTCAGGAGCCAGAGGTGAGCCACTACCTGCTTTCTCAGAAACGGCTCCTCTTCAGAGCTTTCCTGGCATTTGGCCATTCTCACATCAGTAGTTACCAAGAAAGACTGACTGTGTCTTTGGTAAATCCAAACAAGTGTGACCACTGGGACTGGGACTGGGACTAGCTATGGGTGACTGGCTTCATGAATCCCAAGTTCAGAGATTTTAATCACCAAGGAAGTGAGGTGAGGTCACTTCCTTCAGGAACTGAATGAGGTTACTGCCTTGGCAACCACTTTTTCCTACCAGTGGCTTCCAAGTGTCACAAGAGAAGGAGGCTGACCCTACTTCCTGTTACACTTTCACAAGTTAGAATGGTATATCAATTATAGGCGCCCTGGAACAGCTACCCACACAGGCTGGGTTTGGTCCATTTTCTCTACATTAAGAAGAGAGAGGCTGATTCAGACAGAACCCTTCATCCTGACCAGGTTGTTTGCCATTGAAGATGACTTTTGCTCTCTCAGGCCCTTTATAGCTGCCTTCATGTTCTTCAGGGATCATTTATGAATGTACCTTTGAGGTTTTCATCAGGTGAAAGATCTCATACATTCCTGTGTTTTAAGACCAACTCTATCCCTACTCTTCCGTAAAGTTAGATTGATGGAACAATGAATGGTTAAGGTTAACAACATGTTTGATTTGGGTTAGAAATCATTCTGCTGAATGAATGATGGTATTTGGAACCTAAAAGATTTAAAAGAATATAGAGGTGAAATATAATTATGAAAACAGAAATCTAGGTAAGATTCGAAGCCCAGAATGGCATTGGGACCTTGACTGGGATAATTAGCATTGAATTACGTTCTGCACAGATGTCTAAGATAAATCTATAATCAATGGCATAGGATATTCTACCTTGGATGATTGAATGTACAAGAGAACATCCAGTCAAACAGGGATTGTCGGTAGGATTAGGAAGATAGTCGGTAGGTATAGGAAGAAGAGTGAGTATAGTATTTGGAACAAAAGTTCTTTAGCAATAGGGTTTTGGTTAGAGAGTGAATATATTTGTCAGCACATGTGAAGAGTCAATCACAATGATGAACTTGGGAAATATGTAGGAAAGCAGATATCAATAGAGACATTACAAAGTCAGGCAAACTATAAAGTGATAGGATTAGACATTTTCAAAGGGTTCAGGTTGAATATATAATCTTAGGAAGAAACACATATGTAGTCACGAATAGGATTGACATTTCAGAGAATTAGGCAATGTGGACATGGATGTTTTTAGTAACCCATGCTCACTTTCCATTTACACTTTGGTACAATAATAAGTGTGACCTTTGCATTTGGTGTCCAGAATATTACTGTAATAAAATGTATATGTAGATCAGGTGACATGAGTATTTCTTCCACCATTTTCGGGAGCAATATTGTGAAGACGAATAAATTAGTATTGGGGGAACAAAGAGGTGTACACTGTGTCTATGAATATAGAGATAATGCATAAATAGATCATACTGGGAAAAAATATAACTGGTTCCACTTAAATAATGGATAGAATTGATATCTGAAAATATATAGGAAATCTTATATTGATATACAATCATTCATTCCAAAGAGTTATACATCTAATGGTAATCTTAGAGTTATGGTTTATAATGAAGGGTGTGTGAGTTTTGTTTCAAAAGTGATTACGGAAATAGAAAATAATGTGTTTGGAAAGAAGTCTCATGAGAAGACCAGGCAAGAAACATGGAGGAATACATGTGTTCTGAAGCAGAAAGTGATTGAAAGTGAAACAAATACCTATAAACTTCCTGACTTGTGGAATAAATATATATCCTATTATGTGCATAAACTGAAGAAATAGTAATGTAACAGTGTTGAATAAAAATGAACTTCAAAATACACATCATGTTCCATAGGAATCTACTTGCATTGATGTAAAACTAGGTCAGTTACTGTAGAATGGAAAATTGGAAAATAAATCCAATCTGGAATGGGAAATTCTCAGGAGTTCACAACCTTGGATGTGGTGGAGGAGTTTCCCAAGTAAGGGACATTGTAAACACAACCCAAACATGGAGCTCTGCTGGCCTAAAGACTTCTGGAGAAACTGGCTCTGAGGTTGGGCACTTAAATTTATATTGTTGTCCGGAGCTATAGCTTCTTTTGTAGTGAGACCATCAAAGCTGGGTGTGCATCTATGTGACCTGGAGGATATGGTATCTTATTTTATAATGAACATATGGCAGCAGTACTGAATTCCCTCTTTGTAGGTAATCTCTGGCCACTGGGGACTAAGTGTCTCCACATGTGTACTGTGAAGCCATTTGTTCATCCTCCATTTTCGTGGTGTTTCTTGCTGCTGCACTGGGAGTTTGGTATTTGTTTAACGAAATACAAGGAGTTCAACGGGGACAAGTGCTGGTGGCTACCCCTACTTCATGTGACACTTTCACAAGTTAGAATGGTATATCAACCATAGGCACCCGGGAACAGCTCTCCACACAGGCCTTGTTTGGTCCTTCATATCTGCCTACATCTTCTCCAGGGATCATATCTACATGGACCTTTGAGGTTCTCAGCAGGTGGAAGATCCCCTATATTCCTGTATTGTAAGACCAACTCTGTCCCGCTCTTTTGTAAAGTTAGATTGAGGGAACAGTGTATGGTTAGCATTAATAACTTGTTCAATTTGGGTTAGGAATTATTCTGAGGGATGAATTATTATATTGGGAATCTGCTATATTTATAAGAACATAGAGGTGAAATATATGTATGAAAACAGAAATCTAGGCAAGATTTGAAGCCCAGAAGGGAATTGGGCCCTTGATTGGGATACTTAGCATTGAATTACCTTCAGCAGAGATTTCTTGGATAAATCATATACAATGGCATAAGACTTTGTACCTTGGATGATTGAATTTAGAAGGGAACATCAACTCCAAAAGGGATAGTCGGTAAGATTAGGAAGATAGTCGGTAGTTTTCGGAAGAAGTGTGAGTATAGAATTTGGAAAAAAAAATTCTTTAGCAACAGGGTTTCGATTAGAGAGTGAATGCCAATGTCAGCACATGTGAAGAGGCAGTCACAATGATGAACTAGGGAAAAAATGTAGGAAAACAAATATCAAGGAAGACAATAGGAAATTAGGCAAAGTACAAAGTGAGTGTTAGGATTAGACATTTTCAATAGGATTGAGTTTGAATATATAATCTTAGGAAGAAACAAATATGTAGTCACCAAAGAATGACATTTGAGAGCATTAGGCAACCTGGACATGGATGTTTTTAGTAATCCATGTTCACTTTCCATTTAGGCTTTGTAAAATCATAAGTGTGACCTTTGCAGTTTTGTCTAGAATATTACTGTGATAAAATGTATATGTAGATCAGGTGACATGAGTATTTCTTCCACCATTTCCTGGAGTAATATTGAGAAGACGTATAAATTAGTATTGGGGGTACAAACAGGTGTACGCTGTGTCTGTGAATATATAGATAATGCATGAATAGACCATACTGTGAATAAATAATATAACTGGTTCCACTTTAAATAATTCATTTAATTGATATCTGAAAATATACAGGAAATCTAATATTGATATACAATCATTCATTCCAACCAGTTATACATCTAATGGTAATATTAGGTTATGGTTCATTATGAAGGGTGTGTGAGATTTTCTTCAAAAGGATTATGGAAATCGAAAATAATGTGTTTGGAAAGAAGTCTCAAAAAATTCCAGTCAAGAAACCTGGAGGAATACATGTGTTCTAAAGCAGGAAGGGATTAAAAGTGAACAAAATGCCTCTAAATTTGTGAACTTGTGGATGAAATATATATGCTATGATGGGCTAAACGTGAAGAAATAGTAATGTAGCAGTGTTGAATAGAAATGAAGTTCAAAATAGACATCATGTCCCATAGGAATCTACTTGCATTGATGTTAAATTGGGTCAGTTAATGTAGAAATGTTAGGATTTGTATGGACCATTAACTGAAGTCAGATTTCAGTAATGGGAAACAAATATGTAATCCAGGTGGATGAATATTTCTGAGAATAATCTTCTGAAAAGTTGATTATAAATCCACATACATGAACATGAATGAATTTAGGGAGTGTATATAATACACATATATTTCATATTTTAAAAAACTTGGAGAGTCACACACACACACACACAGACATTAAAAAGTAGCAATATATATGCCAATCGCATTTCATCATGAAATATATATAATTCACATATCGAAAAATATTCATTTTGCTTAACATGGATTCATGTATAATGTTGTTCTACTAGGAAGCTGACATAGGTTGAATTTTCAGTTCCAACAGCGTTTAGGAGGAATGATCTCTTCTCACAATTTTTATCTTCCTAGTCAGTAACCTCAAAAGAAATTTTGTGTGATACCAGGTAGGATTCTATATGTGCGTATAAAAATACATGTGCTGAATACGCTACAGAGAAAAGGAGACAGGAAGTCACATATTTGTTACCTTTAAAAACACATGTAGAACTATTTCAATTAAAAATTGACTATTTTTATAATACCTACCCTTTATCATGCAAAAGGCAAGACCTAGTATACACCATGCCTACTCTGAACTGCTTGTATTTCTATTCTCTTTGGGTTATTTTTCTTCAACATATTAGGATTAATCGTCAAAGTCGAGTAGGGTATGGTTTAGTGTCAGGAATTCAGTATTTTGAATGGAAAATAGGAAAATGAATCCAATGTGTACGCAAACATATGCTACACAAAAATCTTCCAACTCTCATCAAGAACAATGCCTTGTCATTACCTTCGACCCTAGTAAAACACAATTAGAGGAGAAGAGTTAGAAAATCTGTGAATTCATATGTGGAATAAAATATGCTCAGTAGTTCAAAAAATTGGAGGTGTTAAAGGAGTTTCCAAAAGTAAGGGAAAGGTTAAACAGTCCACACACATGGAGCTCTGCTGGCCTAAAGACTTCTTGAGAAAGTCCCTCTGAGGTTGGGCACTTGAAATATATTTTGTTGTAAGGAGCTTTAGCTTCCTTTGTAATGAGACCATCAAAGATGGGTCTGCATCTATGTGACCTGGAGGACATGGTTTCTTATTTTCCAATGAACATGAGACCGCAGTGCTGAATTCTCTCTTCCTAAGTAAACTGTGGACACTGGAACCTAAGTGTCTCCCCGTGTGAACTGTGAAGCCATTTGGTCATCCTCTACTTTTCATGGTGTTTCTTGCTGCTGCACTGGGAGTTTGGTATTTGCATCACGAAATACAAGGAGTTCAACTGGGACACAGTGCTGGAGGGAGTTCTGTCACGTGTGTATGGTCAGGGTCTGCAGGAGAATGCACCATCCAATCTTCTATCTCTAATAGTTTGCCCCCGTGTCCATAGCAACTTGATTCTGAACATTTACCTGAAACCAAACCATATAACAATTTGCCTTTACATATAAGGGTCTGCTGGTTGCACCTTGTGAGTCACAAGCCATTCTATATAAATGCCACATTTTTAATCCATTCATCTATTGAAGGGAATCAAGGTTGGTTCCACAGTCTTGCAATTGTGAATTGTGCTGCTATGAACATCGATTTATCAGTATCTCTGTAGCATGCTCTTTTTAGGTCTTTAGGGAATAGACCAAGAATTGGAATAGGTCAAATGGTGGTTCCATTCCCAGCTTTCCAAGAAATCTGCATACTGCTTTCCAAATTTGCTGCACCAATTTGCAGTCCCACCAGCAATGTGCAGGTGTGCCCTTTTCCCCACATCCTCAACAGCACATGTTGTCGTTTGACTTCATAATGGCTGCCGATCTTACTGCAGTGAGATGGTATCTTAGGGTTGGTTTGTTTTGCTTTTCTCGGATTGCTAGAGATGGTGAGCATTTTTTCATGTACTTATTGATTGATTGTATGTCCTCCTCTGAGAAGTGTCTGTTCAGGTCATTGGCCAATTTGTTGATTGGGTTATTTGTTTTCTTATTGTTTAATTTTTTTGAGTTCTTTGTATACTCTGGATATTAGGGCTCTATCTGAAGTGTGAGGAGTAAAGATTTGTTCCAAGGATGTAGACTCCCTATTTACCTCTCTTATTGTTTCTTTTGCTGAGAAAAATCTATTTAGTTTGAGTAAGTCCCATTTGTTGATTCTAGTGATTAACTCTTGTGCTATGGGTGTCCTATTGGAAAATTTGGAGCCCGACCCCACAGTATGTAGATCGTGGAAAAAGTTTTCTTCCACCAGATGCAGTGTCTCTGATTTGATATCAACCTCCTAGATCTATTTTGAGTTAACTCTTGTGCATGGCGAGAGGAGGGGATTCAGTTTCATTTTGTTACATATGGAATTCCAGTTTTCGAGGCACCATTTGTTGAAGATGCTATCCTTCCTCCATTGCATGCTTTTAGCCCCTTTATCAAATATAAGATAGCTGTAGTTTTGTGGATTGGTTTCTGTGTCCTCTATTCTGTACCACTGGTCCACCCGCCTGTTTTGGCACCAGTACCATGCTATTTTTGTTACTATTGATCTGTAGTATAGTTTGAGGTCTGGTATGGGTATACTGCCTGATTCACACTTCCTGCTTAGAGCTGTTTTTGCTATTCTGGGTCTTTTATTTTTCCATATAAATTTCATAATTGTTTTATCTATTTCTACAAGAAATGACCTTGGGATTTTTATTGGCATTGCATTAAACCTATAGAGAACTTTTGGTAATATCGTCATTTTGATGATGTTAGTTATGCTTATCCATGAACAGGGTATATTTTTCCATCTTCTAAGATTTTCTTCTATTTCTCTCTTTAGGGTTCTGTAGTTTTCATTGTATAAGTCTTTCACCTCTTTTGTTAGGCTGATTCCCAAGTATTTTATTTATTTTTTTGAGGATATTGTGAATGGAGTGATTGTCCTCATTTCCATTTCAGAGGATTTGTCGCTGATATACAAAAATGCCTTTGATTTATGCGTGGTGATTTAATATCCTGCCACTTTGCTGAATTCATTTATTACCTCTAATAGTTTCTTTGTAGACCCTTTTGGGTCTCTTAGGTATAGAATCATGTCTTTTGCAAATAGCGATAATTTGAGTTCTTCATTTCCTATTTTTATGCCTTTAATTTCTTTAGTCTTTCTAATTGCTCTGACCAGTGATTCGAGAACTATGTTGAACAGAAGGGGTGAGAGAGGGCATCATTGTCTTCCTCCAGATTTTAGGGGGAATGCCTTCAATTGTTCTCCATTCAGAATGATGCTAGCCTGAGGCTTAGCATAGATTGCTTTTACAATATTGAGGTATGATCCTGTTATCCCTAGTTTTTCTAGAGTTTTGAATGTAAAGTGATGCTGTACCTTGTCAAATGCTTTTTCCACATCTCTCGAGATGATCATACGGTTCTTATTTTTAAGTCTATTGATGTGATGAATAATATTTATTGATTTCCGTATATTGTACCAGCCTTGCATCTCAGGAATGAATCCTACTTGATCATGGTGCACAATTTTTTTGTTTATATATGTTTTTGTGTCTGATTCGCCAGAATTTTTTTGAGGATTTTTGCATTTTTCCTGAAATAGCTTGAAAAGTATTGGTTTTTGTTCTTCTTTAAAGGTTTTTAAAAACTCTGCTCTATACCCATCCGGTGCTGGGATTTTCTTAGTTGGTAGTATTCTGATGGTTTCTTCTGTTTCCTCAATTGATATTGGACTGTTCAGGTTGTCTATATCCTCCTGACTCAATCTGGGCACATCATATGACTTAAGAAATTTATCAATGCCTTCACTATATTCTATTTTATTGGAGTATATTAATTCAAAATAATTTCTGATTTTCTTCTGTATTTCTGAAGTGTCTCTTGTTATATTTCCTTTTTCATTTCATATGCTAGTAATTTGAGTTCTCTCTCTTCTTCTCTTTGTTAGCATGGCTAAGGGTCTGTCGATTTTATTTATTTTTTCAAAAAACCAATGTATTGTTTTGTCAATTTTTTCAATTGTTTCTTTTGTTTCGATTTTATTAATTTCTGCTCTGATTTCAATTATTTCTTGCCTTCTACTTCTTTTGCTGTTGTTTGCTCTTGTTTTTCTAAGATTTTGAGATGAAGTATGAGATCATTTATTTGTTGGTTTTTTCTTTTTCTAAGGAATGAACTCCAAGCAATGAATTTTCCTCTTAGAACTGCTTTCAATGTGTCCCATAGATTCCGATATATTGTGTCTGTGTTTTCATTTATCTCTAAGAATTTTTTAATTTCCTCCTTGATGTCTTCTATAACCCATTGATCATTCAGAAACCTATTGTTCATTCTCCAAGTGATGGATGATTTTTCCTTCCTTCTTTTATAGTTGATTTTTAGTTTCATTCCATTATGATCAGATAAAATGCATGGTATTATCTCTAATCCTTTATATTGTCTAAGAGTTGCCCTGTGACATTATATATGATGTATTTTTGAGAAGGATCCATGTTCTGCTGAGAAAAAATTGTAACTTCTTGATGATGGGTTGTATATTCTATATATGTCAATTAAGTCTAGGTTATTAATTGTGTTATTGAGTTCTATAGTTTCCTTATTCAACTTTTGTTTGGAAGATCTGTCCAGTGGTGAGAGAGGTGTGTTCATGTCTCCCATGATTACTGTATTGTGGTCTATTAGACTCTTGGAATTGAGAAGAGTTTGTTTGATGAACAAAGCTGCACCATTGTTTGGGGCATATATATTTATGATTGTTACGTCTTGTTGGCGTATGGTTCCCTTGAGTAGTATGTAGTGTCCTTCTTTATCCCATTTCATTAACTTTGCTTGAAATCTATTTTATTTGATATGAGTATGGACACTCCTTCTTGTTTCCGAAGTTCATAAGAGTGATATGATTTTTCCAAGTATCACCTTCAGTCTATGTATGTCTTTTCCTATAAAATGCGTCTCCTGTAGGCAGCATTTTGTTGGTTCTTGTTTTGTGATCCATTCTACTAGCCTGTGTCTCTTAATTGGTGAGGTTAAGCCATTAAGATTTTTGGTTATTATTGAGATATGGGTTGTTCTTCCAGCCATATTTGTTTATTTATGTTACTAAACATAGTTTGTTTTCCTCTTTGATTATTTCCCCCCCCTTTAATATCCTACCTCCCACTGTTGGTTTTCATTGGTATTTTCCATTTCCACTTCCTGTAATGTTTTCCCGAGGATGTTTTGAAGAGATGGTTTTCTAGCTGCAAATTCTTTTCACTTTTGTTTATCGTGGAAGGTTTTAATTTCATCTTCCATCTGAAGCTTAATTTCGCTGGATACATGATTATTGGTTGGAACCCATTTTCTTTCAGTGTTTGAAATATGTTATTTAAGGATCTTCTAGCTTTCAGAGTCTGTGTTGAAATATCAGCTGTTATCCTGATTGGTTTACCACTAACTATAATCTGCTTCCTTTCTCTTGTAGCTATTAAAATACTCTCCTTATTCTGTATGTTGGGTATCTTCATTATAATGTGTCTAGGTGTGGATCTCTTATGATTTTGCACGTTCGGCGTCCTGTAGACTTTTAGGATTTGGGATTTTGTCTCATTCTTCAAGTCTAGGAATTTTTCTCCTATTATTTCATTGAATAGATTGCTCACTCCTTTGGTTTGGACCTCTATACTTTCCTGTATTCCAATGACTCTTATGTTTAGTCTCTTTATGTTATCCCATATTTCTTGCAGTTTTGCTCATGGTTTCTTAACAGTCTTTCTGAGCTGTATATGTTCTTTTTGAGTTGAAATACTTTGTCTTCATTGTCTGATGTATTCTACTCTGATGGTAGTATTCTCAATTGAGTTTTTAAGATGGTTCATTACTTCCTGCATTTCTAAGATTTCAGTTTGTTTGTTTTTTATAACCTCTATCTCCCTGTATAGTTGATCTTTGCTACTTGGATTTTTTTATGTAATTCATTGTCAAAGTGATCTTTCATTTTCTGATTTTTGCTGTCTAATG
Source organism: Callospermophilus lateralis (assembly GCF_048772815.1). Taxonomy (NCBI): domain Eukaryota; kingdom Metazoa; phylum Chordata; class Mammalia; order Rodentia; family Sciuridae; genus Callospermophilus; species Callospermophilus lateralis. Next base: position 9,435,198 of record NC_135319.1, read on the forward strand.
TCTTCCTTGAGATTCCAGATCACCTGAAGCATGTATATCCTGAATTATTTATCTGACATTCCATATGCTGCATCTATTACCTCTTCTAAAATTGAGTTGACCTGCATTGCTTGTGGTCCTTTCTTTTCTTGTCTTTTCATACAGCTTGCGTTTCTTTCTGCTTGGTGAAACTGTTGTGTTTTTGAAATTTTCCCCCTGTATATTTATATTGCTCTTGTATAGTGGAAAAGTCTCCATTGCAGGTGCGGTTGGCAGCTGTGCTGCTCCTCCAATTGGGGTGATCTGTCTACCATGCTGACCGGCCGCTAGGGTTACGTCTGCCTACCTTGCAGGCATGGGTTTCGGCTCTGCTCTGCCCCTACTCCAATTGGGGTGACGTGACTACCACGCCGGTGGGTCGCTGGGCCTGTTCCAGGCACAGGCGGCAGCTCTGATCTGCACCTCTGGCTTGATGACTAAGTGAGGGAGACTCGGATGTTTGTGACTCACTTTCTTTACCAGGAGACCAACTATTTCTCTCGCCGCTGGTATCGATGAAGTTATCTCCTCCACCGCTTTGTGATCACATCAGATCTCTGCCATGTTGGTATCCCATGTGAATGGCAGCATTTCATTCCCTTTGCCGGGTGACCAAAGCAACGGATGAGTCCTGACGGGCCCTCACAAGCCCCGTCTCAATCCTGTTGCCACTGTCTATGAAGGCTCAGTTGGCATTTACCTCTACAGTATTCAGCAGGACCCAGACCAAGAAACAGATTCCGCAGGTTCTTTAGCCCTGGGCCAGAGCAGTTCCGGGACCCGGAATTCAGCTGCTCCGGGCTCGGTGTATGTTCTGATAGGAGCAGGATCCAAGAAGCAATTTTCGTGGGTTCTTTAGCACTGACCCTGAGTAATTTGTCTGCAAGATGAAGGCAAATGGCAGCCTGAAATTACCTATTCTGTATCTGAATGAGCTGTGATCAGTCGAAAACAGGGATGGTGACGTCAGCTATCCATGATGGTGACCGCTATCTTCCTCTGTGGTATCACCGGTGTGGAAAACCGAATTGGACCGCTTCCTTCCCCCGTTTCAAACCCAGAATTCAGCACTGAGCACAGTGATTGCAGAGCTGGCGGGAGCCCGCATAATCCACAGGGCTGTATCTTTGCGTTGCTCTCTCGTCGTTTCCCAGCGCGCATTGCAGACACTAGCCGTGGGGCGATTTGCTGAATAAGCAGCATGACCCTCCGTGAGGACAAATCACTGGCATTTGAGCCCCTGTAGCTGGTCCTTGTGCAATGGAAATCCTTCCTGTAGGTTTTGGAGCACACCAATTTTCCTGGAAATTTCTAACAAGATAGATTTTAGCCGTTCTAACTCATCCTTCTCCTGCAATGTGAGGCGGTATACAGGGGTAATGAACTCCCATCACCGCCATAATATGATCCCCTGAAGTTAGTTTTCAGTACTAGGAAACAAACATGTATTTCAGGTGGATGAATATTTCTGAGAATAATCTTCTCAAACGTTGATTATAAATCCAAATACATGAATATGAATGAATTTAGTTAGTGTATAATAAGACACATATATTTTATATTTTGAATAATCAGCAGAGTGAATATATATATATATATATATATATATATATATATATATACACACACACACACACACACACACACACACACATACACCCCTAAATACAGACATTACAAAGTAGCATTATGTATGCCAATCGAAATTCACCATGAAATATATATCATCCACAGATCCAAAAATATTGATTTTACTAAATATGGATTTATGTTGTTCAACTAGGAAGCTCATCCATAGGTTGAATTTTCAGTTCCAACAGCATTTAGAAGAAGTGTTTTCTTCTAACAATTTGTATTTGCCAAGTCAGTTACCTCACAAATATGTACATGTGATACCATGTAGTATTCTATATGTGCATATAAAAATGCATGTGCTGAATAGGCTACAGAGAAAGGGAGACAGGAATTCACATATTTGTTAACTTTAAAAACACATAGAGAACTATTTTAACTACAAATTGACAAGATTTATAACACCAAACCTTTATCATGCAAAAGGAAAGTACAACTATACACCATGCCTCTTCTGAACTGGTTGTATTTCTATTCTGTGTGGGTTATTTTACTCCATCATATTAGGATTAGTAGTCAGAGTCTAGTAGGTTATGGGTTAGTGTCAGGGATTTAGTATTTCGAATTGAAAATAGGAAAATAAATTCAATATTTATGCAAATATGTGCTACAAAAAAATCTTCCCACTCTCATCCAGAACAATGCCTTGACATCACCTTCGCTTAAAGTAAGACACAATTAGAGGAGATGAGTTACAAAAATCTGTGAATACATATCTGGAATGGAATATGCTCAGGAGTTCATATCCTTGGAGGTGGTATAGGAGTTTCCAAAAGTAAGGGACAGGGTAAACACTCCACAAACATGGAGCTCTGCTGGCCTAAAGACTTTTGAGAAACTGCCTCTGAGTTTGGGAACTTGAAATATATGTTGTTGTCAGGAGATTAAGCTTCCGTTTTAGTTAGACCATCATAACTGGGTCTGCATCTATGTGACCTGGAGGACATTGTTTCTTATTTCCCAATGAACATGAGGCAGCAGTGCTGAATTTTCTCTTTGTAGGTAAACTGTAGCCACTGCGCACTAAGTGTCTCCTCGTGTTTACTGTAAATCCATTTTTTCATCCTCCAATTTTTGTGGTGTTTCTTGCTGCTGCACTGGGAGTTTGGTATTTGTTTTTTGAAATACAAAGAGTTCCACTGGGACAAAGTGCTGGAGGGAATTCTGTCACATGTGGTGGGTCAGGGTCTGCAGGAGAATGCACCAAGCAAGCTTCTTTCCCACAGAGCTTGCCCCATTGACCATAGCAACCTGATTCTGAACATTGCCCTGAAACCTTTCCATATAACAAGATGCTTTTACATACAAGGGTCTGCTGGATGCAAAATGTCAGTCACAAGCCATTTGGAAGCCAATGACAGATAAACATGGCCTCACCACAGATGTTATATCAGACACCTCCCCACCACTGCTCTAGGCCAACTACTCAGCAGGCTCCAACTTACTGGCATCTCTGTTCTACACCATTTTCATGAAACCAAGTCAATCAAGGCACTGTCTGGTATACTCATGATCAGCAACAGGAATCCAAAGGTTCTCCAGTGCCACCTGGTAAAGGGAATTTCAAAAATTTGGTGGTATTTATGTAGCTATTTTTAAGGATGAAGTTGGAGGCACTGTGGGTTTCCAATCATTCAGGAACCATTAAATGGCGAGGAAACTCATTTGAACGAAAGAAATGGAGAACTATCACAGGCAAAGCTTTCCAAAGTGTGGCCAAAAGTTCACATGAAGCCAGGCTCATTGAGGTCTACAATGTGAGCTGCATGTGTGTTTTGACTCTCAACTATGGCTGCCAAGTCATTAACAATAAAATCGTGTGATATCCTGGCTGAGATTACTTGTGCTCTGTGGAAAGCCACCCTGGGCCTAGATCTCAGTTTCCAAGGGCGAATCTCATGTGTGGCCTCCTAAAATCCCAACACAATTCATGGCAATACTTCTCTGAGGACAGTTCCACAACTCAGTCTCTAAGGGGAATCACACCAGAGTTCAAGCCCAGGTGGAACCAGACATCTCTTCCAACCGCCACACAAATGACCACAATTAAAAACAAAAGACTCCCACATGGCACTCATCTTCTTCCATATAGACACTAATAATAACCTCTGGATGGAGGTTTCCATGAGGGGCACAGACCAACACAGTGTTCAAAATAAGCACCCTCGCACCTCATTTGTCACAAGTCAGGGTTGCCTGGACACCCTTCCTTTGAACACGGAATGATCATAGAGCCCTGCCTTTAATACTGCTCCACAATTCCAATTTGAGGCTTACTGACTGTGGGATTTAGATTCTTTATGTGAACTGGAGTCATGCGTAATCACAAGCACCAATGGGCTAGACTCTGCAGGGCTTTGAAGTACTCATTTAATGCAAAGGATCCCTATTCTCACTTGATGGAGATCAGGAACCTTACAGAGGAAGGAGACAGACGTAGTCCACAATGAATGCTTTTTGGACATTTTGGATTTGGGTGCACACATGGGATCTTTCTTTAGGTCCATTAGGTGCTGAGTATCTAAGCCACAGACTCACACAGGGCCAAGTGGCCAATTCAGACACATCCATTTCCAAACAATTAAGCAAGGAGCCCCAGGTGATGCCCATTCATTTCCATTTGAAAACTGTTTTCTTCAGGCTTCACAAAGGCGTGGCCTAATCAAAGACCTTCCTGTTATTCAGTGCAACAGAAGAATAGGTATGCAAAAGGCCCAAAGCAGGGTTTCTCCACAGAGACTTTACTGGTCACATCGATATCTGAGTTTTCTGAGATGCTCCAATTCCCTTCAGCTATCCTGTACATGGCCATGTCCCAGAGCTTGGAAGTGGTACATATCTTGGACAAATAACCATTAGCCTATTATGGTTAGTGGCCAGAATTCAGGCAGAAAACAGAAACTTAGGAAGACAGTAGGTGTTGCCCATCCAGAAGGCAAGCCAAGCCAATCTATAAATTGGGAAGGATGAATGCTGGGAAGCTTTCTACTAGACAGAACACACCCATTGATGCATGCTCTTTCTAATGTCTTCATCCACGAACACAGTGGGATACCCAGACATAGAAACACACTCCTTGTCAAACGACTTTCTAGAAACCATCCACTCCAAAATGAACAAACTGCCTTTCCTACCTATTCTCAGAAAATGAGACAAGACCACAAACTCACACCCAACCCACAAAGGCACCTCCTACCCCCAAGTAGGTCTGTGACTATCCGGAGTGTCCTCTGACTGGTGGGCCATACTATGTTCCCAGAAATGGCCTGTCCTGTCTCAGATCTGGTCTCCTTGGCCAACTCTGTGAGGTTATTAGGAGCCAGCGGTGAGCCATTCCCTTGAGATGACTTTTTCTCTCTCAGGTTCTTCATAGCTGCCTACATCTTCTCCAGGGATCATTTCTGTATGGACCTTTGAGGATCTTAGCATGTGGAAGATCCGCTACATTCCTGAATTGAAAGACCAACTCTGTCCCTAATCTTCTGTAAAGTTAGATTGAGGGAACAGTGTATGGTTAGGATTAATAACATGTTCGATATGAGTTAGGAATCATTCTGCAGGAATGATTGGGAACCTGCAATATTTACAAGAAAATATAGGTGAAATATTAGTATGTAAACAGAAATGTAGGTAAGATTTGAAGCCCAGAAGGGCATTGGGCCCTTGATTGGGATACTTAGATTTGAATTATTTTCTGCAGAGATGTCTCAGATTAATCGATGTACAATGGCATAGGACCTTGTACGTTGGATGATGAAATGTTGATGAGAAGTTCTAGTCAAAAAGGGATAGTTGGAATTATTAGAAAGATATTCAGTTTCAGAAAGAAGAGTGAGTATAGGTTTTGGACAAAAAGTTCTCTAGCAATAGGGTTTCGGATAGAGAGTGAATTTAAATGTGAGCACATGTGAAGAGTCAGTCACAATGATGAACTGGGGAACATATGTCAGAAAGCAGATATCAATAGAGACATTAAGAAATCAGGAAAACTATAAAGTGAGTGATAGGATTAGATATTTTCAACAGGGTTGAGTTTGAATATATAATCTTAAGAAGAAAAAAATATGTTGTCACAAATAGGATTGACATTTGAGAACATTAGGCAACATGGACATGGATGTTTTTAGTAATCCATGCTCACTTTCAATTTAGGCTTTGGTACAATCATAAGTTTGACCTTTGCATTTTGTGTCCCGAATATTACTATGATAAAATGTATATGTACATCGGGTGACATAAGTATTTCTTATACCATTTCTGGGAGCAATATTTTGAAGATGTATAAATTATTATTGGCGGTACAAAGATATGTACCCTGTCTATGAATATAGAATTAATGCATGAATTGACAATAATGTGAATAAATAATATAACTGTTTCCACTTTAAATAATGGATTGAATTGATATGTGAAAATATACACAAAAACTTATATTGATATACAATCATTCATTCCAACCAGTTACACATCTAATTGTAAAATTGCGTTATGTTTTATTATAAAGATTGTGTGAGATTTGCTTCAAAAGTGATTATGGAAATCGAAAAAATTGTGTTTGGAAAGAAGTCTCATTAAAAGACCAGTCAAGAAACCTGGAGGAATACATGTGTTCTGAAGCAGGAAGTGATTGAAAGTGAAACAAATGCCTATAAATTTGTGAATTCGTGGATGAAATATATATCCTATGATGTGCATAAACTGAAGAAATATTAACGAACCAGTGTTGAATAAAAATGAACATCAAAATACACACCATGTCCCATAGGAATCTAATTGCATTGATGTTAAACTGGGTCAATTACTGTAGAAATATTAGGATTTATATGCACCATTCACTGAAGTTAGTTTTAAGTACTAGGAAACAAATATGTAGTTCAGGTGAATGAATATTTCTGAGAATAATCTTGTGAAATTTTTATTATAAATCCACATACATGAACATGAATGAATTTCGGTAGTGTATATAAGACACATATATTTCATATTTTGAAAAATCTTGAGAGTGTATATATATATATATATATATATATATATATATATATATACACACACACACACACACACACACACCCAAAACACACACAGAGATATTAAAAAGTACCAATATATAAGCCAATCAATATTCATCATGAAATATATAACATCCACAGATGCAAAATTATTTATTGTACTGAGCATGGATTTATGTACAATGTTGTTCTCCTAGGAAGCTCACACATAGGTTGAATTTTCAGTTCCAACAGCGTTTAGGAGGAGTGATCTTTTCTCACAATTTGTATCTCCATGTCAGCCAAGTCACAAAAATGTACGTGTGATACCAGGTAGGATTCTATATGTGCATATAAAAATACATGTGCTGAATAGGCTACAGAGAAAGGGAGACAGGAATTCACGTATTTGTTAACTACAAAAACCCATGGTGAACTATTTTAATTAAAAATTGACTAGATTTATAACACCTACACTTTATCATGCAAAAGGCAAATCCAACTATACACCATGCCTTCTCTGAACTGTTTGTATTTCAATTCTGTTTGCATTATTTCTCTCCACCATATTAGGGTTAGTAGTCAGAGTATAGTAGGGTATGGGTTAGTGTCAGGGATTCAGTATTTTGAATGTAAATTAGGAAAATGAATCAAATGTGTATGCAAATATGTGCTACACAAAATCTTCCTACTCTCATTCACAACAATACCTTGACACTGTCTTTGCCCCAAGTAAGACAAAATAAAAGAAGAAGGGTTAGAAAATCTGTGAATACATATCAGGAATGGAACATGGTTATGAGTTCACAATCTTGGAGGTGGTAGAGGAGTTTCCAAAAGTAATGGACAGGGTAAATACTGCACAAATATGGAGATCTGCCAGCCTAAAGACTCCTGGAGAACCTGGCTCTGAGGTTGGCCACTTGAAGTATATGTTGTTGTCAGGACCTATGGCTTCCTTTCTAGTGAGACCACCAAAGCTGGGTCTCCATCTATGTGACCTGCAGAACATGGTTTCTTATTTTCCAAAGAACGTGAGGCAGCAAGGCTGAATTCTCTCTTTGTAAGTAAACTCTTGCCACTGAAGGCTAAGTGTGTCCCCGTGTGGAATGTGAAGCCATTTGGTCATCCTCCACTTTTCATGGTGTTCTTGCTGCTGCACTGGGAGTTTGGTATTGGCTTCAGGAAATACAAGGAATTCTACTGGGTCACAGTGCTGGAGGGAGATCTGTCACGTGTTGTGCGTCAGGGTCTGCAGGAGAATGCACCAACCAGGCTTCTATCCCACATAGCTTGCCCCCTTGACCATAGCAACCTGATTCTGAACATTGCCCTGAAATCTCTCCATTCAACAAGATTCCTTTACATACAAGGGTCTCCTGGCTGCACCATGTCAGTTACAAGCCTTTTTGCAGATCCACATGACCCCACCACAGAAGTTTTATCACAGACCTGCAAAACACTCCTCTAGGCCCACTACTCAGCAGACTTTAACTTATTTGCATCACTGTTCTACACCATTTTCATGAAACCCAGTCAATCAAGGCACTGTCTGGTACACTCATGATCAGCAACAGGAAATCCAAAGTGTATCCAGTGTCACCTGGTGATGGGAATTTCAAATTTTTATGATGTTTATCTAGCCATTTTTCAAGGATGAGATTGGAGGCACTGTGGGATTTAATTCATTCTGGAAACATTAAATGGTGAGAAAGCCCATGTCAATGAAAGATCTGGAGAACTCTCACAGGCAAGACTTCCCAAAGAGTGGCCAAAAGATCAAATGAAGCCAGGCCCATTGAGGACTACAATGTGAGGTCCATGTGTGTTTTTATTCTCAACTATGGCTGTCAAGTCTTAAAGAATAAAATCATGTGATATTCTGGCTCAGATTCCCAGTGCTCTGTGGGAAGCCCCCTGGGCCTAGATCTCAGTTTCCAAAGGCCACTACCATGCGTGGCATCCAAAAATCCCAACACAATTCATGGCAATACATCTCTGCAGTCATTTCCAGAACTCATTCTCTAAGAAGACTCACACAAGAGTTCAAGCCAAGGTGGACCCAGTCATCTCTTCCATCAGCCAAACAAATGACCACAATTAAAACCAAAATACTCCCACATGGCTCTCAACTACTTCCACATAGACACTCATCATAACCTCTGGCTGGAAGTTTCCATGAGGGGCGCAGCTTAAGACAGTATTCAAAATATGCTCCCTACCCTCATTTGTCTAAAGTCAGGGTGGCTTGACAACCTATCTGTGAACAAGGAGTGATCAAATAGGCCTGCCATTAATACTGCTCTGCTTCTCCAATTTGAGCCTAATGTCTGTGGGGTTTAGATTCTTTATGTGAATTGGAGTCATGAGAAAATCCAAGCACCTATGGGCTTGCCTCTGCAGGGCTTTGAAAAACTTTTTGAACCAAAGGATACCTATTCTCACTTGATGGAAGTAGGAACCTTACAGAGGAAGGCGAGAGACTTCATCCACAAGACTGCTCTTTTTCCATTTTGGTTTTGGATGCACACATGAGATCTTTCTTTAGATTCATCAGGTGGTGAGAATCTAAGTCACAGCCTCACGCAGGGCCAAGAGGCTGATTCAGACACATCCCTTTCCACGGCAATTAAGCAAAGAGCAACAGGTGATGCTCATTATTTTCCATTAGAAAACTGTTTTCTTCAGGCTTCACAAAGGGGTGAACTGAGGCAAAGACCTTCCAGTCATTCAGGGCAAAGGAACAATAGGTAAACAAAAGGCCCAAATCAGTGTTTCTCCACTGACACTTTACTGGTCACACTGATATCTGAGTTTTCTGAGTTCCTCTCCATTCCCTTCAGCTATCCAGTACAAGGCCATGTTACAGAGTTTGGAGGTGGTACATATCTTTTACAGAAAACCATGAGCCTATTCTTGAGAGTGGTCAGAATTCAGGAAGAAAACAGGAACTTAGGAAGATAGCAGGTGTTGCCCATTCATAAGGAAAGACGTAGTCCATTCATAAATTTGGCAGGATGAATGCTGAGAAGCTTTCTAATAGACAGAACACATCCATTGATGCATTCTCTTGTCTAATGTCAATAACCACAGACACAGTGGGATACACAAACCCACAACCACACCCACAAAGGCGACTCTTTCCTCCAAGTTGGTCTGTGACTATCCAGAGTGTCCTCTGACTGGTGGGCCATACTATGTTCCCCAAAATTGCTTGTCCTGTCTCAAATCTGCTTTCCTTTGCCAACTCTTGAAGTAGTCAGGAGTCAGCGGTGAGCCAATACCTGCTTTATCAGGAAAGAACCATCTTCAGAGCTTCCCTGGCATTTGGCCATCCTCACATCAGTAGGTAAGTGCCGCAGCCCGGCTGGCTGGGCAAAATAACCGGGGGGGGGGGGGTGACGAACAACTTGTGTAGACTGATGCAGCAGGAGTGGAAGCCGTTTATTGTTGAATAAGACCGGTATTTATACATTTTACACAGCCTATCTAATTAGCATGAAATAGATACAGCAGTCAAACAATAAGGAATCTCCACACTTAATGGCTCACTTTTGTTACTTCACAAACCACTCCCTCTGGCATTTTGCCAGGCACCATCCAGACTTGTTTACAGACTCTAACATTTCTCAGGCAAAAAAACAGGTGCCAATCTGACTTGTTTACAGACCTTAACATTTCCCCCTTTGTTTAATTTAAATAAGGACTATAGTGTTTTTTACAGAAACACCATAAATAACCTGCTAGAAACAGAAAGGGAGGATACAAAATGTTACAATACCAAGCCAATTGATGGCTCCATGCAAGAAGCCCTTGGAAAACTTATACCAGCAATGACACCGTTAGCAAAGATACCGAGTTACAAGTTGTTGTAGATTACAGTTTGTTGTCTCAGTCCAGATAAAGCAGTGTCTCAATAGATTAACTCAGAGTTCAGGTAAATCACAGTCCAGGTAAGTTCTGCAGGCAGCTAGCTTAAGTTGTAGTAGCAGAAACAGCGATAGCTCCAAAGTCTCCTCGGGTTCTCAGCCGAAGTTTCCTCCAGTTCTCAGCAACATTGTAAATTCTTCCACCTTTGTTTTCACCGGCACTTGGACGAAGGCAGGAACTCCGGATGGCTAAAGAAAATCCTGTAGCATTTCACTAAGAAAACAACCTTCTGAACAATTTTAGTACATTATCTCAAGGTTTTTTACATTTGAAATAAGCCTTAATAGTACTCATTACTCATCAGCCTGCAGGTGTGGGAGACCCATTGTAGTTACTGGCCTTGGAAATGATCAAACTTCAGGGATGCCAGTAGCATCTTCTGCCAGCTGTAGCATCCTGGGCAGCCCCAGATGGCCCCAGGGAGACTCCTGGGCTCAAACTGCTTCCGGGCACAGGGAGCAAAAGGCTGCGAGACTGTGCCTCCAGGTCAGGTCTAGATTTGGGCTCACAGTGGTGATCCGCTCCCCCAGGCAGGGGGGCGGGGAAGAGCCCGCAACTGCCTCTTGGAAAATTCTTGCTGCGCCATGATCGGCTTGGGCAGGTGGCAGCCGCCTTGTCATTTCACGCACCCTCCAGTATCGAAAAGTATTCAGTAGTAGCCTTTTGCTGCAACTTTTTTCCTGATAATCCTTCTTTTTCTGTACTTTCTTTTTCTTTCTGACTAGAGTTTCTGGGCTTTTATCAACACATGCCCTAACTATTCTTGGTTCCACTGGGGTGCCTTTTTCTCTTATCAATTTACTTCTCACCCTTTCCATATTTTCATCACAAAGACAATACAACATTTCAAGACAAAACAAGACACAAACATACTGCATCAATCTTCTCCATTTTCTTGAAATGGCCATTTTTTCTATCGCCCTATCTGCCTAGGAACAAGCAGATTGCTCCCGTTCTATCTATCGACAGAAAGCTTTTTTTGTCCCTTACCCGTGAGTGTCCCGGGGCTCCCCGTAACGGGCCACCATCTGCCGCAGTCCCGCTGCAGCAGAATAACCTGGGGGGTGACGAATAACTTGTGTACGTTGATGCAGCAGGAATGAGAGTCGTTAATTGTAAGATCTGAGCGATATTTATACATTTTACACAGCCTATCTCATTAGCATAAAATAGATACAGCAGTCAACCAATAAGGAATCTCCACACTTAATGGCTCGCTTTTGTTACTTCACAAACCACTCCCTCTGGCATTTTGCCAGGCGCCATCCAGACTTGTTTACAGACTCTAACATTTCTCTGGCAAAATAACAGGTGCCAATCTGACTTGTTTACAGACCTTAACAGGTAAGAAGAAAGACTGACTCTGTCTTTGGTAAATTCAAACAAGTGAGACCACTGGGACTGGGATTGGTAATGGCTCTGGGTGCCTGGCTTTCTGGATCCCAAGTTCAGAGACTTTCATCACCAAGGAAGTGAGGTGTGGTCACTTCTTTCAGGAAATGAATGAGGTCACTTCCTTGGCAACCACTTTGTCCTAACAGTTGCTTCCAAGGGTCCCATGAGATGGAGGCTGCCCCTACTTCCTGTGACACTTTCATATGTTAGAATGCTATATCAACCATACGCACATGGGAAGAGCTTTCCATACAGGCCTGGTTTGGTCTACTCTACATTAAGAACAATGAGGCTGATTCAGACACATTCCTTCATCCTACCAGGTTGTTTGCCATGGAGATGTCTTTTGCTCTCTCAGGTCCTTCATAGCTGCCTACATCTTCTCCAGAGATCATTTCTGCATGTACCTTTGATGTTCTCAGCAGGTGGAAGATCCCATACATTCTTGTATTGTAAGACCAACACTGTCGCTGCTCTTCAGTAAAGTTAGATTGAGGGAACAGTGTATGATTAGTGTTATTAACATGTTCAATATGGGTTAGGAACCATTCTGCTGGATGAATAATGGTATTGGAAACCTGTGATATTTATAAGAATATAGAGGTGAAATATATGTACAAAAACAGAAATCTAAGTAAGATTTGAAGCTCAGAAGGTCATTTGTCCCTTGATTGGGATACTTAGCGTTGAATTACATTCTGCACAGATGTTTCAGATAAATCGATATACAATGGCATAGGACCTTTCACCTTGGATGATTGAATGTAGAAGAGAATATCCAGTCAAAAAGTGATAGTCGGTAGGATTAGAAAGATATTCGGTAGGTTTAAGAAGAAGAATGAGTGTAGGATTTGGAACAAAAGTTCTTTAGAAGTAGGGTATCGCTAAGAGAGTGAATGTAAATATCAGCACATGTAACGAGGAAGTCACAATGATTAACTGGGAAAAATATGTAGGAAAGCAGATATCAATAGAGACATTACAAAATCAGGCAAAGTATAAAGTGAGTGACAGGATTAGACATTTTCAACATGGTTGAGTTTGAATATATAATCTTTGGAAGAAACAAATATGTAGTCACCAATAGGATTTTCATTTGAGAGCATTAGGAAACCTGGACATGGATGTTTTTAGTAATCCATGTTCACTTTTCATTTAGGTTTTGTACAATCATAAGTGTGACCTTTGCTTTTTGTGTCCAGAATATTACTGTGATAAAATGTATATGTAGATCAGGTGACATGAGTATTTCTTCCACCATTTCTGGGTGCTATATTTTGAGGATGTATAAATTAGTATTGGGGGTACCAAGAGGTGTACCTGTGTCTATGAATATAGAGATAATTCGTGAATAGGCTGTACTGTGAATAAATAATATAACTGGTTCCACTTTAAATAATGGATTGAATTGATATCTGAAACTAAGTAAGAAATCTTATATTGATATACAACCATTCATTCCAACCAGTTACACATCTAATGGTAATATTAGTGTTATGGTTTATTGTGACGGGTTTGTGAGTTTTGCATCAAATATGATAATGGAAATCGAAAATAATGTGTTTGGAAAGAAGTCTCATGAAAAGAGCAGTCAAGAAACATGGAGGAATACATGTGTTCTCAAGCAGGAAGTGATTGAAAGTGAAACAAATGCCTATAAATTTGCGAAATTTTGATGAAACATATATGCTATGATGTGCATAAACTGAAGAAATAGTAATGTACCAGTGTTGAATAGAAATGAACGTCAAAATGCAAATCATGTCTCATAGGAGTCTACTTGCATTGATGTTCAACTGGGTCAGTTACTGTAGAAATATTAGGATTTTGGGGGGGATTAATAATACAATTTATTTTAGCACTAGCATGCCACAGAATGTAGAGGAAAGATCAATGGATTTTTAGTTATAGCACTAATAATGTAACATTTAGTGACTATTTTGGATAGTCTAGAAATTACATAAGGCTATGTAACATAATTTTTTTTTTTTATTTAACATTCATCAAAGCTTGGAATTTTCGTAATATTTCTTCTTTTTTATTTTTTATTTTTTCAGTTGTTGATTGATCTTCATTTTGTTTATTTGTATGTGGTGCTGAGAATAGAACCATGTGCCTCACATATGGTAGAAAAGCATGTTACCACTGAGCCACAAACCCAGCCCCTCCACTTTTATCTTAACATCATACACTCATGTCCCTCTTCTTTACGCACTTTCTTCCTCATTTTCCCCCTTCTCTCCCTTCCTTTTTCATTTCCCCTCCATATCTATTTTTCTCTCATGTCATTACAAACAGTAGTATGTTATGAAATTTAAATTTAAGACTGTTTTTTATAGTCATTCTTTTTATTGAGAAAATTTAAAAATTATAATCGCCTGATAGATATATTACAATACATTTATTATACATATGTATCCATATTCATGCATATTCATTACATGTTATATATATATATATTTAAAAGTACTTTGATTTTCTTGTTAGAAATAATATAGACCAAGTCTTTCTTAATTCTCAATTCTTCCATAATTAACATCTTACAGTGAAAATCAAATAAACATATTTAAGTAAACAGGTATCATTCTTATTTATCAATACTGATAATTTAAGGTTTTATATCACATTAAGCTGTAATATGGCATATTAACTCTTATGAATTAGAGAAATTTTATTTGAACAACCTATTATTTAAGGACCATATGCACTGACATTTTAAATGGCTTTTTTGTGATTTCAATTTCTATCAATTGTGTATTAATTGCCAAATACTTATTTTAGTACTTTTCAAGTTCATAATTGATATAAAGTCAATTGTTTAATTCTTCTTGTAAGTAGTTACTTATTACAGTAGGGACATTATTAATAATACCACATCTTCATAAGAAAAATGGTACAAATTTATTTTCATGCAAAATTAAGAATAATTGCATGCTCTAAATGTTTGATTGTTGATACATATAACAAAGAGCTTTTGATGAGTCTCTTCCCCAGTAAAACATAAAATGCAAAGATAAAGTTAGGTTTGTATGTCCAAATAAAGATAAGAAAAAATACACATTATCAGCTAGAAACTATTAAATAAAAGATGAAAAGAACAATCCAACACATTGTACGAACTTGTCAGATGAGGTAGTATTCTGGAAGAATAGCCTAAGACTAGACATTGTCCATGACAAAATATTCACGAAAAAAATGAAATATGAAAAGTGTAGAAAATGCTATGCATTTTTCATGAAGTTAGGTGAATTATCCTTTAATCTCAATTTGTGTGCATTTTCTGGTAAAATAAATTTGTGATATTTACAACTACACAAAACAAAGTTTCTGCATAACAAAATGAATACATCTGAACCCATTTTTAGCTGATTTCTTCCCACTAAATTTTAAACCTTTATTTATTTATTTATTTTTATTGGTTGTTCAAAACATTGCAAAGCTCAAGATATATCATCTTTCATACATTTGACTTAATTGGGTTATGAACTCCCATTTTTTCCCCAAATACGAATTGTAGAATCACATCGATTACACATTCACATTTTTACATAATGGCAAATTAGTAACTGTTGTATTCTGCTACCTTTCCTATTTCCTACTTTCCACCCTCTCCTCCCCTCCCATCTTCCCTCTCTACCTCGTCTGCTATTGTTCAATTCTCTCCATTGTTTCCCCCCCACTTCCCCTCACAACATCTTATATGCAATTTTGTGTAACATTGAGGGTCTCCTACAATTTTCATAAGCTTTTCCTTCTCTCTCCCTTTCTCTCCCCCCATTCGTCTTTGTTTAATGTTAATCTTTTCCTCATGCTCTTCCTCCCTGTTCTGTTCTTATTTGCTCTTTTTGTATCAGAGAAGACATTTGGCATTTGTTTTTTAAGGATTGGTTAGCTTCGCTTAGCATAATATGCTCTAATGCCATCCATTTCCCTGCAAATTCTATAATTTTGTCATTTTTTGTGCTGTGTAATACTCCATTGTTTATAGATGCCACATTTTTTTTTTATCCATTAATCTATTGAAGGGCATCTAAGTTGGTTCCACAGTCTAGCTATTGTGAATTGTGCCGCTATGATCATTGATGTGGCAGTATCCCTATAGTACGCTCTTTTAAGATCCTCAGGGAACAGTCCAAGAAGGGTGATATCTGGGTCAAATGGTGGATCCATTTCCAGCTTTCTCAGGAATACCCATACTTCTTTCAAATTTGCCTCACCAATTTGCAGTCCCACCAGCAGTGTACAAGTGTAGACTTTTCCCCACATCCTTGCCAACACTTATTGTTGTTTGACTTCATAATGGCTGCTCATCTTACTGGAGTAAGATGGTATCTTAGGGTGGTTTTGATTTGCATTTCTCAGACTGCTAGAGATGGTGAGCATTTTTTCATGTACTTGTTGATTGATTGTATGTCCTCCTCTGTGAAGTGTCTGTTTTGGTCCTTGGCCCATTTGTTGATTGGGTTATTTGTTATCTTATTGTTTAATATTTTGAGTTCTTTGTATATTCTGGATATTAGGGCTCTATCTGAAGTGTGAGGGGTAAAAATTTGTTCCCAGGTTGTAGGCTCTCTATTTACCTCTCTTATTGTTTCTCTTCTTGAGAAAAAACTATTTAGTTTAAGTAAGTCCCATTTGTTTATTCTTGTTATTAACTCTTGGGCTATTGATGTCTTATTAAAGAATTTGGAGCCCGACCCCACAGTATATAGATCGTAGCCAACTTTTTCTTCTATGAGACGCAGTGTCTCTGATTTGATATCTAGCTCCTTGATCTATTTTGAGTTAACTTTTGTGCATGGTGAGAGAACGGGATTCAGTTTCATTTTGTTGCATATGGATTTCTAATTTTCCCTGCACCATTTGTTGAAGATGCTATCCTTCATCAATTGCATGTTTATAGCCACTTTATCAAATATAAGAAAGTTGTAATTTTGTGGATTGGTTTCTCTGTCCTCTATTCTATACCATTGGTCCACCTGCCTGTTTTTGTACCAGTACCACACTGTTTTTGTTACTATTGCTTTGTAGTAAAGTTTGAACTCTGGTATCACTATACCTCCCGATTCACACTTCCTGCTTAGAATTCCTTTTGCTATTCTATGTCTTTTGTTTTTCCATATGAATTTCATGATTGCTTTATCATTTCTACAAGAAATGCCGTTGGGATTTTGATTGCTTTAAACCTGTAGAGAACTTTGGGTAATTTTGCCATTTTGATGAATTTAGTTCTGCCTATCCATGAACAGGGTACATTTTTCCATCTTCTAAGATCTTTTTCTATCTCTCTCTTTAGGGTTCTGTGGTTTTCACCTCTTTTGTTAGGTTGATTTCCAAGTATCTTATTTTCTTTGAGGATATTGTGAATGGAGTGGTTTTCCTCATTTCCATTTCAGAAGTTTTGTTGCTGATATACAGGAATGACTTTGATTTATGCGTGTTGGTTTTATATCCTTCATTTATTAACTCTAGCAGTTTCTTTGTAGACCCTTTTGGGTCTGTTAAATATATTACCATGTCATCCACAAATAGCGATAATTCAAGTTCTTCTTTTCTTATTTTTATGCCTTTAATTTCTTTTGTTTGTCTAATTGCTCTGGCTAGTATTTCAAGAACTAAATTGAATAGAAGTGGTGATAGAGGGCATCCCTGTCTTATTGCAGATTTTAGAGGGAATGCCTTCAGTTTTCTCCATTTAGGATGATCCTAGCCTGAGGTTTAGCATATATAGCTTTTACAATGTTGAGGTAAGTTCCTGTTATCCCTAGTTTTTCTAGTGTTTTGAACATAAAGGGATGCTGAACTTTGTCGAATGTTTTTACTACATCTATCGAGATGATCATATGGTTCTTGTCCTTAAGTCTCTTGATGTGGTGAATAGCATTTATTGATTTCCGTATATTGAACCAGCCTTGCATTCCAGGGATGAATCCTACTTGATCATGGTGCACAACTATTTTGATATGCTTTTGTATTCAATTCACACGGATTTTATTGAGAATTTTTGCATCCAAGTTCATTAGAGATATTGGTCTGTAGTTTTCTTTTTTGAAGTGTCTTTGTCTGGTTTTGGGATCAGGGTGATTTTGGACTCCGAGAATGAATTTGGAAGAGCTCCTTATTTTTCTATTTCTTGATATAGCTTGAAAAGTATTGGTATTAATTCTTCTTCGAAGGTTTTGTTGAACTCCGCTGTATACCCATCAGGTCCAGGGCTTTTTTTGGTTGGTAGTCTTTTGATGGCTTCTTCTATTTCTTCCTTTGTTTTTGGTCTGTCTAAATTGTGTGTGTCTTCCTGACTGAATCTGGGCAGATCTTATGACTTAAGAAATTTATCGATATTTTAACTATCTTCTATTTTATTGGAAAATAGGGTTTCAAAATACTTTCTAATTATCTTCTGTATTTGTGTACTGTCTGTTGTGATATTGCCTTTTTCATTCCGTATGTTAGTAATTTGAGTTCTCTCTCTTCTTCTTATCCTTAGCATGGCTAAGGGCCTGTAAATCTTATTTATTTTTTCAAAGAACCAACTTTTAGTTTTATCAATTTTTTCAATTTTTTTTGTTTCAATTTCGTTGATTTCTGCTCTAATTTTAATTATTTCTTGTCTTCTACTACATTTGCTGTTGTTTTGCTCTTCCTTTTCTAGGTTTTTGATGTGTACTGTGAGTTTATTTATTTGTTGTTTTATTCTTTTTATGAGGAAAGAACTCCAAGAAATGAATTTCCCTCTTAAAACTGTCTTCTTTGTGTCCCATTGATTCCAGTTTGTTGTGTCTGTATTGTCATTTGATTCTAAGAATTTTGTAATCTCCTCCTTTATGTCTTCTGTAACCCATTGATCATTCAGTAGAATATTGTTCATTTTCCATGTGATGTAGGATTTTTCCTTTCTTCTTTTCTCATTCATTTCCAGTTTTATTCCATTATGATCAGATATGGTGCATGGTATTATCTCCACGCCTTTATATTTACTAAGAGTTGCCCAATGGCATAATATATGGTCTAACTTGGAGTAGGATCCATGTGCTGCTGAGAATAAAGTGTATCCACTTGATGACGGTTGATATATTCTATATATGTCGGTTAAGTCACGGTTATTGATTGTGCTGTTGAATTCTATAGTTTCTTTATTCAGTTTTTTATAAAGGATCTATCTAATGTCGAGAGCGGTGTGTTGAAGTCACCCATAATTATTGTGTTGTAGTCTATTTGACTCTTGAACTTGAGGCGAGTTTGTTTTATGAGCGTTGCAGCTCAATTGTTTGGTGCATACCAATTGATAATTGTTATGTCTTGTTGGTGGATGGTTCCTTTTAACAATATATAGTGTCCTACTTTATCCATTTTGATTAACGTAGGTTTGAAGTTGATTTTATATGATATGAGTATGGCCACTCCTGCTTGCTTCCGAGGGCCATGTGAGTGGTATGATTTTTCCCAACCTTTCACTTTCAGCCTGTGTATGTCTTTACCTATCATATGAGTCTCTCGAAGGCAGCATATTGTTGGATTTATTTTTTTGATCCAGGTTACTAGCCTATGTCTCTTGATTGGTGAGTTTAGTTTAGATTTTTAACATTTAAGGTTACAATTGAAATATGATTTGTACTTCCAGTCATGTTTATTTATTTATTTATTTTAATTTGGGTAGTTTTTACTTTTTGGTTATTTTCTTACCCCTTTACTGAGATACCTCCCACTGTTAGTTTTGGGCACTATTTTTCAATTCCTCCTCTTGTAGTATTTTGCTCAAAATGCTTTGCAGTGCTGGTGTTCTGTCTGCGAATTCTTTTAGCTTTTGTTTATCAGGAAAGACTTAATCTCATTCTCAAATCAGAAGCTTAATTTTGCTGGATACAGTATTCTTGGTTGGAACCCATTATTTTTCAGTGTTTGAAATACATTGTTCAAAGATCTTCTCGCTTTCAAAGTCTGTGATGAAAAATCAATTGTTAACCTAATTGGTTTTCCCCTGAATGTTATCTGCCTACTTTCTCTCGTAGCTTTTAATATTCTCTCTTTGTTCTGTATGTTGGCTATCTTCATAATTATATGTCTTGGAGTTTGTCTATTATGGTTTTGAATGTTTGAGGTCCTGTATGCTTCCAGGATATGGCAATCAATTCCACATTTCATCTCTGGGAAGTTTTCTAGAATTATTTCATTTAATATGTTGTCCATTCATTTGGTTTCAATCTCTATGACTTCTTCTATCCCGATGAATCCCAATTTTGGTTTTTTTATGACATCCCACATCTCTTGAATAGTTGCTCATGGGATTTAAGCATGTTTTCTGTGTTGACTATATTCTTTTCAAGTTGACAAACTTTGTCTTCATTATCTGATGTTCTGACTTCTACTTGATCTAGTCTATTTGTAATATTCTTGTTTGAGTTTTTAATTTGTTTTATAGTTTCCTGCATTTCTAGAATTACTTTATGATTTTTTAAAAGATCTCTATCTCCTGGTAAAGCTTGTTCTTTGCCATTTGAATTTGTTTGTTTAATTCATTTTAAAAATATACTTTTATTGCTTGGACTTGCTGCCTCATGTCTTCTCTATTATTCCTTTCCATCTGAGTTAGGTATGACTTAAGTTTTTTCCCTATTCCTGTTTCTGATGCTTCTAGGTTCTCCTGTAGTATTAAGTTGTCCTTTATTGTTTGTAAACCTTTTTTTCCCTTGTTTTTTTATGATGTTCATGTTATTTTCCAGCTCTATTTGATTGCTGTGTTTCTGCTCTCTTCTATAGATTTGTTATGGGTTTATATATCTCTGTTTTCTCTCCTTTGTGTTGGTAGACTATGCCTGCTTAAGTGGATTCCGCTGTTAAGGAATTCTGACGGCCGAGCTCCAGTGATGTCATCTCTCTGCTGTGGTGGGCCCCAGGCTCCTTGCCGGAGTGTCCGAATTGGGGGGGTGGACTGGATTGTCTCTGGTTGGTTTCAGCTCCCGGTCGCTGGCAGGCCGGCAGTCTCCAGCCACCCAGTAGCGCGGGCAGCGGGTGGGCTGTCGTCGGCGGGTGGGTGATCTCTAGCCACACAATTGCGCTTTCGGTCGCCGGCAGGCGCGCGTTCAACAGCCATCAAGACATAGCTTCAGCAGGTGGGCTGGCGCCGGCAGGAATGTGATCTCCAGTTGCCCAGTCACACTGGCAACGGGCCGGTGTTCTCCAGCCACCTAGTCAGGAGGGCCTGACCTCTAGTCCCCTGGTTTATCTTGCTAGTCCTGATTTCTCCTGCTAGACCAGATTTCTCCTGAGTGATGCTTCTCAGCAGCTCAAACTCTTCTCTGGGTCTGCCGTTTGTTGGGTGTGGAGGGTGTCTATTGGGAACCCTGGAACTCTATTGTTTTAATTTTTTCCGCTTGCCCCTAGCCCCGCACTGGCTAGACAAGTTTCATTTTTGCCGCTGATGGGAAGGGGAGATGAAGGTCAGGTGCCTCTAGTTTTCCCCCAGTCTTTATGCAGACTTGCTCTGATTATCCCTCCCCCAAAAGCCTAGGAGAGATTTTATGCGAATTCCCCTCTGTATGTGAGATGAGCTGAGAAACACACACCTGTTTTATTGTTTCAATCTGTCGGGGAGTGGTGGTGGTTACTTCAGCTCTCCAAGATGGTGGCTGTTGGTTTCCTTTGTGGAGTTTCCGCTTTGGGGGATAGAAATGTACTGCTAACTTCCCCGTCTGAAATCCCGAATTCAGCTGGGGGCTCAGTGGGTGCTCAGCCAGCTGGATTCCACAGAATCCACAGCAACGTTTCTCCCTGCTTGCTGGTCACTTCTGTGTGGTGCCTCACCATTTGTAGACATGGGGCAGGTCACGCGGATCAATCAGAATGGATCTCCGGTTGCACAAGTGGCTTGTGTTTGAGACTCAATTACCGGACCTCGGTGGTGGAAATCATTCTTCTAGGTTTCGGTAAACACCCATTTTCCTGTAAGATCCTAACAAGATAGTTTTTCATCGTTCTAACTCGTTATTCACCTGCGCAGTGGCAGGGTACACTGGGTGTGATACACTGTCTTCACAGCCATCTTGCAATGCCGAAATATTAGGATTTGGATGCACCATTTACTGAAAACTGTTTCAGTACTAGGAAAAAATATGTATTTCAGGTGGATGAATATTTCTGAGAATATTTTTTTAAAAAGTGGATTATAAATCCACATACATGAATATGAATGAATTTAGGGAGTGCAAAATAAGAGACAAATATTTCATATTTTAAAAAATCTGGAGATATATATATATATATATATATATATATATATACACACACACACACACAGACATTAAAAACTAGCAATATATATGCCAATCGAAATTCATCATGAAATACATATCATCCACAGACCCAAAAATATTCATATACTAAACATGGATTTATGTATAATGTTGTTCAACTAGGAGGCTTACCCATAGGTTGAATTTTCAGTTCCAACACCATTTAGGAGGAGTGATCTCTTCTCACAATTTGTATTTGCCTAGTCAGTCACCTCACAAAAATGTACGTGTGATACCAGGTACGATTCTATATGTGCATATAAAATTACAAGTGCTGAATAGGCTACAGAGAAAGGGAGACAGGAATTCACATATTTGTTAACTTTCAAAACACATGGAGAACTATTTCAACAAAAAATTGACTAGATTTATAACTCCTACCCTATATAATACAAAAGGCAATTCCAACTATACACCATGCCTCCTCTGAACTGCTTGTATTTCTATTCTGTTTGGGTTATTATTCTCTATCATATTACGATTAGAGTCAGAGTCTAGTAGGGTAGGGGTTAGAGTCAGGGATTCAGTATTTCGAATGGAAAATTGGAAAACGAATCCAATGTGTATGCAAATATGTGCTACACAAAATCTTCCCACTCCTCCAGAACAATGGCTTGCCATTATCTTCACCCCAAGTAAGACATAATTAGAGGAGAAGAGTTAGAAAATCAGTGAATACTTATCTGGAATGGAATATGCTAAGGAGGTCACTACCTTGGAGGTGGTAGAGGAGTTTCCAATAGTAAGGGACAGGGTGAACACTCCACAAACATGGAGCTCTGCTGGCCTAAAGACTTTTTGAGAAATTGCCTCTGAGGTTGGGCACTTGAAACATATGTTGTTATCAGAAGCTTTAGCTTCCTTTTTACTGAGATCATCAAAGCTGGGTCTGCACCTATGTGACCTGTAAAACATAGTTTATTATTTTCCAATGAACATGAGGCAGCAGTCCTGAATTTGATCTTTGTAGGTAAACTGTGGCCACTGGGTTCTAAGTGTCTCCCTGTGTGGACTGTGAAGCCATTTGTTCATCCTCCAATTTTCATGGTGTTTCTTGCTGCTACAATGGGTGTTTGGTATTTGCTTCATGAAATACACGGAGTTCAACTGGGACACAGTGCAGGAGGGAGTTCTGTCACGTGTGGTATTTCAATTTCTGTAGGAGAATGCACCAACCATGCTTCTATATCACATATCTTGCCCCATTGACCATAGCAAATCGATTCTGAACATTGCCCTGAAACCTCTCCATATAACAAGATGCCTTTACTTAGAAGGGACTGCTGGCTGCATGATGTCAGTCACACGCCATTTGGAAGCCAATGGCAGATCCACATGGCCCCACTACAGATGTTTTATCACACACCTGCCTACCACTGCTCTAGGCCCACTAATCATCAGGCTCCAACTTATTGGCATCTCTGTTTTACACTATTTATATTAAAACCAGTCAATCAAGGCACTGTCTGTTATACTCATGATCAGCAACAGGACATCCAAAGGTTCTCCTGTGCCAGCTGGTCATGGAAATTTCAAAAATTTCATCGTATTTTTCTAGCCATATTTCAACAATGAAGATGGAGGCACTGTGAGTTTCAGTTCATTCCAGAACCATTAATGTTGACGAAGCTCATTTCAATGAAAGCTTTGGAGAAATCTCACAGGCAATGCTTCCCAAAGAATGGCCAAAAGGTCAATTGAAGCCAGGCCCATTGAGTTCTACAATGTGAGGTCCATGTGTCTTTTGACTCTCAACTATGGCTGCCAAGTCTTTCAGAAGAAAATTATGTGATATCTTGGCTGTGATTCCCAGTGCTCTGTTGAAAGCCACCCTGAACCTTGATCTCAGTTTCCAAGGGCGACTCTCATGCATGGCCTCCTAAAATCCCAACACAATTAATGGCAATACTTTTCTGAGGTCAGTTCCAGGACTCAGTCTCTAAGGGGAAAAACACCAGAGTTCATGTCAAGGTGGACCCAGTCATCTCTTCCAACCACCACACTAACAACCACAATTAAAACCAAAACACTCCCACATGGCCCTCATGTTCTTTTATATAGACACTCATTATAACCTATCTCTGGAAGTTTCCACGAGGGGCGAAGCCCAAGACAGTCTCCTAAATAATCTCTCTTTCCCCTAATTTGCCTAAATTCAGGGTGGCCTGTACACCATTCCTGTGAACCAGGAGTGTTCAAATAGGCCTGCTGTTAATACTTCTCTGCTTCTCCAATTTGAGGCGTATTGACTGTGCAGTTTGGATTCTTTATGTGAATTGTAGTCACGGGAAAACTCAAGCAATTATGGGCAAGCCTCTTTAGGGCTTTGAAGAAATGATTTGGCCCAAAGGATCCCTATTCTAACTTGATGGAGGTCAGGAACCTCACAGAGAATGGGGAGAGACTTCATCCACAATAACTGCACTTTTGGCCATTTTTGTTTTGGATGCACACATGTGATGTTTCTTTAGATTCTTCAGGGGTTTAGAATCTAAGTCAGGGCCTCACACAGGGCCAAGAGGCTGATTCAGACACTTCCATTTCCAAAGAAATTAAGCAAAGATCCACAGGTGATGTCCATTCATTTCCATTTGAACCTGTATTCTTCAGGCTTCACAAACGGATGTCTTGAGGCAAAGACCTTCCTGACATTCAGGGCAACAGAACAATAGGTAAGCAAAAGGCCCAAAGCAGGGTTTCTCCACTGAGACTATCATGGTCACGCTTATATCTGAGTTTTCTGAGATGCTCGACATTCCCTTCAGCTATCCAGTACATGGCCATGTCACAGGGCTTGGAACTGCAACATATCTTGGACACAAAACCATGAGCCTATTCTGGAGAGTAGCCAGAATTCATGAAGAATGCAGGAATTTTGGAAGATACCACATGTTGCCCATCGATAAGGCAAGCTGAAATCCATTCATAAATTCGGCAGGATGAATGCTGGGAAGCTTTCTACTAGACAGGACACAACAATTGATACATTCTGTTTTCTAATGTCTAAAACCATGGACACAGTGGGATACACAGACATAGAAACACTTGCTTGCCAAACGACTTACTATAAACAGTTCACTCCAAACCAAACAAACCGCCTTTCCTACCTATTCTCAGAACATGAGACAAAACCACAAATCCACACCGACAACCACAGAGGCACCACCTTCTACAAACTATGTCTGTGACTATCCAGAGTGTCTTCTGACTGGTGGGCCAACTTATGTTCCCCGGAAATCACCAACTCTGTGAACTTGTCAGGAGCCAGCGGTGAGCCACTATCTGCTTTCTCAGGAAAGGCCCCTCTTCTGAGTTTTCCTGGCAGTTGGCCATCCTCATATCTGTAGGTACCATGAAAGACTGACTCTGTCCTTGGTAAATCCAAACAAGTAAGCCCACTGGGACTGGGACTGGGACAGGCTCTTGGTACCTTGCTTCCTGGATCCCAAGTACCGAGAGTTCCATTACCAAGGAAGTGAGGTGAGGTCACTTCCTTCAGGAACTGAATGAGGTCACTGCTTTGGCAACCACTTTGTCCTAACAGTTGCTTCCAAGGATCTCATGAGATCGAGGCTGCTCCTACTTCCTGTGACAGTTTCACAAGTTAGAATGGTATATCAACCAAAGGCACCCAGGAAAAGCTCTCCAAACAGGACTGTTTGTGTCCATCTTCTCTACATTAGGAACAGAGAGGCTGATTCAGACACAACCCTTCATCCTGACCAGGTTGTTTGCAATGGAAGATGACGTTTGCTCTCTCAGGTCCTTCATGGCTGCCTAGATCTTCTCCAGGGATCACTTCTTCATGGACCTTTGAGTTTTACCACAGGTGGAAGATTCTCTACATTCCTGTATTGTAAGACCAACGTGGTCCCTGCTCTTCTGTAAAGTTAGATTGAGGGATCAGTGTATGGTTAGGGTTAATAACAGGTTCGATTTGGGTTAGGAATTATTCTAATTGATGAATAATAGTATTGGGAACCTGTGATATTTATAAGAATATATAGGTGAAATATAAGTATGAAAACAAAAATCTAGGTAACATTTGAAGCCCAGAAGGGCATTGCGCTATTGATTGGGATACTTAGCTTTGATATACGTTCTGCACAGGTGTTTCAGATAAATCGATAATCAATGGCATAGGACCTTGTACCTTGGATGATTGAATGTAGAAGTGAACATCCACTACAACAAGGATAGTCTGAAGGATTAGGAAGATATTCAATAAGTTTCAGAAGAAGACTGAGTACAGGATTTGGACCAAAAGTTCTTTAGCAATAGTGTATCGGGTAGAGAGTGAATGTAAATGTCAGCACACGTGAAGGGTCAGTCACAATGGTGAACTGGTGAAAATATTTAGGTAAGCAGACATCAATAGAGTCATTAGGAAATCAGGCAAAGAATAAATTGAGTGATAGGATTAGACATTTGCAACAGGGTTGAGGTTCAAAATATAGTCTTATGAAGAAACAAATATGTAGTCACCAATAGGATTGACATTTGAGAGCATTAGGCACACTGGACATGAATGTTTTCAGTAATCTATGCTCACTTTCCATTTAGGCTTTGATACAATCATAAGTGTGACCTCTTCTTTTTGTGTCCAGAATATTACTGTGATAAAATGTAGATGTAGATTAGGTGACATGAGTATTTCTTCCACCATTTCTGGGAGCAACATTTTGAAGATGAAAAAAATTAGTATTGGGGTTACAAATAGATTTACTCTGTGTCTATGAATATAGAGATAATTCATGAATAGACGATACTGTGATTAAATATTATAACTTGTTCCAACTTTAAATATTGGATTGAATTGATATCTGAAAATAAACAGGAAGTCGTATATTTATATGCAATCATTCATTCCAACCAGAAATACATCTAATGGTAATATTAGGGTTATGGTTTATCATGAAGAGTGTGTGAGTTTTTCTTCAAAATGAGTATGGAAATTGAAAAAAAAGCGTTTGGAAAGAAGTCTCATGAAAAAACAGTCAAGTAACCTGGAGGAATACATGTGTTGTGAATCAGGAAATGATTGAAAGTGAATCAAAATCCTATAAATTATTGAAGTTGTTGATGAAATATATATCCTATGATGTGTATAAACTGAACAAATAGTAATATACCAGTTTTGAATAAAATGAACTTCAAAATAGACATCATATCCAAGAGGAATCTAGTTGCATTGATGTTAAACTGGGTCAGTTACTGTAGAAATATTAGGATTGTATGCACCACTCACTGAAGTTAGTTTTCAGTACTAGGAAACAAATATGTAATTCAGGTGGATGAATATTTCTGAGAATAATATTGTGAAAAGTTGATTATAAATTCACATACATGAACATGAATGAATTTAGGTAGTATATGTAAGACACATATATTTCATATTTTGAAATATTTGGAGAGTGTGTATATATATATACACACACACACACACACACACACACACACAACACACACAAACAGACAATAAAATGTAGCAATATATATGCTAATCGAAATTCACCATGAAATATATATCATCCACAGATGCAAAAATATTTATTTTACTGAACATGGATTTATGAATAATGTTGTTCTACTAGGAGGCTCACCCATAGGTTGAATTTTGTGTTCCAACAGCGTTTAGGAGGAGTGATCTCTTCTCACAATTTGTATCTTCCAAGTCAGCCACCTCACAAGAATGTACGTCTGATACCAGGCAGGATTCTATATGTGCATATAAAAATACATGTGCTGAATCGGCTACAGAGAAAGGGAGACAGGAATTCACATATTTGTTAACTTTAAAAACACATGGAGAACTATTTCAATTAAAAATTAACTAGATTTATAACACCTACCCTATATCATGCAAAAGGCAAGTGCAACTATACACCATGCCTCCTCTGAACTGCTTGTATTTCTATTCTGTTTGGGTTATTTTTCTCCATCATATTAGGATTTGTCATCAGAGTCTAGGAGGGTATGGGTTAGTGTCAGATGGCCCGGCTTGCAGGACACATCATCTTGGGTGTCGATCCTAGTTGGGGAGGAATGAAGGGACAAGAGACACGAGAGATGACAGCAAGACAGGAGTTCTGATCATGCTGCAAACTTTTATTATTCTCAGAGGGTATTTATATGCTGTGGATGGGAAAGCTCTCTTATCGGCAGTTGCTGGATGTCTTCACAGGGTGAGATAACCTCAGGATGTTTCAGGAAGACAGATGGTAGCCAGATGTCAAAAGGAGATAGATGGCTGTGGGATGTCTCCCAGGCAGGTTGTGTCCCAGGGGGCTGTTTATTGTGTCAGTCTATTTTTTGAAGGAGAACTTCCTTCTAGCCCCTGACATCTCCCCTTTTCTTATATAAAATATTCGACCATACCTTACAGGCCATGGATTTAGGGGGTGATAGTGGCTCTGTTTCTCTAGGATGCCTTAGAATATCTTCTGATTCGAGCGAGCATCTTTCCTAGGAGATTTCGTGTTGGCTTTGGCATGTTTTGGAGGAGACGTCTTTGAGGGGATAGCATGCCAACCGCCATGCACCAGAACGTGTCATTCAGAGGTCTTGTGTTTGGTGATCCATGGATCCATCCTCCTGCAGTCCTTCCTGGACCCTCCGTTATTATGGCCTAACGTCCTCATTCCAAGGGTGTGTCCTCCCCCAAGCGGAGGGGCCCATGGAGAATGAACCCTTATTGCAAGGGTAGAAGATGGTTGCTCAGAGCTGTTACTTATAGTTTTTTGTAAGAAAGAGAGGTCTGTGGGGATGTAAACTGAATAAGCCTGTGAGAAGGGTTGAACATTCTTTTAAATGTTGGAAGTGCTGTCTTCCATCTCCAGACCATGATAGTGGACCTGTATGGGCTTAGAGGCCAAAATATTAATCTGTTCTCTAATAAACTGTACCAGCCTGTTTATAATGCAGGGGCCTATGGACACCATTAAAAGTAAACCCAACAAAGGTACTAATAGGGGAAGAAGGTAGGGTAGAAATCCATTATGCCCAGTCCAGAGGGGATTTTCAAATAGTTCCCTTTGTCTCTTTTCTAGATCTTCTTGAAGCTGCTCAATTTTAATGCGTACTATGCCTGATTTATTGGCATAAAAGCAGCATCGTTCCCCTAAGGCTAAGCAAATACCTTCCTGGTTAGCTGTCAGCAAAACTAAGCCTCGTCTGTTTTGAAGGAACACTTCTGCCAGGGAATCTATTTGGTCCTGCAAATCTTTAATGGTTCCTGATAAAGTTTGTACATAATTTATAAGTTGTTGAGACAGGCGATGGTAAGAGTGAATAGCCGTGCCTAAGCCACTGTACCTGTGCCCACAGCAGCTGTTATTCCAAGGCTGGCAATGAGTGGTAAAGCCTGTATTGCCCACCTATGTCTTTTGACTAAAGTGTCTAGGCTAGAAATTGGTAGAGGTTCATCTCCTGGGACAATAGTTATATCAGGGAGTAATAAAGCAAGAACACAACCAATGGTCCAATTGGCTGGAAGCCTGGGAAGGCCGAGTTTCCTCCACACATAAAAACTGTGCCATTGGAGGGACAAAGAGATGGGGTGGGTGAGGAATAATTTTATACTGTTGAGCAATTTTCAAAGGAAGTAAGTCCAACATCAATATCATAGATATTATTCTGCATTGCGCCTAAAAGACATAATGTTAAAGTGCCTATAGGCTGTACTTTAAAGGGAAATCCGGGTTGGCATGTATTATCATTTTCCATGATAGAATTAATAGGAACTGCCATAGGCATGATTGCCCCTGTTGTCATGCAGAGCCAGCAATCACCAGCAAGGGTGGGGTTCGAATTATTAAGCTAGGAGAATGTAGTTTGCAAAATATCTAATGTATTGGTATCTAAACCTGGGAACTGGGATTTAGGCTACATTAAGGGATGATATGTGAGCTCAGGGATTTGGGGTTTCAAAAGTTTGATTATCTGAGGATGCTTGACAGAATAAGTGGGTCCTCCACCATCAGAGACCCCTGTAGGGGCCTTAATGGGCCAGTAGGAAGGTTTTCCGACAGTGCCTTGGCACCCAGCTGACTGTAGCTTGGTGTATTTGCCATTTCCTCCCTGGTCAAAGAGAACGGGGGTATAATGAATAGTGGTCCCCCTGCTGCATGAGTTTTAGTTAGGGAGGCTTCAAAAAATTGTTCTCCCTGTTTATTAACACAAATTGAAGCCGACGCATTACAAGAGACATGCATCACCTGGATATGCGTACAAGTTGCAGAACAATTTTGGAGAGCTTTACTTGTACTAGGGGGAATAATCTTTGGCTTGTTAACACATACCCATTTAGGCTGATGAACTCCTCCGAGATTATGGTCAACCTCGGCACGGAGATAAGTCACCTTAGTCATGCAGTCAGCAGTCTGGGTCCAACTAGTGGGAGCCTCAGTCCAAAATCCTCCCTTGCATTCACGGGGGGGGGGGCAAAAAGGTACTCCATTATGTTGGAAGGTGGAGGTCCAAGGCCTCCGTGTTCAAACCTGTTCAGCAGAAGTGCCTTAAGCAGGATCCTCACACAGATTGTTGGCTGTATCTGAAATGGAGGAAAATTTGTCCTCAGGGGGAGGGCCTCCGTCCCTGGGTTGAGGTAAGTAATTTACCTGTTTAACCAGGCTTCTGGTAACCATCTTGGGGATGCTTGCTCTTGGTCCAAAACACAAGCTGAGCCTCATCCCCTGATGAGGATAGGATGTGGGCGTTTTCATTTATTTGTAATGGGATTGCACCACATAACAGGTGTGCGAACAGAATTGGACGAAGGATGCCAGTGTCTGTCTGTGGCCAAATGGCCTTCACTGTCTAGGGTAAGAAAAATAAGGGCAAATAATGCATGTTTAAGGCGATCCCTGGGAGTGGTAAATACAAGGGCGGAAGCCTTAAGACGGGATAGCCAAGTCTTTAAGGTAAGCTGGGCAAGTTCCACATGCCTTGGCCCTGAGGGTTGTATGGAATTTCAGTAGTATGACAAAATTGCAAGGTAGCACAAAACTGTTTAAACTTGGCACTGGAATATGCAGGACATTTATCTGTTTTAATATGTATTGGTTTACCCATTACGAAAAAGGCTGATACAAGATGAGAAAGGACATCATTGGTAGCCTCTCCAGAATGTGGTGATGCAAAAATAAAGCTGCTGAAGGTATCTATAGAAACGTATATATATTTGGTTTTTCAAAATTCAGGAAAATGAATAACATCCATTTGCTAAATCTGATTGGGCAGTAATCCTCGGGGGTTAACTCCCAAGTGTTGAATGGGGAGGGAGACAGTGCAACCAGGGCATGCTTTTACTATTTCTCATGCATGTTGCCTGGTAATTTTCCAAAGTAATCGATGGCTCTGGGAATTTAGATGGTGAAGATTGTGTAACTCCATGGCCTTTTGAATGGAGCCAACAAAAATTGGAAAGATGGAACGTGTTGCTGCATCAGCTTGGGCATTACCTTGTGTTAGAGGGCTCAGAAGGTCAGAGTGTGTCATGATGTGTTCTAAGGAAAATGGATGTTTTCTCGCCTGAATTAGCTGCTGAAGCTGGTGAAACAAAAAGGGGGAATTGGAAGAAGCCTTAATGGTGGGTGAAATCTCCAGCAGGGGCACAGAATGAGCAATGTAGGCACTGTCTGTATAAATATTAACAAGATTATCAAAAAACTTTATAAAAACTTGTGTTATGGCGAACAATTCCACAAACTGAGCTGACTGATAGACAGTATCAAAAGTGGTAGGCTTGTTATTGACAACAAAGACTACACGGCCATTACTGGAACCATCTGTAAAGACGGAAAGGGCTTGAGGAATGGCAGCATTTTGAGTAATTTTGGGAAAAACAAATGGATGTAACTGGACAAAAATTTAAAAGGGGGTCATTGGGGATGTGGTTATGAATTGTTCCCAAAAAGCCTGATAGGGCAATACCCCATTCATCCATGTCTGTAGTAAAAATTGTAGTAAGGGTTTGGTCCTTAGTATATGGAATTAAAATATTATCAGGGTCTTTGCCAAAATGTTGTCGAGAAAGCAAACGACCTTTAAAAATAAGAGAAGCTACCTGAGCAAGATAAACAGTAATAACCTTGGAGGATGTGGTGGGTACAAGTACCAAAAGCAAGGTGCAGACTTTATTTTTAAAATGTGGATCTCGCTGCCAAAATATTCCTGTGGGTGTATGAGGAGTGTGGAAAATAACCAGAACCAGAGGAAGGTTATAAGAAATTTGTGTAACAAACTTTTGGGAAATAGCTTCTGTGGCTTGGTTTAATGCACGTCATGCCTCGGGAGTAAGCTTTTGAGGGGAGGAGGGGTGGGAATCACCTATCAAAATATCATTAAGGGGCAAAAGTACACAAGTGGGTAATTTTAAATATGTTCCTAGCAATTGAATATCCCTCAGTAATATGTGAAAATCATTAAGGGTGTGAAGATGGTCCACACGTAGTTGTATTTTAGGAATTTGGATCTGATTATCTGGAAGTTTAAGGCCCAAATAGGTATAAGGGTCCTGTGTTTGAAACTTATCTGGAGCTATCTGTAGTCCCAAGGTAGTGAGGTTTTGTAAAAGTCCAAGTAACAATTATTAAGGTCATGGGTATTAGGTGCAGCAATTAACAAATCATCCATATAATGTAAAATATAATTTTGTGGTCATCGCTCTCTCACAGGGTCTACTGCTTGAGCAACGTATTTTTGGCAAAGACTAGGGCTGTTGGCCATACCTTGGGGAAGAACCTTCCATTGAAATCTCTGCATAGGGTCTTGAAAATTAATGCGAGGGAGACTAAAGGCAAAATAGGGTCTATCCTCAGGATGTAAAGGAATTGTAAAAAAGCAATCTTTTAAGTCAATAACCATTTTACAATAGTTTTTGGGAATAGCCACTGGTGTGGGAATGCCTGGCTGTAGTGCTCCCATCGGGCACATAACTTTATTAATGGCACACAAATATTGTAAAAGGCGCCCCTTGCCTGATTTTTTCTTGATAATAAAAATAGGAGTAATCCATGGTGAGGTTGAGGGCTTTACATGGCCGGCTGCCAGCTGTTCCTGCACTAACGTGGAGACAGCCTCCAATTTTTCTTGGGTAAGGGGCCACTGATCCACCAACACAGGAGTCTGAGTCTCCCAAATAATTTTATCTGCATGGGGTACAGGAGGGTCAGGGACCG
The DNA here is from genome assembly GCF_048772815.1 of Callospermophilus lateralis. Taxonomy (NCBI): domain Eukaryota; kingdom Metazoa; phylum Chordata; class Mammalia; order Rodentia; family Sciuridae; genus Callospermophilus; species Callospermophilus lateralis. The sequence continues at coordinate 9,468,630 of NC_135319.1, forward strand.
ACACTAAAAATCTGAATACACAAGTCCACATGTATTTGTTTTTTGTATGGGTTGTATAGGCTCCACCAGTCCTTGTTTCAGTATCCCCAGGCCTGTACCAGGAACAAAATTCATAGGAAGCATTTGATGAGTCACCATGGAATTGGGACTGGCGAGAATAACTTCCAATGACTCAAAATATCTCCACCCTATACGTTAACAGGGAGGACAGATTCAACGAAAGGAGTGACAGTTGACTTATTACCATCTTTATCAGTGCAGCTAATAGACCTAGAGCTGACCAGAGGATTTTTTTATTTTCCTATCCCTTTAAGGTCAGTCAAGGATGGAGTGAGGGGCCAACCTGATGGCTATTATTTTTGAGAAATAATTGTGGCATCAGCTCCAATATCTAGAACTCCTTGGAATTCCATTCCTTCAGTAAGTAAGGTAAGGGTGGGTCTATTGTGAGAAATGGGTTGAACCCAATACACATCAGAGAAGCCCAAGAAGGCAGTCCCCCGAGGTAGGTTTGGGTGGTGGAAATGCCTCCTGAATCCAAGGGAAGGAGAATTAATTGTGCAAGTCTTGTTCCTGCTGGGATGGCGGCAACTCCATTAATAGCAGTGGCCAGTATTTTTATTTCTCCAGTGAAATCATTATCATTAATGCCAGCGAAGACCTGAACACTTTGTATGGTAGTGGAGGCTCTTCCAAGAATAAGGGCACATGTATGAGATGGAAGGGAACCCATAATTCCAGTGGGTATTATCTGGGGCCCTTGCATTGAGTCTAATATTGTATCTGTGGTGGCACAGAGGTCCAATTTTGCGCTGCCTGGTGTGGCTAGTTGGAGGGAGGAAATTGTGGAGAAGGATTTTGTGGTAGGTTGGGAGTTTGGGAGGGAACAAACCTTATTGCTCCTGTGTTTGTCCTGGGGGATGTTGTGGCCAGGGGCTGGCCCTGCAGGGAGTTTCCCGAGAAGCAGGAAGAAATAGGCTGTCTGAGGGCATTTGTCTTAGATCTACACTCACTGGCCCAGTGATGACCTTTACCACTTATATGGAAAAGGGTAGCTGGGGGCGGTTAAGCCCCAGTTTGAGAAGACGCTATTCCTAGGCTTTGTTTGCCTGTCGGACACCCACATGCAAAATGGCCAGGTTGTTTAAAAGTAAAGCAAGTACGTGAGCCAGGATTGTGAAAGGCCTTGGTAAAGGCGGCCCCTAAAGCGAGACCCATGGCATGGGCTGCACCCATGCCTGCACAGAGTCTAATAAATTCAGAAAGTTTCCCTTTATCCTTATGTGGTTGAAGAACATCCTGACATGCTGGGTTGGCATTTTCAAAGGCAAGATGTTTTACATAGGTGCTTTCACCTTCGCTTGGTTCATGCAAGCATTCCACAGCTAGGTTAAGCCGGGGAACAAACTACCTATAAGGCTCATCGGGCACTTGTCAAATTTTTGCCAGGGAATTGGTAGCCGAGGCCTTTTGAGGGAGGTGTCACCAAGCAGAAAAACCAGTCATCTGAGTCTGCGCCAAGAGTCCAGGAAAGAAACGTGCCTGTTATTTTTAGTGTCAAAAGGCGCATTGCCACTAGCTAAACTTAAGTCCCAGATTCAGAGGAGGCCTAAGTTAAAATTATTTGAGCAGTTTCCCGACATTGCTCTTCGAAATCTGCATTCCATAACAGGAAGTCTCCGGCACTGAAGGTAGCTTGGTCTAAAAATTTCCAATCATTGGGAGTAAGCCATTGTGCGCTGTGGATTTCTAATAAAGCCAACGTGTAGGGCACAGTGGGGCCATAGTGAGCACAAGCCTTATTAAGTTTTTCAAGAAAACATAGGCTTTATTTTTTGTAGACTCTGGGTTCCTTCCTGCCCAGGGGTGAACTCCTCATCCTCTGAGTCCTGATCTCCTTGATCCATTTCCCCCATTTCCTCCTCTTGTTCCTCATCGAAGTTTTTGACCTCAGCCTGGGCAGGCTTATCTATCTGACTGGTGGTGACTGGGAAGGTGAGAACAGGCCGATGGAGCTGCTTCGCCTTTGTATTAGACCGCTGTGGGCCAGCTTGGATTGACTCCGTAGCTAAGGCTAATGAAGAGAGCTCAGAGTCAAGGGATCTTAATTCTTTTAAAAGTTGCATCTGTTCCCGTCTATGTTGGAAGGATGCTGGCAAGGGAGTGAGGTTAGGCATGGGAAGTGTGGAAAAAATATCTGGGGGGGGGCACTTGGCCCCTGAAGGGCCAGAGCACAAAAGGCAGGAGGGATATAGGAGGGAGGTGGATGTGTAAATCCTATAGGCTGTGGCAGGGTCCTGAGAGGTCGCGGGTCTTCTGAATGGTAGAGAGCTGCTTCCTTCTCCAAGATAGCGTCCTTCCCAGGGGTCAATGTGTCTCTGGGATTTAAAACTGGATAAAGGTGGTTTTTAATCATTGGAGCCTTATTAATTAGGGTCATATTTTGAGGGGGACCAGAAAGGTTCTCAGGGTCCTGGGAAGACTGAGAAGGGTCTATGTCTATACTAATAATGGGCATGCAGAGGGGGGACGAGAGGTCTTTTGCATAATCTCTTCCCCAATCCTGACAAGTTGTAAGGTACCATTGTCAAAGCGAAAACTTTTAAGAATTTCATTAATTAAGTTCCAGTAAGAAAAGGTGGGAACTGGCATTTTTTCTGTGCCAAAGGATTCATAATAATCTTGTAAACAGTCTCCTACTCTAAGCCATTTTTGCCATCAATGGTCCCTTCAAGAGGAAACCATGGACACAATTCTCCTATGTATGAAAAGAAAAATTTTAAGTTCTTTTTTTTAACATGTGCCCCCCATGTCTTGAAGGACTCCTTGAGGCCTGAAATAAACAAATCATGTGACGATACTGCTTGTCACATGGTGGGTCACTCACCATGCATCATCCCCACCCTCCTCCTGGGTATGTCTCCGGGTGGTGTCTGCTGAGGCGATCGCGAGCTCCTCTTGACCAAGTCTTCCAGGAGGAAGGGGTTCCCCTCAGTCAAAGGCTTGAGACCCAGTCGGTGGGCGCCAGATGTCCCGGCCGGCAGGACACATCAACGTGGGCAGAGAACCTAGATGGGGAGGAATGAAGGGACAAGAGACACGAGAGATGAGAGCAACACAGGAGTTCTGATCAAGCTGCAAAATTTTATTGTTCACACATGGGTATTAATATGCTGGATTTGGGAAAGCACTCTTATCGGCAGTTCCTGGATATCTTCACAATGTGAGATAACTTCAGGATGTTTCTGGAAGAAAGATGGCGACAGGATGTCTCAGGGACACATATGGCTACAGGACGTCTTCCAGACAGGATGTCTCCTGGGGGCTGTTTCTTGTAAGTGTCAGGCTGTTCTTTGAAGAAGAATTCCTTCTACCATTGACAGTCAGGGATTCAGTATTTCGAATGGAAAATTGGAAAATGAATCCAATGTGTAGGCAAATATGTGCTACCCAAAAATCTTCCAAATCCCATTCAGAACAATGACTTGACATTTCCATCACCCCAAGTAAGACACAATTAGAGGAGAAGAGTTAGAAAATCTGTGAATACATATCGGTAATGGAAAATGCTCAGGAGTTCACAACCTTCGAGGTTGTAGAGGAGTTTCAAAAAGTAAGGGACAGGGTAAAAACTCCAAAAACATGGAGCTCTGCTGGCCTAAAGACTTCTTGAAAAACTGCCTCTGAGGTTGGGCACCTGAAATATATGTTGATGACAGGAGCTTTAGCTTCCTTTGTAGTGAGACCATCAAAGCTGGGTCTGCATCTATATGACCTGGAGGACATGGTTTCTTTTTTTCCTATGAACATTAGGCAGCAGGGCTGAATTCTCTCTTTATTGGTAAACTGTTGCCACTGGGGGCTAAGTGTCTTCCAGAGTGGAATGTGAAGCGATTTGGTCATCCTCCACTTTTCGTGGTGTTTCTTGCAGCTGCACTGGGAGTTTGGTATTTGCTTCACAAAATATGAGAAGTTCAACTGGGACACAGTGATGGAGGGAGTTCGGTCACGTGTGGTGGGTAAGGGTCTGCAGGAGAATGCACCAACCTGGCTTATATCCCACATAGCTTGCCCCCTTGACCATAGCAATCTGATTCTAAATATTGCCCTGCAACCTCTCCATATAACAAGATGCCTTTACATACAAGGGTATGACCATATCAGTCCCAAGGCATTTGGAAGCCAATGGCATATCCACATCACCCCACCACAGATGTTTTAACACACACCTGCACACCACTGCTCTAGGCCGACTACTCATCAGGCTCCAAGTTACTGGCATCTCTGTTCTACACCATTTTCTTGAAACCCAGTCAATCAAGGCACTGTCTGGTACACTCATAATCAGCAATAGGACACCCAAAGGTTCTCCAGTGCCACCAGGTGATGGGAATTTCCAAACTTTAATGATATTTATCTAGGCATTTTTCATGGATGAAGTTGAATGCACTGTGGGTTTCAATTCATTCAGGAACCATTAAATGGAGAAGAAGCTCATTTAAATGAAAGCTCTGGAGAATTCTAACAGGCAAGGCTTCCCAAAGACAGGCTAAAAGGTCACATTAAGCCAGGCATTTGAGGTCTACAATGTGAGGTCCATGTGTGTTTTGACTTGCAACTATGGCTGCTAAGTCTTTAAGAATAAAATCATGTGATGTCCTTCCTGAGATTTCCAGTGCTCTTCAGAAAGCCTCCCTCGGCCTAGATCTCAGTTTCCAAGGGCGACTCTCATGCGTGGCCTCCTAAAATCCCAACACAATACATGGCAATACTTCTTTGAGGTCAGTTCCCGAACTCAGTCTCTAAGGGGAATCACATAAGTGTTCAAGCCCAGGTGGACATAGTCATCTCTTCCAATGACCACAAAAATACCACAATTAAAACCAAAACACTCCCACATGACCCACCTGATGCAAAGACCTTTCTGACTTTCAGGGCAACAGAAGAATAGGTAAGCAAAATGTCAAAGCGGGGTTTTTTCACTGGGGAATTCCTGGTCACACTGATATCTGAGCTTTCTGAGATGCTCGCCATTCCCTTCAGCTATCTAGTACATGGCCATGTCACAGAGATTTGAGGTGGTACATATCTTGGACACAAAACCATGAGCCTATTCTGGAGAGTGCACACAATTCACGAAGAAAACCGGAACCTAAGAAGTTAGCAGGTGTTCCCCATCGATAAGTCAAGCCGCAGTCCATTCATGAATTGGGCAGGATGAAAGCTGAGAAGCTTTCTACTAGACAGGACTCACCCATTGATGCATTTTCTTTTCTAATGTCTACAACCAGGGTCACAGTGGTATAAACAGACATAGAAACACTCGCCTTGTCAAATGACTTACTAGAAACAGTTCCCTCCAAACCAAACAAACCGCCATTCCTACCTATTCTCAGAATATGAGACAAAAACAACAAACCCACAACCACTCCCACAAAGACACCTCCTTCCCCCAAGTAGGTCTGTGACTATCCGGAGTGTCCTCTGACTGGTGGGCCATACTATGTTCCAATGAAATGGCCTGTCCTGTCTCAGATCTGGTCTCCTTGGCCAACTCTGTGAAGTTGTCAGGAGCCAGCAGTGAGCCACTACCTACTTTCTCAGGAAAAGCCCCTCTTCAGAGCTTTCCTGGTTTTGGGCGTCCTCACATCAGTAGGTACCAAGAATGACTGACTCTGTCCTTGGTAAATCCAAACAAGTGAGACCACTGGGTCTGGGGCTGCCTCTTGGTGTCTGGCTTCTTGGATACCAAGTTCAGAGAGTTCCATCAACAAAGAAGTGAGGTGAGGTCACTTCCTTAAGGAACTGAATCAGATCACTGCCTTGGTAACCACTTTGTCCTAACAGTTGCTTCCAAGAATACCATGAGATGGAGGCTGCCCCTACTTTCTGTGACACTTTCACAAGGTAGAATGGTATATCAACCATAGGCACCTAGGAACAGCTCTCCACACCAACCTGGTTTGGTCCATCTTCTCTACATTAAGAAGAGAGAGGCTGATTCATAAACAACCCTTCATCCTGACCAGATTGTTTGCCATGGAAGCTGACTTTTGCTCTCTCCAGTCCTTCATAGTTGTCTACATCTTCTCCAGGGATCATTTCTGCATGGACCTTGAGGTTTTCAGGAGGTGGAAGATCCCCTATATTCCTGTATTGTAAGACCAACTCTGTCCCTGCTCTTCTGTAAAGTTAGATTGAGGGAACAGTGTATGGTTAGGGTTAATAATATGTTCAATTTGAATTAGGGATCATTCTGCTGGATGAATAATGGTACTGGGAACCTGTGACATTTATAAGTATATATGGGTGAAATATGTGTATGAAAACAGAAATCTAACTAAGATGTGAAGCGCAGAATGGGGATGGGCCCTTGATTGTGATACTTAGCGTTGAATTATGTTCTGCACAGATGTCTGAGATAGATCGATATACAATGGCATTAGACCCTGTACCTTGGATTATTGAATGTATAAGAGAACTTCCAGTCAAAAAGGGATAATGGGTAGAATTAGGAAGATAGTCAGTAGGTTTAAGAAGAAGAGTGAGTATAGGATTTGGAACAAAAGTTCCTTAGCAATAGGGTTTGGATTAGAGTGTGAATGTAAATGTCAGCACAATTGAAGAGTCAGTCACAATGATGAACTGCGGAAATTATGTAGGAAAGCTGATATAAGTAGAAACATTATGAAATCAGGAAAAGTATAAAGTGAGAGATAGGATTAGATATTTTCAACAGGGTTGAGTTTGAATATATAATCTTAGCAAGAAACAAATATGTTGTCACAAATAGGATTGACTTTTGAGAGCATTAGCCAAACTTGACATGGATGGTTTTAGTAATCCATGTTCACTTTACATTTAGGCATTGGTGCAAACATAAGTATGACCTTTTCTTTTTGTGTCCAGAATATTACTGTGATAAAATGTATATGTAGATCAGATGACATGAGTATTTCTTCCACCATTACTGGGAGCAAAATTTTGAAGACGTATAAATTAGTATTGGGTTTACAAAGAGGTGTACCCTGTGTCTATGAATATAGAGACAATGCATGAATAGATAATAGTGTGAATAAATAATATAACTGGTTCCACTTTAAATAATGGATTGATTTGATATCTGAAAATATATAAGAAATCTTATTTTGATATACAATCATTCATTACAACCAGTTATACATCTAATAGTAATATTAGGGTTATAGTTTATCATGAAGAGTGTGTGAGTTTTGCTTCAAATATGATTATGGAAATCTAAAATAATATGTTTGGAATGAAGTCTCATGAACAAACCAGTCAAGAAACATGGAGGATTACATGTGTTCTAAAGCAGAAAATGATTGAAAGTGAAACAAATGCCTATAATTTTGCTAAAGTATGGATGAAATATATATCCTATAATGAGCATAAACTGAAGAAATTGTAACATACCAGTGGTGAATAAGAATGAACATCAAAATACACATCATGTCCCATAGGAATCTACTTGCATTGATGAGAAACTGGATCAATTATTGTAGAAATATTAGGATTTGTATCCACCATTCACTGAAGTTAGTTTTCATTTCTAGGAAAAAAATATGTACTTCAGGTGGATGAATATTTCTGTGAATAATCTTGTGAAATGTTAACTCTAAATCCACATACATGAATATGAATGAATTTAGGGACTGTATAATAAGACACATATATTTTATATTTTAAAAAATTTTAGAGTGTGTGTATATATATATATATACACACAAACACACACAGACATTTAAAATTAGCAATACATATGCCAATCGAAATTCACCATGAAGTATATATCATCCACAGATCCAAAAATATTCATTTTACTAAACATGGATTTATGTATAATGTTGTTCAACTAGGAAGCTCACCCATAGTTTGAAATTTCAGTTTCAACAGCGTTTAGGCGGAGTGATCTATTCTCACAATTTCTATCTGCCAAGTCATCCACCTCACAAGCGGGTACCTGTGGTACCAGGTAGAATTCTATATGTGCATATAAAAATACATGTGCTGAATAGGCTACAGAGAAAGGGTGACAGGAATTCACATATTTGTTAACTTTAAGTACCCATGGAACTATTTCAATTAAAAATTAACTAGATTTATAACACCTACACTTTATCATGCAAAAGCCAAGTCTAACTATACACCATGCCTCCTCTGAAATGCTTGTATTTCTATTCTGTTTGGGTTATTTTATTCCATCATATTTGGATTAGTAGTAAGAGTCTATTAGGGTATGGTTTAGTGTCAGTTATTCAGTATTTCAAAATGAAAATAGGAAAATGAATCCAATGTGTATGCAAATATGTGCTACAAAAAATTCCCACTTTCATCCAGAACAATGCCTTGACAATATCTTCGCCCCTAGTAAGACACAATTAGAGAAGAAGAGTTAGAAAATCTGTGAATACATACCTGGAATGGAAAATGTTCAGGAGTTCACAACCTTGGAGGTGGTAGAGGAGTTTCCAAAAGTAAGGGACAGTGTAAACACTCCACAAACATGGAGCTATGCTGGCATTAAGATTTCTTGAGAAACTGCCTCTGAGGTTGGGCACTTGAAGTATATGTTGTTGTCAGGAGCTTTAGCTCCCTGTGTACGGAGACCATCAAAGCTGGGTCTGCATCTATGTGACCTGGAGGATATGGTTTCTTATTTTCTAATGAACATGAGGAAGCAGTGATGAATTCTCTCTTTGTAGATAAACTGTGGCCACTGGGGGCTAAGTGTCTCCCTGTGTGGAGTTTGAAGCCATTTGGTCATCCTCCAATTTTCGTGGTGTTTCTTGCTGCTACACTGGGTGTTTTGTATTTGCTTCACAACATACAAGGATTTCAAATGGGTCACAGTGCTGGTGGGAGTCCTGTAAGGTGTGGTGGGTCAGGGTCTTCAGGAGAATGCACCAACCAGGCTTCTATCCCACATTGCTTGCTCCCTTGACCATAGCAATCTGATTCTGAACATTGCCCTGAAACCTCTGTATATAACAAGATGCCTTTTCATATAATTTTCTGCTGGCTGCACCAAGTCAGTCACAAGCCATTTGGAAGCCAATGACACACCCACATGACCACACCACAAATATATTATAAGACAACTGCACACCACTGCTCTAGGCCCACTACTCAGCAGGTTCCAAATTACTGGAATCTCTGTTCTACACCATTTTCAAGAAATCCAGTCAATCAAGGCACTGTCTGGTACACTCATGAGCAGCAATAGGACATCCAATGGTTCTCCAGTGCCACCTGGTCATTGGGAATTTCAAAAATTTCATGGTATTTATCTATCCATTGTTCAAGAATAAAGTTGGAGGCACTTTGGGGTTTCCATTCATCCAAGAACCATTAAATGGTGAGGAAGCTCATTTCAATGAAAGCTCTGGAGAACTCTCACAGGCAAGGCTTCCCAAAGAGTGGTCAAAATGTCACATGCAGACAGGCCCATTGAGGTCTAAAATGTGAGGTCCATGTGTGTTTTGACTCTTAACTATGGCTTCCAAGTCTTTCACAATAAAATCATGTGATATCCTGGCTGAGATTCTCAGTGCTCTGTGGAAAGCCACCCAGGGCCCAATCTCAGGTTTCAAGGGTGACTCTCATGCGTGGCCTCCTACAATCCCAACACAATTAATGGCAATACTTCTCTGAGGTCAGTTCCAGAACTCAGTCTCGAAGGAGAATCACACCAGAGTTCAAGCCCATGTGGACCCAGTCATCTCTTTCAACCGCCACACAAATGACCACAATTGAAACCAAAACATTCCCACATGACCCTCATCTTCTTCCATATAGACACTCATCATAAACTCTTGCTGGAGTTTTCCATGAGGAGCGCAGCCCAAGACAATGTCCAAAATATGCACCCTTGCCCGTCATTTGCCTTAAGTGAGGGTGGCCTTGACACCCTTCCTGTGAACCAGGAGTGATCAAATAGGCCTGCCTTTAATACTGCTCTGCTTCTCCAATTTGAGGCCTTCTGACTGTCAGGTATAGATTCTTTATGTGATTTGGCATCATGGGAGAACCCAAGCACTTCTGCTGGAGTTCAAAGAAGTCATCTGACCCAGAAGATTCTATTCTCACTTGATGGAGGTTAGGAACCTAACAGAGGATGGCAGGAAACTTCATCCACAATGACTGATATTTTTACCATTTTTGTTTTCAATACACACATGGGAACTTTCTTTATATCCATCAGGTGCTGAGAATCTAATCCATAGCCTGACCCAGAGCCAAGCGGCTGATTCAGACACATCCCTTTCAAAAGCAATTAAGCAAAGCACCACAGGTGATGCCCATTCATTTGCATTTAAAAACTGTTTACTTCAGGCTTCAAAAAGGAGTGGCCTGAGGCAAGGACCTTTCTGACATTCAGGGCAACAGAAAAATAGGTAAGCAGAAGGCCCAAAGCAGTGTTTCTCCACTGAGACTTTCCTGGTCACACTGATATCTGAGTTTCCTGAGATGCTCGCTATTCCATTCAGCTATCCAGTACATGGCCATGTCACAGAGCTTGGAGGTGTTACATATCATGGACACAAAACCATGAGCCTATTCTGGGTAGTGGCCAAAATTTAGGAAGAAAACAGGAACTTAGGACGATAGTAGGGGTTGCCCATCCATAAGGCAACCTGCAGTCCAGTCATAAATTGGGTAGGATGAATGCTGGAAAACTTTCTTCTAGACAGGACATATCCATTGATGCATTCTCTTTTCTCATGTCTACAACCACGGACACAGTGAGATACACAGATATAGAAACACTCACCTTGTCAAACGACTTTTTAGAAACAGTCCACTCCAAACCAAACAGACCGCCTTTCCTACCTATTCTCATAACATGAGACAAAACCACAAACTCACACCCACACCCACAAAGGCACTTCCTTCCCCCAATATGTCTGTGACTATCCGGAGTGTCCTCTGACTGTGGACCATATTGTTACCCCGAACTGGCCTGCCCTGTCTCAGATCTGGTCTCCGTGGCCAAATCTGTGAAGTTGTCAGGAGCCAGCGATGACCAACTACCTGCTTTCTTAGGAAAGGACCCTCTTCAGAGCTGTCCTGGCATTTGGACATTCTCACATCAGTAGGTACCAAAAAAGACTCTCTCTGCCCTTGGTAAAACCAAACATGTGATCCCACTGGGACTGTGACTGGGACTGGCTCTGGATGCCTGGCTTCCTGGATCCCAAGTTCAGAGAGTTCCATTACCAAGTAACTGAGGTGAAGTCACTTTCTTCATGAAATGAATGAGGTCACTGCCTTGGCAACCATTTTGTCCTAACAGTTGCTGCCAAGGGTCCCATGAGATGGAGGCTGTTCCTACTTTCTGTGACACTGTCACAAGTTAGAATGGTATATCAACCATATGCACCAGGGAACTTCTCTCCATACAGGCCTGATTTGGTCCATCTTCTCTACAGTAAGAAGAGAGAGGCTGATTCAGACACATCCTTTCATCCTGTCCAGGTTCTTTACCATGTCAGAAGACTTTTGCTCTCTTTGGTACTACATAGCTGCCTACAACTTCTCCAAGGATCATTTCTGCATTGACCTTTGAGGTTCTCGGCAGGTGGAAGATCCCCTACATTCCTGTATTGTAAAACCAACTCTGTCCCTGCTCCCCTGTAAAGTTAGATTGAGGGAACAGCGTATGGTTAGGATTAATAACAGGTTCGATTTCGGTTAGGAATCATTCTGCGGGATGAATAATGTAATTGGGAACCTGCAATATTTAAAAGAATATATAGGTAAAATATAAGTTTGAAAACACAAATATATGTAAGTTTTGAAGCCCAGAAGTGTATTGGGCCCTTGGGTAGGATACTTAGCTTTGAATTATGTTCTGCACAGATGTCTCTGATAAATCGCTATACAATGGCATAGGACCTTTACCTTGAATGATTGAATGTCGAAGAGAACATCCAGTCAAAAAGGGATAGTCGGTAGGATTAGGAAGATAGTCAGAAGGTTTAGAAAGAAGAGTGAGTATAGGATTTGGACCAAAAATTTTTTAGCAATAGGGTTTTGGGTAGAGAGTGAATGTAAATGTCAGCACATGTGAAGAGTCATTCACAATGATGAACTGGGGAAAATATGTAGGAAAGTAAATATCAATTGAGACAAAAGAAAATCAGGCAAAGTATAATGTGAGTTATAGGATTAGACATTTTCAACAGGGTTGAGGTTGAATATATAATCTTAGGAAGATACAAATATGTAGTCACCAATTGGATTGACATTTGAGAGCATTAGGCAACCTGGACATGGATGTTATTAGTAATCCATGCTCACTTTCCATTTAGGCTTTGGTACAATCATAAGTGTGACCTTTGCATTTTGTGTCCATAATATTACTGTGATAAAATGTATATGTAGATCAGGTGACATGAGTATATCTTCCACCATTTCTGGGAGCAATATTTTGAAGACGTATAAATTAGTATTGGGGGTACAAAGAGGTGTAACCTGTTTCTATGAATATACAGATAATGCATGAATAGAACATACTCTGAATAAAACATATACTCATTCCACTATAAATAATGAATTGAATTGATATCTGAAAATATACAGGAAATCAAATATTGATATACATACATTCATTACCACCAGTTATACATCAATGATAATATTAGTATTAGAATTTTCATGAAGAGTGTGTGAGTTTTGCTTCAAAATTGATTATGGAAATCGAAAATAATGTGTTTGGAAAGAAGTCTCATGAAAAGACCAGTAAAGAAACATGGAGGAATATATGTGTTCAGAAGCAGAAAGTGATTGAAAGTGAAACAAATTCCTATATATTTTTGAACTGTTGGATGAAATATATATACTATGATGTGCATAAAGTGAAGAAATAATAATGTCCCACTGTTGAATAAATATGAACGTCAAAATATATATCATGTCCCATAGGAATCTACTTGCATTGATGTCAAACTGGGTCAGTTACTGTAGAAATATTAGGATTTGTATACACCATTCACTGAAGTTAGTTGTCAGTACTAGGAAACAAATATGAATTTCAGGTGGATGAATAATTTGGAAAATAATATTGTGAAAAGTTGATTGTAAATCCACATAAATGAATATGAATGAATTTAGGGAGTGTATAATAAGTCACATATATCACATATTTTGAAAAATCTGGAGAGTATATATATATATATATATATATATATATATATATATATATATATATATAGAGAGAGAGAGAGAGAGAGAGAGAGAGAGATGTTAAAACTAGCAATATATCTGCCAATCAAAATTCATCATGAAATATATATCATCCACAGATCCAAAAATATTCATTATACTGAACATGGATTTATGTATAATGTTGTTCAACTAGAAAGTTCACCCATAGTTTGAAATTTCAGTTCCAACAGCATTTACGAGGAGTGATCTCTTTTCACAATTGGTATCTGCCAAGTCATACACCTCACAAGAATGTACGTGTGGTACCAGGTAGAAATCTATATGTGCATATAAAAATACATGTGTTTAATAGGCTACAGAGAAAGGGAGAAAGGAATTCACATATTTGTGAACTTTAAAAACACATGGAGAACTATTTCAAAAAAATTTGCAAGATTTATAACTCCTACCCTATATTATGCAAAACGCAAGTCCAAGTATACACCTTGCCTCCTCTGAACTGCTTGTACTTCTTTTCTGTTTTTTGTTATTTTTCTCCATCATATTAGGATTAGTAGTCAGAGTCTAGTTGGGAATTGGTTAGGGTCAGAGATTCAATGTTTTGAAGGAAAATTGAAAAATGAATCCAATGTCTATGCAAATATGTGCTACCCAAAAATCTTCCCACTCTCATCCAGAACAATGCCTTGACATTATCTTTTACCAAAGTAAGACACAGTTAGAGGAGAAGAGTTAGAAAATCTGTGAATACATATCTGGAATGGAGTATGCTCAGGAGTTCACAACCTTGGAGTTGGTAGCAGAGTTCAAAAAAGTAAGGCAAAAGGTAAACACTCCTCAAACATGGAGCTCTGCTGGCCTAAAAAATTCTTGAGAAACTGCCTCTGAGGTTGGGCACTTGAAATATATGTTGTTTTCAGGAGATTTAGTTCTTTTGTAGAGAGACCATGAAAGCTGGTTCTGCATATATGTGACCTGTAAGACATGGTTTCTTATTTTTCATTGAACATGTGGCAGCAGTGCTGAATTCTTTTTTTGTAGCTAAACTGTGGACACTGGGGCTAAGTTTCTCCCTGTGTTAACTGGGAAGACATTTGTTCATCCTCCACTTTTAGTGGTGTTTCTTGCTGCTGCACTGGGAGTTTGGTATTTGCTTCATGAAATAAAGGAGTTCAATTGGAACACATTGCTGGAGGGAGTTCTGTCACGTGTGGTGGGTGAGGTTTTGCAGGAGAATGCAATAACCAGGCTTCTATCCCACATAGCTTGCCCCCTTGACCATAGCAACCTGATTCTGAACATTTCCCTGAAACCTCTCCATATAACAAGATGCCTTTACCTATTGGGTCTGTTGGCTGTAACCATATCAGTCACAAGCCATTTGGAAGCCAATGGCAGATCCACGTGGCCCCACCACGGATGTTTTGTCACACATCTGCCCACCAGTGCTGTAGGCCCACTAATTAGCAGGCGCCAACTAACTGGCATCTCGGTTCTTCACCATTTTCATGAAACCCTGTCAATCAAGGCACTGTCTGGTATACTCATGATCAGCATCAGGACATCCAAAGGTTTTCCAGTGCCACCTGGTCATGGAAATTTCAAAAATTTCATGGTATTTATCTAGCCATTATTCAAGTCACTGTGGGTTTCAATTCATTAAGAACCATTAAATGTTAAGGAAGCTCATTTCAATTAAAGGTCTGGAGAACAATCACAGGCAAGGCATCCCAAATAGTGGCCAAACGGTCACATGAAGCCAGGACCATTGAGGTCTACAATGTGAGGTCCATGTGTGTTTTGACTCTCAACTATGGCTGCCAAGTTTTTCAGAATAAAATCATGTGATACTCTGGCTGAGATTCTCAGTGTTCTGTGGAAAGCCACCCTTGGCCTAGATCTCAGCTTCCAAGGGCGACTCTCATGCGTGGCCTCCTAACATCCCCACACAATTCATGGCAATACTTCTCTGAGGTCAGTTCTACAACTCAGTCTCTAAGGAGTATTACACCAGAGTACAAGCCGAGGTGGACCCAGTCATCCCTTCCAACTGCCACACAAATGACCAAAATTAAAACCAAAACATTCCCACATGGCCCTCATCTTCTTCCACATAGACCCTCATTATAACCTCTGGCTGGAGATTTCCATGAGGGGTGCAGCGCAAGAGAGTGTCCAAAATAAGCTCCCTTGGCCCTCATTTGCCTAAAGTCAGGGTGGCCTGGACACCATTCCTGTGAAGCAGGAGTGATCAAATAGGCCTGCCATTGCAATTGCTCTGCTTCTCCAATTTGAGGCCTACTGACTGTGGGGTTTAGATTCTTTATGTGAAGTGGAATCATGAGAAAACCCAAGCACCTCTGCATGGCTTTGAAAAACTCATTTGACCCAAAGGATCCCTCTACTCACTTGATGATTGTCTGCAACCTAATAGAGGAAGGAGAGAGACATCATCCACAATGACTGAATTTTGCCATTTTGGTTTTGGATGCACACATGGGATCTTTCTTTATATCCATCAGGTGCTGAGAATCTAAGCCACAGCCTCACACAGGGCCAAAAGGCTGATTCAGACACATCCCATTCAAAGCAATTAAGCAAAGAGCCACAGGTGATGCCCAATCATTTCCATATGAAAACTGTTTTTTTCATGCTTCACAAAGGGGTGGCCTGAGGCAAAGACCTTCCTGTCATTCAGTGAAACAGAAAAATAGGAAAGCAAAAGGCACAAAGCATGGTTTCTCCACTGAGACTTACCTGGTCACACTGATATCTGAGTTTTCTAAGATGCTCGCCATTACCTTCAGCTATTCAGTAGATGGCCATGTGACAGAGCTTGGGGTGGTACCTATCTTGGACACAAAACCATGAGACTATTCTGCAGATTCGTCAGAATTCAGGAAGAAATCTGAAACTTAGGAAGGTAGTAGGTGTTGCCCATCGATAAGGCAACCTGCAGTGCAGTCATAAATTGGGCAGGATGAATGCTGGGAAGCTTTCTACTAGACAGGACACATTCATTGATGCATTCTCTTTTCTAATGTCTACAACCACGGACACAGTGTTATACACAGACATAGAAACACTTGCCTTGTCAAACGACTATCTAGAAACAGTCCACTGCAAACCAGACATACCAGCTTTCCTACCTATTCTAAGAAAATGAGACAAAACCGCAAACTCACACCCACAAACACAAAGGCACCTCCTTCCCCCAAGTAAGTCTGTGAATATCCAGAGTGTCCTCTGACTGGCGGGCCCTACTATGTTCCCCCGAAATGGCCTGTACTGTGTCAGATCTGGTCTCCTTGGCCAACTCTGTGAAGTTGTTAGGAGCCAGCGGTGAGCCACTAAATACTTACTAAGGAAAGGCCTGTCTTCAGAGCTCTCCTGGCATTTGGACATCCTCACATCAGTAGGTACCAAGAAAGACAGAATCTGTCATTGGTAAAACTAAACAAGTGGGCCCACTGGGACTGGGACTGGGACTGGATCGGGATGCCTGGCTTCCTGGATCCCAAGTTCAGAGAGGTCCATCACCAAAGAAGTAAGGTAGGTCACTTCCTTCAGGAACTGAATGAGGTCAATGCCTTGGCAAACACTTTGTCCTAATAGTTGCTTCCAAGGGTCCCATGAGATGGAGGCAGCCCCTACTTCCTGTGACACTGTCACAAGTTAGAATGGTATATCAACCATAGGCACACGGGAACAGCTCTCCACACAGACCTTGTTTGGTCCATCTTCTCTACATTAAGAAGAAAGTGGCTGATTCAGACACACCCCTTCATCCTGACAAGGTTGTTTGCCATGGAAGATGACTTTTGCTCTCTAAGGTCCTTCATAGCTGCCTACCTCTTTTCCAGGGATCATGTCTGCATGGACCTTTGAGGTTCTCAGCAGGTGGAAGATGCCCTACATTCCTGTATTGTAAGACCAACTCTGTCCCTGCTCTTCTGTAAAGTTAGATTGAGGGAACAGTGTATGTTTAGGGTCAATAACATGTTGGATTTAGTTTAGGAATCATCCTGCAGAATGAATAATAGTATTTGAAACTGCGATATTTACCAGAATATATATGTGAAATATAAGTGTGAAACCAGAAATCTAGGTAACATTTGAAGCCCAGAAGGGCATTGGACCCTTGATTGTGATACTTAGCATTGAATTACATTCTGCACAGAGGTCTCAGATAGATCAATATACAATGGCATAAGACCTTGTACCTTGCTTGATTGAATGTAGAAGAGAACATCCAGTCAAAAAAAAAATAGTCGGTAGGATTAGGAAGATAGTTGGTAGGTTTACAAAAAGAATGAGTATAGGATTAGGAACAAATGTTTATTAGCAATAGGTTATCGATTAGAGTATTAATGGAAATGTCAGCACATGTGAAGAGTCAGTCACAATGATGAACTGGGGAAAATATGTAGGAAACAAATAGAAACAGAGCCATAATGAAATCAGGCAATGTATAAAGTGAGGGATAGGATTAGACATTTTCAGTAGGGTTGAGTTTGAATATATAATCTTAAGAAGAAACAAATATGTAGTCACCAATAGGATTGACATTTGAGAGCATTAGGCAACCTGGACATGGATGTTTTTAGTAATCCATGTTTACTTTCCATTTAGGCTTTGGTACAAACATAAGTGTGACCTTTGCATTTTGTGTTCCGAATATTTCTGTGATTAAATGTATAAGTAGATCAGGTGACATGAGTATTTCTTCCACCATTTCAGGGAGCAATATTTTGAAGATGTATAAATTAGTATTGGGGGTATAAAGAAGTGTACACTGTGTCTATGAATATAGAGATAATGCATAAATAGACAATACTGTGAATAAATAATATAACTCTTTCCACTTTAAATAATGGATTGAATTTTTATCTGAAAATATATAAGAAATCCTATATTGGTATGCAGTCATTAATTCCAAACAGTTATACATCTAATGGTAGTATCAGAGTTATAATTTATCATAAAGTTTATGTGAGTTTTGCTTCAAAAGTGATTTTGGAAATTGAAAGTAATGTGTCTTGAAAGAAGACTCATGAAAAGACCTGTCAAGAAACATGGAAGAATACATGTGTCCTGAAGCAGGAAATGATTGAAAGTGAAACAAATTCCTCTAAATTTGCCAACTTGTGGGGAAATCTTAAGAGCCCCTCCCAGCTCTCCCTTGAGCGCGATAGCCAGACCGAGGGAATTAGGAGTGGCACGGGACTCGTGGTGCAGACCTCCAGGCCACCTCTCTCACCAGTGCTGAAAACTGAAGTCTCTTGTTCCAGCTTCCGGGGGCATGGCTTCCGGAGTGCAAGCAAATTCGCTGGGGGTTCTCAGGCCTAAGCTCTACAAACTTAGGGTCTGAGTGAGACAAACAGGGAGAGTGTGCCTAGGCGTTCATGAAAACAGGGCTCCTAGGAGCAGCAGACCTGGCATGTAGCCAGTATTGTGGTGAGTGTCACAGGTGAGCGGGGCCTGTCTTGAGGAAACACAAAAGAAGGCCCTAGGCACTCAGGATTGGACACCCACCCAGTCTGGGAGAAAGAGCTGCTGCACAGTGATTGGTTCCCACCTATTGAAAGGAGAAGATTGGCAAGTGGGCACAGCTCTACCTACTGGAAAAGAAGTTTATTGAAATCTATGACTGCATTAATTATTATTATTATTATTTTAATTTGTTTTTTTGTTTTTGTTTTGTTTTTTTTGTTTTCTTTTATTTTCATTTTTTGTTGCTGTTCTTTAACTTTTTTAAAATGTTTTTAATTTTTTTAATTTTTTATTTTGTTATTATTATTTTTTAAAATTTTAATTTTAATTTTATATTATCATTATCATTTTTTAAATATCATTTTCTTTCTTTATTTTCAATTTTTTCTATTGTCTTTTCATTTCTTTTCAATTTTCTTATTTCCCATTCCTTGCATTCTACCTGCCTACTCTCATTCTCTTTAGTGACTTTTTCCCTTCCCTTCTAAAATCTTTCCTCCCAAGCATCAAATAAATTTATAAGAGTAAACAGTAACTCAGCAGTCAAACAGAACAAGAAGTAACATGAGCAGCATAAACAAGCAAGGAAGAAAAGGAGTACAAACAACGAAGGACACCCTAAATATTCAGGAGGACCTAGAGTCATCAGAAAAATGGTCATATAAAGAACTCAAGGAATACCTTAGACAGATGGAATGGAAACTTAAAGAGGATACAAGACAGAAAATCCAAACAGTAAAAGAAAACATTGAAAATGAATTACATAAACAGATAAAAGGAAAAGTTAAGCATCTTTATCAGTGGATAGAGATTATGAAAAAAAAATCAAACAATAATTCTAGAAATGAAGGAAATGATAAACCAAATTAAGAACTCCATTGAGAGTATCACTAACAGAGTGGAGCAAGTAGAAGCCATAACGTCAGATAATGATGACAAAATATATCATCTTAAAACGAGTCCAGCCAACTCAGAAAGGCTGGCAAAAAAAATCACAAGAAAAACATCCAAGAGATTTGGGATAATATAAAAAAAACCACACTTACGAGTCATCAGTATCGAGGAAGGTACAGAGACTCAAACCAAGGGAATGAGAAAACTGCTGAATGAAATAATTACAGAAAATTTCCAGAAATAAAAAAGGAAATGGATATACAAATTGTAGATGCATACAGGACAAGAGCACACAAAATCACAGTAGACCAATGCCAAGACACATTTTTATGAAGATATCCTATATACAGAACAAAGAGAAAATATTAAAAGCTTCCAGAGAAAGGAGGCAGATTACAATCAGTGGTAAACCAATAAGATTAACAACGGATATTTCATCACAGACGCTGAAAGCGAGAAGATCCTGGAAAAACGTATTTCAAACACTGAAAGACAATGGATGCTAACCAAGAATTATGTATCCAGCATAATTAACTATCAGGTCTGACAACGAAATAAGAATCTTTCATGATAAACAAAAGCTAAAAGAATTTGAAGCCAGAAAACAAGCATTGCAAAGAGTCTTGAGCAAAACACTACACAAGAAAGAAATGAAAAACAACAACCAAAACCATCAGTGGGAAGTACCTTGGTAATGACAGAGGCAGGGTGAAAGCTTATCATGGAGAAACAAACTAAATTAAAAAAAAGATAAATAATCAAACATGGCTGGCATACAAACCATACATCAATAGTAACTCTGAATGTAAATGCCTTAAAGTCTCCAATAAAGCGACATAGGCTGGTAACTTGGATTAAATAAACAAATCCAACAATATGTTGCCTCCAGGAGACACATCTGAAATGCAAAGACACACAGGCTAAAGGTGAAAGGTTGGGAAGAATACACCATGCACACTTATCCTCATAAGCAAGCAGGGGTGGACATCCTCATATCGAATAAAATCGACTTCAAGACTAAGTTAATCAAAAGGGATAAGGAAGGACATTATATACTGTTAAAAAGAACCATTCACCAACAAGACATAACAATTATCAATATTTATGCACTAAATAATGGTGCTACGATGTTCATGAAACAAATTCTCCTCAAGCTCCAGAATGAAATAGACCACAACACAATAATTATGGGTGACTTCAACACACATCTATCATCATTGGACAGATCCTCCAAACAAAAGTTGAATAAAGAAAGTATAGAACTCAATATCACAATCAATAACCTGCATGTAACTGACATATATAGAATATATCAACCATCATCAAGTGGATATACTTTTTTCTCAGCAGCACATGGATCCTTCTCAAAAACAGACCATATATGATGCCATAGGGCAACCCTCAGTAAATAAAAAGGTGTGGAGATAATACCATGCATTTTATCTGATCATAATGGAATGAAACTGGAAATCAATGATAAAAAAAGGAAGAAAAAATTCTACATCACATGGAAAATGAACAATATGTTACTGAATGATCAATGGGTTACAGAAGACATAATGGAGGAAATCAAAAAATTCTTAGAGATAAATGAAATTACAGACACAACATATCAGAATCTATGGGACAAAATGAAAGCAGTTTTAAGAGGGAAATTCATCGCCTGGAGGTCATTCCTGAAAAAAAGGAAAAACCAACAAATAAGTGAGCTCACACTTCATCTCAAAGCCCTAGAAAAGGAAGAGCAAAACAACAGCAAATTTAGCAGAAGGCAGGAAATTATTAAAATCAGAGTGGAAATCAACGAAATTGAAACAAAAGAAACTATTGAAAAAATTAACAAAACTAAAAGTTGGTTCTTCGAAAAAATAAATAAGATCAACAGATCCTTAGCCATGCTAAAGACGAAAAGAAGAGAAAGAACTCAAATTACTAACATATGGGATGAAAAAGGCAATATCACAACAGATGCTACAGAAATACAGAAGACAATTAGAAATTATTTTGAAAACTATTATTCCAATAAAATAGAAAATAGTGAAGACATCGATATATTTCTTAAGTCATATGATTTGCCCAAACTGAGTCAGGAGGATACACACAATTTAAACCGACCAATATCAATGGATGAAATAGAAGAAGCAATCAAAAGACTACCAACCAAGAAAAGGCCAGGAACGGATGGCTATACAGCGGAGTTTTACAAAACCTTTAAAGAAGAATTAATACCAATACTTTTCTATTTCAGGAAATAGAAAAAGAGGGAGCTCTGCCAAATTCCTTTTATGAGGCCAACATCACCCTAATTCCAAAACCAGAAAAAGACACCTCAAAGAAAGAGAACTACAGACCAATATATTTGATTAACCTAGATGCAAAAATCCTCAATAAAAATCTGCCTAATCGAATACAAAGGCACATCAAAAAAATTGTTCACCAGGATCAAGTAGGATTCCTCCCTGGGATGCAACGATGGTTCAGTAAACGAAAATCAATAAATGTTATTCATCACATCAATACACTTAAAGATAAGAACCATATGATCATCTTGATAGATGCAGAAAAAGCATTTGACAAAGTACAGCATCCCTTTATGTTCAAAACATTAGAAAAATAGGGATAACAGGAACTAACCTCAACATTGTAAAAGCTATCTATGCTAAGTCTCAGGCTAGCATCATTATGAATGGAGAAAAATTGAAGGCATTCCCTCTAAAATCTGGAACAAGACAGGGATGCCCTCTGTCACCAATTCTATTCAATATAGTTCTCGAAACACTGGCCAGAGCAATTAGACAGACGAAAGAAATCAAAGGCATAAAAATAGGAAAATAAGAACGTAAATTATCACTATTTCCTGGTGACATGATTCTATACATAGACGACCCAAAAGCGTCTACAAAAAAACTACTAGAACTAAAAAATTAATTCAGCAAAGTGGCAGGATATACAATCAAAACGCATAAATCAAAGGCATTTCTGTATATCAGCGACAAAACTTCTGAAACAGAAATGAGGAAAAACACTCCATTCACAATATCCTCAAAAAAAATTGAATACTTGAAAATCAACCTAACAAAAAAGGTGAAAGACTTATACAATGAAAACTACAGAACCCTAAAAAGAGAAGTAGAAGAAGATCTTAGAAGATGGAAAAATATACCCTGTTCCTGGATAGGCAGAACTAACATCATCAAAATGGCGAAATTACCAAAATTTTTCTATAGGTTTAATGCAATGCCAATCAAAATCCCAAAGGCATTTCTTGTAGAAATAGATAAAGGAATCATGGAATTCATATTGAAAAATATAAGACCGAGAATAGCAAAAGCAATTCTAGCAGGAAGTGTGAATCAGGCTGCATAGCGATACCAGACTTAAAGCTAGACTACATTGCAATAGTAACAAAAACAGCATGGCACTGGTACCAAAACAGGCGGGTTGACCAATGGTACAGAATAGAGGACACAAAGACTAATTCACAAAGCTACAACTATGCTATATTTGATAAAGGAGCTAAAAGCATGCAATGGAGGAAATATAGCATCTTCAACAAATGGTGTTGTAAAAAATGGAAATCCATATGCAACAAAATGAAACCGAATCCCCTCCTCTTGCAATGCACAAAAGTTAACTCAAAGTGGATCAAGGAGCTAGATATCAAATAAGAGACTCTGCATCTGATAGAAGAAAAAGTTGGCTCCGATCTACATAATGTGGGGTCGGGCTCCAAATTCCTTAACAGGACACCCATAGCAGAAGAGTTAATAACAAGAATCATCAAATGGGACTTACTTAAACTGAAAAGTTTTTTCTCAGCAGGACAAAAAATGAGAGAGGTAAACAGGGAGCCTAAATCATGGGAACAAATTTTTACTCCTCACACTTCAGATAGAGCCCTAATATCCAGAGTATACCAAGAACTCAAAAAATTAGACAATAAGATGATAAACAACCCAATCAAAAAATGGGCCATGGACCTGAACCGACACTTCTCAGAGGAGGACATACAATCAATCAGTAAGTACATGAAAAAATGCTCACCATCTCTAGCAGTCAGAGAAATGCAAATTAAAACCACCCTAAGATACCATCCTACTCTAGTAAGATTGGCAGCCATTATGAAGTCAAACAACAACAAGTGCTGGCGAGGATGTGGAGAATAGGGTACTCTTGTACATTGCTGGTGGGACTGCAAAATGTTGTGGCAAATTTGAAAAGCAGTATGGAGATTCCTGGGAAATCTGGGAATGGAACCACCATTTGACCCAGCTATTGCCCTTCTCAGACTATTCCCTGAAGACCTTAAAAGAGCATATTACAGCGATACTGCCACATCGATGTTCATAGCAGCACAATTCAAAATTGCTAGACTGTGGAACCAACCCAGATGCCCTTCAGTAGATGAATGGATAAAAAAAAATGTGGCATTTATACACCATTGAGTATTATGCAGCATTAAAAAATGACAAAATCATTGAATTTGCAGGGAAGTGGATTGCACTAGAGCAGATTATGCTTAGTGAAGCTAGCCAAACCCTAAAAAGCAAATAAAAATGTCTTCTTTGATATAATGAGAGCAACTAACAACAGAGCAGGGAGGAAGAGCAGGAAGAAAAGATCAACATTAAACAGAGACATGAGGTTGGGGGCGGAAAGAGAGAGATAAAGGAAATTGCATGGTAATGGAGGGAGACCCTCATTGTTACACAAAATTATATATAAGAGGTTGTGAGGGGAATGGGAAAATAAACAAAGATATAAATGTATTACAGTAGATGGGGTAGAGAGAGAAGATGGGAGGGGAGCGGGGATAGTAGAGGATAGAAAATGTAGCAGAATACAACAGTTACTAATAGGGCATTATAAAAATGCGGTTGTGTAACAGATATGATTCTGCAATCAGTATTTGGGATAAAAATGGGAGTTCATAACCCACTTGAATCTAATGTATGAAATATAATATGTCAAGAGCTTTGTAATGTTTTGAACACCCAATTAAAAAAATAAAATAATAATATGAAATAAAATAATTGGAAAAAAAACACATGGCGAAATATTTCACTCTCATCTAGAACAATGCCTTGACATTACCCTCGCCCCAAGTAATATATCATTAGAGGAGAAGAGTTAGAAAATCTGGGAATACATAGCTGGAATTTAATATGCTCAAAAGTTCATAACCTTGGAGGTGGTAGAGTAGTTTACTAAAGTAAGGGGCAGGGTAAACACTCCACAATTATGGAGCTCTGCTGGCCTAAACACTTCTTCAGAAACTGCCTCTGAGGTTGGGCACTTGAAATATATGTTGTTGTCAGGAGCTATAGATTCCTTTGTAATGAGAGCATCAAAGCTGGGTCTGCATCTATGTGACCTGGAGGACATGGTTTCTTATGTTCGAATGAACATGAGTCAGCAGTGCTTTATTCAATCTTTGTAGGTAAACTCTGGTCACTGGGGGCTAAGTGTCTCCCTGTGTGGACTGTGAAGCCATTTGGTCATCCTCCACATTTTGTGGTGTTTCTTGCTGCTGCACTGGTAGTTTGGTATTTGCTTCACAAAATACAAGGAGTCCAACTGGGACAAAGTGTTGGAGGGAGTTTCTCATGTGTGGTGGGTCAGGGTCTGCAGGAAAATGCACCCACCAAGGTTCTATCCCAAATAGCTTGCCTCTTGACCATAGCAACGTGATTCTGAACATTGCCCTGAAACCTCTCCAAATAAAAATACGCCTTTACATATAAGGGTCTGCTCGCTGCACCATGTCAGTCACAAGCAATTTGGAAGCCAATGGAAGATCCACATGGCCCCACCACAGATGATTTATCACACACCTGCCGACTGCAGCTCTATGCCCACTACTCAGCAGGCTCCAAATTACTGGCATCTCTGCTCTACACCATTTTCTTGAAACCCAGTCCATCAGGCATTGTCTGGTATACTCATAGTCAGCAACAGGATATCCAAAGTTTCTCCAGTGCCACCTGGTCATGGAGATTTAAAAAAAATTTCACGGTATTTATCTAGCCATTTTTCAAGGATGAAGTTGAAGGCACTGTGGGTTTCACTTCATTCAGGAACCATTAAATGATGAGGATGCTCATTTCAATGAAAGCTCTGGAGAACTCTCATATGCAAGGCTTCCCAAAGAGTGGCCAATGATCAAATGAAGCTAGGCGCATTGAGGTCTACAATGTGAGGTCCATGTGTGTTTTGACTCTCAACTATGGCTGCCAAGTCTTTCAGAATAAAATTATGTGATACCCTGGCTGAGATTCCCATTGCTCTGTGCAAAGCCAACCTGGGCCTAAATCTCAGTTTCCAAGGGCAAATCTCATGCGTGGCCTCCTAAAATCCCAACACAATTCATGGCAATACTTCTCTGAGGTCAGTACCACAACTCAGTATCTAAGGGGAATCACACCAGAGTTCAAACCCAGGTGGACCCAGTCGTCACTTCCAACCGCCACCCAAATGACCACAATTAAAACCAAAACACTCCCACATGACCCACATCTTCTACCATATGGACACTCATCATAACTTCTGGCTGGAGGTTTCCATAAGGGGCTCCGCCCAAGCCAGTGTCAAAAATAAGCTCCCTTGCCCCTTAATTTGACTAAACTCAGGGTGGCCTGTACACCCTTCCTGTGAACCAGATGTGATCAAATAGGCCTGCCATTAATACTGCTCCACTTCTCCAATTTGAGGACTACTGACTGTGGGTTTTAGATTCTTTATGTAAACTGGAGTCATGATAAAACCCAAGCACCTATGGGATAGAATCTGCAGGGCTTTGAGGAACTCATTTGACACAAAGGATCCCTATTCTCACTTGATGGAGGTCACGAACCTTACAGAGGAAGACGAGAGACTTCATCCACAATGACTGCTCTTTTTTGCCACTTTGGTTTTGGATGTACACATGGAATCTTTCTTTAGATCCATCAGGTGATGAGAAACTAAGCAACAGCCTCACACAGGGCCAATGGTCTGAATGAGACACATCTTTTTCAAAGCAATTAAGCAAAGAGCCACAGGTGATGCCCATTCCTTTCCATTTGAAAACTGTTTTCTTCAGGCTTCACAAAGGGGTGGCCTAAGGCAAAGACCTTCCTGACATTCAGGGCAACAGAACAATAGGTAACCAAAGGCCCAAAGAAGGGTTTCTCCACTGAGACTTTAATGGTCACAGTGATTTCTGAGTTTTCTGCGATGCTCGCCATTCCCTTCAGCTATCCAGTACATGGCCACGTCACAGAGCTCGGAGGCGGTATATATCTTGCACAAAAAACCATGAGCCTATTCTGGAGAGTGGCCAGAATTCAGGAAGAAAAGTGGAACTTAGGAAGATAGCAGGTGTAGCCAATTGATAAGGCAAGCAGCAGTCCATTCATAAATTGTGCAGGATGAATTCTGGGAAGCTTTCTACTAAACAGGACACATCCATTGATCCAATATCTTTTCTAATGTCTACAACCATGGATAACAGTGGGATACACAGACATAGAAACACTCGCCTTGCCAAACGACGTACTAGAAACAGTTCACTCCAAACCAAACAAACCGCCTTCCCTGCCTATTCTCAGAACATGAGACAAAACCACAAACCCACAACCAAACCTACAAAGGCACCTCCTTCCTCCAAGTAGGTCTTTGACTATCTGGAGTGTCCTCTGACTTTTGGGCCATACTATGTTCCCCTGAAATGGCCACCCTATGAAATTGTCAGCAGCCAGCTGTGAGCCACTACCTGCTTTCTCAGGAAAGGCCACTCTTCAGAGATTTCCTGCCATTTTGCCATCCTCACATGAGTAGGTACCAAGAAAGACTGACTCTGTCCTTGGTAAATCCAAACAAATGAGACCACTCGGACTGGAACTGGCCCTGGCTTTTTTGCCTGAATTCCTGGATCCCAAGATCAGAGAGTTCCATCACCAAGGAAGTGAGGTGAGGCACTTCTTTCAGGAACTGAAAAATCGGTGGAAAGCAACCCTGGGCCTAGATCTCAGTTCCAAGGATGACTCTTATGCATGGCCTCCTAAAATCCCAACAAAATTCAATGCAATACTTCTCTAAGGTCAGTTCCACAACTCAGTCTCTAAGGGGAATCACACCAGAGTTCAAGCCCAATTGGACCCAGTCATTTCTTCCAACCGTCACACAAATGACCAAAATTAAAACGAAAACACTCCCACATGGCCCTCATCTTCTTACATATTGTCATTCATCGTAATGTCTGGCTAAAGATTTTCATGAGGGGCGAAGCCCAAGAAAGTGTCTAAAATAAGCTCACTTGCCCCTCATTTGCCTAAAGTCAGGGTGGCCTGGACACCCTTACTGTGAACCAGGGGTGATCAAATAAGCCTGTCATTAATAATGCTCTGTTTCTCCAATTTGAGGCCTACTGATTTTCAGGTATAGATTCTTTGTGATTTGGAGTCATGCGAAACCCCAAGCACCTCTGCAGGGCTTTGAGGAACTCATTTGACCCAAAGAATCCATTTTCTCACTTGACAGAGGTCAGGAACCTAACAGAGGAAGGCAAGAGACTTCATCCACAATGACTGATCTTTTTGCCATTATGGTTTTTGATGCACACATGGGATCATTCTTTAGATCCATCAGGTGCTGAGAATGTAAGTCACAGCCACACACAAGGCCAAGAGGCTAATTCAGCCACATCCCTTTCCAAAGCAATTAAGCAAAGAGCCACAGGTGATGCCCATTCATTTCCATTTGAAAACTCTTTTCTTCAGGCTTCACAAAGGGGTGGCCTGAGATAAAGTCTTTCCTGACATTCAGTGCAACAGAACAATAGGTAAGCAAAAGCCCCAAAGCAGGGTTTTTCCACTGAGAAGTTCCTGTTCACACTGATATCTGAGTTTTCTGAAAGGCTGGCCATTCTCTTCAGCTATCCAGTACATTGCCATGTCACAGAGCTTGGAGTGGTACATATCTTGGACACAAAACCATGAGCCTATTCTGGAGAGTGGCCAGAATTCAGGAAGAAAACAGGAACTTAGGAAGATAGAAGGTGTTGCCTCTCGATAAGACAAGCTGCAGTGCATTCATAAATTGGGCAGGATGAATTATGGGAATATTTATACTAGACTGGACGCATCCATTAATGCATTCTCTTTTCTAATGTCTACAACAACGGACACAGTGGGATACACAGACATAGAAACACTCGCCTGGTCAAACGACTTACTAAAAACAATCCACTCCAAACCAAACAAACCAACTTTCCTACCTATTCTCAGAACATGGCCTGACCTCTCTCAGATCTGGTTTCCTTGGCCAACTCTGTGAAGTTGTCAAGAAAAAGGGGTGAGCCACTACCTGCTTCTTCTGGAAAGGTCCCTCTTCAGAGCTCTCCTGGCATTTGGCCATCCTCACATCAGTAGGTACCAAGAAAGACTGACTCTGTCCTTGGTAAATCCAAACAAGTGAGCCCACTGGGACTGGGGCTGCCTCGGGGTGCCTGGATTCTTGGATACAAAGTTCAGAGAGATCCATCACCAAGGAAATGAGGTATGCCACTTTCTTTGGAACTGAATGAGGTCACTGCCTTGGCAACCACTTTGTCCTAACAGTTGCTTCCAAGGGTCCCATGAGATGGAGGCTGCCCCTACTTCCTGTGACACTTTCACAAGGTAGAATGGTATGTCAACCATAGGCACCCAGCAGCAGCTCTCCACACAGGCCTGGTTTGGTCCATCTTCTCTACAATAAAAAAGAGAGGCTGATTCAGACACATCCCTTCATCCTGACCGGGTTGTTTGCCATGGAAGATGACTTTTGCTCTCTCAGGTCCTTCATAGCTGCCTACATCTTCTCCAGGTATCATTTCTGAATGGACCTCTGAGGTTCTCAGCAGGTGGAATGTCCCCTACAATACTTTCCTGTATTGTAAGAACGACTCTATCCCTGCTATTCTGTAAAATGAGATTGAGGGAACAGTGTATGTTTAGGGTTAATAACCGGTTCGATTTGGGTTAGCAATCATTCTGTGCGATAAATAATGGTATTGGGAACCTGTGATATTTACAAGAATATTGAGGTGAAATATAAGTATGAAAACAGAAATCTAGGTATGATTTGAAACCCAGAAGGACATTGGGCCCTTAATTGGGATACTTAGTTTTGAATTATATTCTGCATAGATGTCTCAGACAATTTGTACCTTGGATGTTTGAATGTAGAAGAGAACATCCAATCCAAAGGGATAGTCGGTAGGATTAGGATGATAGTCGGTAGGTTTAGGAAGAAGAGTGAGTGCAGGATTGGAACTAAAAATTCTTTAGCTATAGGGTTTTGGTTAGAGAGTGAATGTAAATGTCAGCACATATGAAGAGTCAGTCACTATGATGAAATTGGGAAAATATGTAGAAAAGCAGATATCAATAGAGACTTTATGAAATCAGGCAAAGTATTAAGTGAGTTATAGGAGTAGACATTTTCACCAGGGTTGAGTTTGAATATATAAACTTAGGAAGAAACAAATATGTAGTAACCAATAGGATTGACATTTGAGAGCATTAGGCAACCTGGACATGGATGTTTTTAGTAATCCATGATCTCTTTCCATTTAGTCTTTGGTACAATCATAAGTGTGACCTTTACAATTTTTCTCCAGAATATTACTGTGATAAAATGTATATGTAGATCAGGTGACATGAGTATTTCTACCACCATTTCTTGGAGCAATATATTGAAGACATAAAATTAGTATTGGGGGTACAAAGAGGTGTACCCTGTGTCCATGAATATAGAGATTAAGCATGAATACACCATACTGTGAATAAATAATATAACTGGTTCCAACTTTAAATAATTGATTGAATAGATATCTGAAAATATACAATAAATCTTATATTGATATACATTCATTCATTCCAACCAGTAATACATCTAATGGTAATATTAGTGTTTTGGTTTATCATGAAGAGTGTGTGAAGTTTGCTTCAAAAGTGATTATGGAAATCGAAAATAATGTGTTCGGAAAGAATTCTCATCCAAAGACCAGTAAAGAAATATGGAGGAATACATGTGTTTTGAAGCAGGAAGTGATTGAAAGTGAAACTAATGCCTATAAATTTGCTAAATTGTTTATGAAATATATATCCTATGATGTGCATAAACTGATGAAATTGTAATGTACCAGTTTTGAATAAAAATTAACATAAAAATACACATCATGTCCCATTAGAATCTACTTGCATTGATGTTAAACTTGGTCAGTTACTGTAGAAATATTAGGATTCGAGTGCCTTATTCACCGAAGTTAGTTTTCTTTTTTTTTTAATTTTTTAATGGTTGTTCTAAACATTACATGTTTCTTGATATATCATATTTCACACTTTGATTCAAGTGGGTTATGAACTTGCAGAATCACATCAGTTACACATCAATTGATTTACACATTGCCATACTAGTGTCTATTTTATTCTGCTGCCTTTCCTATCCTCTACTATCCCTCCTCCCCTCCCCTCTCTTCCCCTCTTCTCTCTCTACCCCCTCTACTGTAATACATTTCTCTCTTTTTGTATTATTTTTTCCTTTCCCCTCACATCCTCTTTTATGTAATTGTGTATAACCCTGAGGTTCTCCTTCCATTTCCATGCAATTTCCCTTCTCTCTCCCTTTCTCTCCCACCTCTCATCCCTATTTAATATTAATCTTCTTCTCATGCTCTTCATCCCTACTCTGTTCGTAGTTACTCTCCTTTTATCAAAGAAGGCATTTTGAATTTGTTTTTTAGGGATTGGCTAGCTTCACTTAGCATAATCTGCTCTAATGCCATCTATTTTCCTGCAAATTCTATGATTTTGTCATTTTTTAAAGCAGAGTAATACTCCATTGTATATAAATGCCAATTTTTTTAATTCATTCTTCTATTGAGTGGCATCTAGGTTGGTTCCACAGTCTTGCTATTGTGAATTGTGCTGCTATGAACATCAATGTAGCCGTGTCCCTCTAGCATGCTCTTTTAAGGTCTTTAGGGAATAGACCGAGAAGAGGAATAGCTGGGTCAAATGGTAGTTCCATTCCCAGCTTTCCAAGAAATCTCCATAATGCTTTACAAATTGGCTGCACAAATTAGCAGTGCCTCCAATAATGTACAAGTGTACCTGTTTCTCCACATCCTCACCAGCACTTGTTGTTGTTTGACTTCATAATGGCTGCCAATCTTATTGGAATGAGATGGTATCTTAGGGTGGTTTTGATTTGCATTTCTCTGACTGCTGGGGATGGTGAGCATTTTTTCATGTACTTGTTTTTTGATTGTATGTCCTTCTCTGAGAAGTGTCTGTTCTGGTTCTTGGCCCATTTGTTTATTGGGTTATTTGTTATCTTGTTGTCTATTTTTTTGAGTTCTTTGTATACTCTGAATATTAGGGCTCTATCTGAAGTGTGAGGAGTAAAGATTTGTTCCCAGGATTTAGGCTCCCTATTTACCTCTCTTATTGTTCCTTTTGCTGAGAAAAAACTTTTTAGTTTGAGTAAGTCCCATTTGTTGATTCTAGTTATTAACTCTTGTGCTATGGATGTCCTATTGAGGAATTTGGAGCCCGACCCCACAGTATGTAGATCGTAGCCAACTTTTTCTTCTATCAGACGCCATGTATCTGATTTGATATCAAGCTCCTTGATCCATTTTGAGTTAACTTTTGTGCATGGCGAGAGAAAGGGATTCAGTTTCATTTTGTTACATATGGATTCCAAGTTTTCCCAGCACCATTTTTTGCAGATGCTATTTTCCTCCATTGCATGCTTTTAGCCCCTCCATCAAATATAAGATAGTTATAGTTTCCTGGCTTGGTTTCTGTGTCCTCTATTCTGAACCATTGGTCCACCCTCCTGTTTTGGTACCAGTACCATGCTATTTTTGTTACTATTGCTCTGTTGTATAGTTTGAAGTCTGGTATCGCTTTGCCGCCTGATTCACACTTCCTGCTTAGTATTGTTTTTGTTATTCTGTGTCTTTTATTTTTCCATATGAATTTCATGATTGCTTTCTCTATTTCTAGAAGAAATACCGTTTGGATTTTGATTGGCATTGCATTAAACCTATTGAGAACTTTTGGTAATATCACCATTTTGATGATGTTATTTCTGCCTATCCATGAACAGGATATATTTTTACATCTTCTAAGATCTTCTTCTATTTCTCTCTTTAGGGTTCTGTAGTTTTCATTGTATAAGACTTTCACATCTTTTGTTAGGTTGATTCCTAATTATTATTATTTTTTTTAGGATATTGTGTATGGAGTGGTTGTCCTCATTTCCATTTCAGAGGATTTGTCACTGATATGCAGTAATGCCTTTGATTTATGCATGTTGATTTTATATCCTGCCACTTTGCTGAATTCATTTATTAGCTCCATTAGTTTCTTTGTAGACCCTTTTGGGACTGCTAGATATAGAATCATGTGATCTGCAATAGTGATAATTTAAGTTCTTCTTTTCCAATTTTTATGCCTTTTATTTCTTTCGTCTGTCTAATTGCTCTGGCCAGTGATTCGAGAACTATGTTGAACAGAAGTGGTGAGAGAGGGCATCCCTGTCTTGTTTCAGATTTTAGAGAGAATGCCTTCATTTTTTCTCCATTCAGAATGATGCTAGCCTGAGGTTTAGCATAGATTGCTTTTACAATATTGAGGTATGTTCCTCTTATCACTAGTTTTTCTAGAGTATTGAACATAACAGAATGCTGTACTTTATTAAATGCTTTTTTGCATCTATCGAGATGATCATATGGTTCTTATTTTTAAGTCTATTGATGTGGTGAATAACATTTATTGATTTCCGTATATTGAACCAGCCTTGCATCACAAGGATGAATCCTACTTGATCAGGATTCACAATTGTTTTTATATGTTTTTGTATCCAATTTGCCAGAATTTTATTGAGGATTTTTTCATGTAGGTTCATTAGAGATATTGGTCTGTAGTTTTCTTTCTTTGAAGTGTCTTTGTCTGCTGTAATAATCAGGGTGGTGTTGGCCTCGTAGAATGAATTTGGAAGATCTCCCTCTTTTTCACTTTCCTGAAATACCTTGAAAAATATTGGTATTCGTTCCTCTTTAAAGGTTTTGTTAAACTCTGCTGTATACCCATACAGTCCTGGGCTTTTCTAAGTTGGTAGTGTTTGGTAGTGTTGGTAGTGTTTGGTAGTGTTTTCATGGTTTCTTCTATTTCCTCAATTGATATTGGTCTGTTTATATTGTCTATATCCTCCTGACTCAATATGGGCAGATCATATGACTTAAGAAATTTATCGATGCCTTCACTGTCTTCTATTTGATTGGAGTATAAGGATTCAAAATAATTTCTGATTATCTTCTGTATTTCTGAAATATCTGTTGTGATATTTCCTTTTTAATCCCTTATGCTAGTAATTTTAGTTCTCTCTCTTCTTCTCTTTGTTATCATGGCTAAGGGTCTGTCAATTTTATTTATTTTTTCAAAGAACCAACTTCTACTTTTGTCAAATTTTTTCAATTGTTTCTTTTGTTTCAATTTCATTAATTTCAGCTTTGATTTTAATTATTTCTTGCCTTCTACTTCATTTGCTGTTGCTTTTGTCTTCTTTTTCTAGGATTTTGAGATGAAGTATGAGATCATTTATTTGTTGGTTGTTTCTTTTTTTAAGGAATGAACTCCAAGCAATGAATTTTCCTATTAGAACTGCTTTCAATGTGTCCCATGGATTCCGATATGTTGTGTCTGCGTTTTCATTTATCTCTAAGAATTTCCTCCTTGATGTCTTCTATAACCCATTGATCACTCAGTAACCTATTGTTCATTCTCCAAGTGATGCATGGTTTTTCCTTCCTTCTTTTATCATTTCATTCCATTATGATCAGATACTATGCATGGTATTATCTGTACTCCTTTATATTGTCTAAGAGTTGCCCTGTGACATAATATATGATCTATTTTTGAGAAGGATGCATGTGCTGCTGAGAAAAAAGGTAACTGCTTGATGTTGGGTGTTATATTCGACATATCTCAAATAAGTCTAGGTTATTAATTGTGTTATTGAGTTCTATAGTTTCCTTATTCAACTTTTGTTTGGAAGATCTGTCCAGTGGTGAGAGAGGTGTGTTCATGTCTCCCATGATTACTGTATTGTGGTCTATTAGACTAGTGAAATTGAGAAGAGTTTCTTTGATGAACATAGCTGCCCCATTGTTTGGGGCATATATATTAATGATTGCTGTGTCTTGTTGGTGTATGATTTCCTTGAGCAGTATGAAGTGTCTCTCTTTATCCCTTTTGATTAACTTTGGCTTAAAATCTTTTTATTTGATATGAGTATGGACTCTCCTGCCTGTTTCCGAAATCCATATGAGTGATATGATTTTTCCCAAACTTTCACGTCAGTCTATGTATGCATTTTCCTATCAAATGCGTCCCCTGTAGGCAGCATATTGTTGGGTCTTGTTTTTTTGTTCAATTCTACTAGCCAGTGGGTCTTCATTGGTGAGTTTAAGCCATTAACATTTAGGATTATTATTGAGATATGGGTTGTTCTTCCAGCCATATTTGTTTATTTGTGTTACTACACATGGTTTCTTTTCCTCTTTGATTATTTTCCCCCCTTTAATGTCCTAACTCTCACTGTTGGTTTTCATTGTTATTTTCCATTTCCTCTTCCTGCAATGTTTTGCTGAGGATGTTTTGAAGAGATGGTTTTCTAGCTGCAAATTCTTTTCACTTTTGTTTATCGTGGAAGGTTTTAATTTCATCTTCCATCCTGAAGCTTAATTTCGCTGGATACACAATTCTTGGTTGGAACCCATTTTCTTTCAGTGTTTGAAATATGTTATTCCTGAATCTTCTAGCTTTCAGAGTCTGTTTTGAAAGATCAGCTGTTATCCTGATTGGTTTACCCCTAAATGTAATCTGCTTCCTTTCTCGTGTAGCTTTTAAAATTCTCTCCTTTTTCTGTTTGTTGGGCATCTTCATTATAATGTGTCTCGTTGTGGCTCTCTTATGATTTTGCACATTCGGCGTTCTGTAGGCTTCTAGGACTTGGGATTCTGTTTTATTTGTCCAGTCTGGGAAGTTTTCTCGTATTATTTCATTGAATAGGTTGCTCATTCCTTTGGTTTGGACCTCTATACCTTTCTGTATCCCAATGACTATTAAGTTTGGCCTCTTTATGTTATCCCGTATTTCTTGGATGTTCTGCTCGTGGTTTCTTAACAGTCTTGCTAAGCTGTCTATGTTCTTTTCAAATTGAAATACTTTGTCTTCATTGTCTGATGTTCTATGTTCTAAGTGTTCTACTCTGCTGGTAGTATTCTCAATTGAGTTTTTAAGTTGGTTTATTGATTCCTGCAATTCTAGGATTTCTGTTTGTTTGTTTTTACAACCTCTATCTCCCTATATAGTTGATCTTTTGCTTCTTGGATTTGTTTATGTAATTCATTGTTGAAGTGATCTTTAATTGTCTGATTTTGTTGTCTAATGTCTTCCTTGAGACTCCAGATCATCTAAAGCATGAGTATCCTGAATTCTTTATCTGACATTCCATCTGATGCAGCCATTATCTCTTCTAAAGTTGTGTTGACCTGCATTGCTTGTGGTTCTTTCTTTCCTTGTCTTTTTATACTGCTCGCGTTTCTCTCTGCTTGTTGAAACTGTTGTGTTTTTGAAATTTTCCCCCTATATAATTATATTGCTCTTTTATTGTTGAAAAGTCTCCCTTGCAGGAGCGGGGGGCGGCTGTTCTGCTCCTCCAATTGGGGTGATCTATCTACCACGCTGAAGGGCTTCTGGCCCTGTTCTGATGGTTGGTCGCAGGTCTGTCTACAATGTGGGAACGGGCGGTGGCTCTGCTCTGCCCCTCCTCCATTTGGTGTGACGTGTCTACAACGCCCACGAACCCCTCGGCCTGTTCTGCTGATCCATTGCAGGTCTGCCTACCTTGGAGGCGCAGGCGGCAGCTCTACTCTGCCCTTACTCCAATTGGGATGACGTGTCTTCCATGCCGGCAGGACGCTGGGCCTGTTCGCTGGTCGGTCGCAGGTCTGTCTATTTTGTGGGCACAGGCAGTGGATCTGCTCTGCCCCTACTCCAAATGGGGTGATGTGTCTGCCGTGCCGGCAGGCCACTGGGCCTGTTTCGCTGTTCGGTTGCCTACATTGTGGGCGAGGTTGGTCGCTCTGCTCTGCCCCTACTCCAATTGAGGTGTCGTGAGTAGCATCCCGGCAGGTCGCTGGGCCGGTTTCGGGCACGGGCGAAGGCTCTGCTCTGCCCCTACTCCAATTGGGGTGATGTGACTACCTCGCCGGCGGGTCACTGGGCCTGTTCTGGGCATGGGCGGTGACTCTGCTCTGCCCCTATTCCTATTGGGGTGACCTAACAACCACGCTGGTGGGCCGCTGGGCTTGTACTGGGCACGGGAGAAGGCTCTGCTCTGCCACTACTCCAATAGGGGTGCCGTGTCTACCACACCGGCGGGTCGTTGGGCCTGTTCTGGGCATAGTCGGTGGCTCTGCTCTGCCCTTACTTCAATTGGGGTGACGTGACTACCATGCCTGCTGGTAGATGGGCCTGTTCCAGGCATGGGCGGTGGCTCTGCTCTGTCCCTACTCCAATTGGGATGACGTGACTACCACGCCTGCGGGTCGCTGGGCCTGTGCAGGGCGTGGGCCGCGGCTCTGCTCTGCCCCTCTGGCTTGAAGACAAAGTGAGAGAGACTCGGGTGTTTGTGACTCACTTTTTTTACCAGGAGACCAACTGTTTCTGTCACCGCTGGTATCGATGAAGTTATCTCCTCCACCACTTTGTGATGACATCAGATCTCTAACATGTTGGTATCCCATGCGAATGGCAGCATTTCGTTCCCTTTGCCGGATAACCAAAGCAATGGGTGAGTCCTGACCGGCCCTCACAAGCCCCGTCTCAATCCTGTTGCCACTGCCTATGAAGGCTCGGTAGGTATTTACCTCCACAGTATTCAGCAAGACCTAGACCGAGAAGCAGTTTCCGCAGGTTCTTTAGCCCTGGGCCTGATCAGTTCCAGGAGCCAGAATTCGGCCGCTCTGGGCTTGGTGTATGTTCTGATAGGAGCAGGCCTGAGTAATTTGTCTCTGAGACACAGGCGAATGGCAGCCTGAGATTACCTGTTCTATAGCTGAATGAGCTGCTATCCGTTGAAAACAGGAATGGTGACGTCAGCTCTCCAAGATGGTGGCCCCTGGCTTCCTCTGTGGTCTGACTGGTGTGGAAAACCGAATTGGACCGCGTCCTTCCCCGGTCTCAAACCCAGTATTCAGCAATGAGCACAGTGATTGTACAGCTGGCAGGAGCCCACAGAATCCGCACCACTGAATATTTGTGTTGCTATCTCATTGCTTCCCACCACGCGCCACAGACTCTAGCCGCAGGGCGATTTGCTGAATAAGCAAGATGACGCTCCATGCGGACAAATCACTCACGTTTGAGCTCCGTAGCTGATCCTCATGAGATGGAAATACTTCCACTAGGTTTTGGAGCACCCAAATTTTGCTGGAAATTCGTCATTCTCCTGCACAGAGACGCTGGACATGGGGTTGATGCACTCCTTTCGCTGCCATCATATGATCCCCTGAAGTTAGTTTTCAGTACTAGGAAACAAATATGTATTTCAGGTGGATGAATATTTCTGAGAATAAACTTGTGAAAAGTTGATTATAAATCCACATACATAAATATGAATGAATTTAGGGAGTGTATAATAAGACAAATACATTTCATATTTTGAAAAATCTGGAGAGTGAATATATATATATATATATATATATATATATATATATATATATACACACACACACACACACAGACATTAAAAAGTAGCATTATGTATGCCAATTGAAATTCAACATGAAATATATATCATCCACAGATACAAAAATATTCATTTTCCTGAACATCAATTTATGTTGTTCAACTAGAAAGCTGACCCATATGTTGAATTTTTACTTCCAACAGCGTTTAGTAGGAGTGATCTTTTCTTACAATTTGTATCTGCCAAGTCAGCCACCTCACAAAATGTACGTGTGATACCAGGTAGAATTCAATATGTTCATAAAAAAATACATGTGCTGAATAGGCTACAGAGAAAGGGAGACAGTTATTCACATATTTGTTAACTTTTAAAACACATGGAGAACTATTTCAATTAAAATTGGCTAGATTTATAACACCTACCATTTATCATACGAAAGGCAAGTCCAACTATACACCATGCCTCCTGTGAACCTCTTGTATTTCTATTTTGTTTGGGTTATTTTTCTCCATCATATTAAGATTAGAAGTAAAAGTCTATAAGGGAATTTGTTAGTGTCAGGGATCCAGTATTTCGAATGGAAAATTGGAAAATGTATCCAATGTGTATGCAAATATGTGCTACATAAAAATCTTCCCACTCTCATTCAGAACAATGCCTTGGCATTACCTTCGCCCCATGTAAGACACAATTAGAGGAGAAAGTTAGAAAATCTGTGAATAAATATCTGGAATAAAAAATGCTCAGGAGTCCACAAATTTGGAGGTGGTAGAGGAGTTTCCAAAAGTAAGGGACAGGGTAAACACTCCACAAACATGAAGCTCTGCCGGCCTAACATCTGAAGAAACTACCTCTGAGGTTGGGCACTTGAAATATATTTTGTTGTCAGGAGCATTAGCTTCCTTTGTAGTGAGACCATCAAAGCTGGGTCTGCATCGATGTGACATGGATGACATGGTTTCTTATTTTCCAATGAACATGAGGCAGCAGTGCTGAATTTTCTCTTTGTAGGTAAACTGTGGCCACTGAGGGCAAGTGTCTCCTCATATGGACTGTGAAGCCATTTGGTCATCCTTCACTCTTCGTGGTGTTTCTTGCTGTTGCACTAGGAGTCTGATATTTGCTTCATGAAATAAAAAGCGTTCATGTGGGACACAGTGCTGTAGGGAGTTCTGTCAGTTGTGGTGGGTCGGGTTCTGTTGGAGAATGCACCAACCAGGCTTCTATCCCACATAGCTTGCTCCATTGACCATAGCAACCTGATTCTGAACATTGCCCTGAAACCTCTCTATATAACAAGATGCTTTTACATATAAGGGTCTACTGGCTGCAAAATGTCAATCACAAGCTATTTGGACAACAATGGCAGATAACCATGGGCACACCAGAGATATTTTATCACACACCTGCCCACCACGGCTCTAGGAACACTACTCAGCAGGCTCCAACTTACTGGCATCTCTGTTATACACCATTTTTATGAAATCCAGTCCATAAAGGCAATGTTTTGTTTTCTCATGATCAGCTAGAGGACATCCAAAGGTTCTCCTGTGACACCCAGTCTTGGGAATTTCAAAAATTTCATGGTTTTTATCTGGCCAATTTTCAAGGATGAAGTTGGAGGCACTGTGGGTTTCAATTCATTCATTAACCATTAAATGTTTAGTAAGCTCATTTCAATGAAAGCTCTGGAGAACTCTCAGAGGCAAGGCTTCCCAAAGGGTGGCCAAAAGGTCACACGAGGCCAGGCCCATTGAGGTCTACAATGAGAGGTCCATGTGCCTTTGACTCTCAAATATGGCTGCCAAGTCTTTCAGAATAAAATCATGTGATATCCTGGCTGAGATTCCCTTTGCTCTGTGGACAGCCACCTTGGGCCTAGATCTCACTTTCCAAGGGCGAATCTCATGCATGGCCTTCTAAAATCCCAACACAATTCATGGCAATACTTCTCTGAGGTCAATTCCAGAACTCAGTGTCTATGTTGAATCACACAAGAGTTCAAGCCCAGGTGGACCCAGTCATCTCTTCCTACCGCCATACAAATGTTCACAGTTAAAACCAAAAACTCCAACAAGGCCGTCATCTTCTTCCATGTAGACACTCATCATAACCTCTGGCTGGAGGTTTCCATGAGGTACACAGCCCATGTCCGTGTCCAAAATAAGCTCCCTTGCCCCTCATTTGCCTAAAATCAGGGTGGCCTGGACTCCCTTCCTGCGAAACAGAAGTGAAAAAAGAGGCCTGCCGTTAATACTGCTCTGCTTCTCCAACTTGAGGCCTACTGAGTGTGGGGTTTAGATTCTTTATGTGAATTCATTTTTTTTGTTGTTCTACTTTAACTTTTTAAATTGTTTTTATTTTTTAAATATTTTTATTTTATTATTATTATTATTATTTTAAATTTTTATTTTCATTTTTTAAATGATCATTATTTTTAAATTTTTTTCTTTCTTTCTTTCTTTTCTATTTTTTTTCTTTTGTCTTATCGTTTCTTTTCACTTTTCTTATTTCCCCTTCCTTGAATTCTACCTGCCTACTCTCATTCTCTTTAGAGATTCTTCCCTTTCCTTCTAATATATTTCCTCCCAAGCATCAAATAAATTTATAAGAGTAAGCAGTAACTTAGCAGTCAAACAGAGCAAGAAGTAATATGAGCAGCACAAAAAATCAAGGAAGAAAATAAGTAAAAACAATGAAGGACAGCCTAAATATTCAGGAGGACCTATAGTCATCAGAAAAATGGTCATATAAAGAACTCAAGGAATACCTTAGACAGATGGAATGGAAACTTAAAGAGGATACGAGACAGCAAATCCAAACAGTGAAAGAACACATTGAAAATGAATTACATAAACAGATAAAAGACGACGTTATGCATCTTTATCAGGAGATAGAGATTATAAAAAAATCAAACAATAATTCTAGAAATGAAGGAAACAATAAACCAAATTAAAAAGTCAATTGAGAGTATCACTAACACTATGGAGCAAGTAGAAGACAGAATGTCAGATAATGAAGACAAAATATATCATCTTGAAATGAATCTAGCCAACACAGAAAGGCTGGTAAAAATTCATGAGTAAAACATCCAAGAGATATGGGATAACATAAAAAAACCAATTTATGAGTCATCTGGATAGGTACACAGATTCAAACCAAGGAAATGAGTAATCTATTGAATGAAATAATTACAGAAATATTTCTAGAAATACAAAGTAAACGGATATACAAATTGGACATGCTTACAGGACACCGAGCACACAAAATCACAGTAGACCAACACCAAGACACATTGTTATGAAGATATCCAATATACAAAAAAAGAGAAAATATTAAAAGCTCTAAGAGAAAGGAGGCAGATTACATTAAGGGGTAAACCAATAAGGTTGAGAACGGATTTTTCATCACAGTCGCTGAAAGCGAGAAGATCCTGGAACAACGTATTTCAAACACTGAAAGACAATGAATGCCAACCAAGAATTCTGTATCCAGCAAAATTAAGCTGCAGGTACGACAATGAAATAAAAAATATTTCATGATAAACAAAAGCTAAAAGAATTTTTAGCCAGAAAACCAGCATTGCAAAGCATCTTGAGCAAAACAATACACGAAGTAGAAATGAAAATCAACAACCAAAACCAACAGTGGGAAGTGCCTCAGTAATGACAGAGGGTGGGGGAAAAGCTAATCATGGAGAAACAAACTAAATTAAAAAAAAAGATGAATCATCAATCATGGGTGGCAGTACAAACCATATATCAATAGTGACTCTAAATGTTAATGGTTTAATCTCTCCAATAACACGACCTAGGCTGGTAACTTGGATTAAAAACGAATCCAACAATATGTTGCCTCCAGGAGACACATCTGAATGGAAAAGACATACACAGGCTGAAGGTGCAAGTTTTGGAAAAAATATACCATACAACGGTTCTCGTAAGCAACCAGGGGTGGACATCCTCATATCGAATAAAATCGACTTCAAGACTAATTTAATCAAAAGGGATAAGAAAGGACATTGTATACTGTTAAAAGGAACCATTCACCAACAAGACATAAAAATTATCAATATTTATGCACCAAATAATGGTGCTGCAACGTTCAAAAAACAAATTCTCCTCAAGTTCCAGAATGAAATAGACCACAACACAATATTTATGGGTGACTTCAACACACCTCTCTCACCATTGGACAGATCCTCCAAACAAAAGTTGAATAAAGAAAGTATAGAACTCAATATCACAATCAATAACCTACATGTAACTGACATATATAGAATACATCAACCATCATCAAGTGGATATACTTTTTTCTCAGTAGCACGTGGATCCTTCGCAAAAATAGACCATATATTATGCCATAGGGCAACCCTCAGTAAATATAAAGGTGTTGAGATAATACCATGAATTTTTTCTCATCATAATGGAATGAAACTGGAAACCAATGATAAAAAAAGGAAGGAAAAATCCTACATCACATGGAAAATGAACAATATGTTACTGAATGATCAATGGGTTACAGAAGATATAAAGGAGGAAATCAAAAAATTCTTAGAGATACATGAAAATACAGATGCAACATATCGGAATCTATGGGACACAATGAAATCAGTTTTAAGAGGGAAATTCATCGCCTGGAGGTCATTCCTGAAAAAAAGTAAAAACGAACAAATAAATGAGCTCACACTTCAACTCAAAGCCCTAGAAAAGGAAGAGCAAAACAACAGAAAATGTAGCAGAATGCAAGAAATAATTAAAATCAGAGCAGAAATCAACGAAATTGAAACAAAAGAAACTATTGAAAAAATTAACAAAACAAAAAGGTGGTTCTTCGAAAAAATAAATATATTCGACAGACCCTTAGCCATGCTAATGAAGAGAAGAAGAGAGAGAACTCAAATTACTAACATATGGGATGAAAAAGGCAATATTACAACAGATGCTTCCGAAATACAGAAGACAATTAGAAATTATTTGGAAAACCTATATTCCAATAAAATAGAATATAGTGAAGACATCGATAAATATCTTAAGTAATATGATTTGCCCAGACTGCGTCAGGAGGATACACACAATTTAAACAGACCAATTTCAATGGATGAAACAGAAGAAACAATCAAAAGACTACAAACCAAAAAAAGCCCAGGAACGGATGGCTATACAGCGGAGTTTTACAGAACATTTAAAGAAGATTTAATACCAATACTTTTCAAGTTATTTCAGGATAGAGAAAAAGAGGGAGCTCTGCCAAATTCATTCTATGAGGCCAACATCACACTGATTCCGAAATCAGGAAATGACACCTCAAAGAAAGAAAACTTCAGACCAATATATCTGATGAACCTACATGCAAAAATCCTCATTAAAATTCTGGCGAATCAAATACAAAGGCACATCAAAAAAATTATGCACCATGATCAAGTAAGATTCATACCTGGGATGCAACAATGGTTCAATATACGGAAATAAATAAATGTTATTCACCACATCAATAGACTTAAATATAAGAACCATATGATCATCTCGATAGAAGCAAAAAAAGCATTTGTCAAAGTACAGCATCCCTTTATGTTCAAAACATTAGAAAAACTAGGGATAACAGGAAGTTACCTCGACATTCTAAAAGCTATCTATGCTAAGCCTCAGGCTAGCATCATTATGAATGGAGAAAAATTGAAGGCATTTCCTCTAAAATCTGGAACAAGACAGGGATA
The DNA here is from genome assembly GCF_048772815.1 of Callospermophilus lateralis. Classification (NCBI taxonomy): domain Eukaryota; kingdom Metazoa; phylum Chordata; class Mammalia; order Rodentia; family Sciuridae; genus Callospermophilus; species Callospermophilus lateralis. The sequence goes on from NC_135319.1 coordinate 9,512,710, forward strand.
CCCTCTGTCACCACTTCTATTCCATATAGTTCTCGAAACACTGGCCAGAGCAATTAGACAGACTAAAGAAATAAAAGGCATAAAAATAGGAAAATAAGAACGTAAATTATCACTAGTTTCAGGTGACATTATTCTATACATAGAAGAAACAAAAGGGTCTACAAAAACTACTAGAACTAAAAAATGAATGACCTGCGACCCACTGGCAGGACAGGCCCAGCAACCTGCGGAGGGGCACAGCTGCCCCACGCACCTGCAAGGTAGGCGGTACCGTGACCACTGACAAAACAGGCCCAGTGGCCCGTCTGACACATCACCCCGGTTGGGGGAGGGGCAGAGCCACCACCAGCGCCTGTTATGTAGACAGACCTGCAAACGACAGACAGAACAGGCCTAGCGGCCAGCGGAGGGGCAGAGCCACTGCTCACGCCTGCAAGGTAGGCGGACCTGTGACCACCGAAAGAACAGGCCCCCGAAAGTACAGGCACAGCGGCCCGCCGTCGTGGTAGGCACATTGCCCCAATTGGAGGAGGGGCAGAACCACCGCCAAAGCCTGCGAGGGAGACTTTGCAACTATACAAGAGCAATATAAATATATAGGGGGAAAAATCAATAACACAACAGTTTCACCAAGCAGAAAGAAACGCGATCAGTATGAAAAGACAAGGAAAGAAAGGAACACAAGCAATGCAGGTCAACTTCAACTTTAGAAGAGGTAATATCTGCAGCAGATGGAATGTCAGATAAAGAATTCAGGATATACATGCTTCAGATGATATGGAGTCTCAAGGAAGACATTAGACAGCAAAATCAGACAATGAAAGACCACTTCAACCACTTCGAAAATGAATTACATAAACAAATCCAAGAAGCAAAAGATCAATTATACAGGGAGATCGAGGTTATAAAAAACAAACAAACAGAAATCCTGGAAATGCAGGAAATAAACCAACTTAAAAACTCAATTGAGAATACTACCAGCAGTGTAGAACACTTAGAAGATAGAACATCAGACAATGAAGACAAAGTATTTCAACTGGAGAAGAACATAGACAGCTCAGCAAAGCTGATAAGAAACCATGATCAGAACATTCAAGGAATATGGGATAACATAAAGAGACCAAACTTAAGAGTCATTGGGATACAGGAAGGTATAGAGGTCCAAACCAAAGGAATGAGCAATCTATTCAATGAAATAATACGAGAAAACTTCCCAGACTTGAAGAATGAGACAGAATCCCAAATCCTAGAAGCCTACAGGACGCCGAATGTGCAAAATCATAAGAGATCCACACCTAGAAACATTATAATGAAGATGCCCAACATACAGAATAAGGAGAGAATTTTAAAAGCTACAAGAGAAAGGAAGCAGATTACATTTAGCGGTAAACCAATCAGGATAACAGCTAATCTTTCAAAACAGACTCTGAAAGGTGGAAGATCCTGGAATAACATATTTCAAACACTGAAAGAAAATGGGTTCCAACCAAGAATTGTGTATCCAGCAAAATTAAGCTTCAGTATGGAAGATGAAATTAAAACCTTCCATGATAAACAAAAGTGAAAGAATTTGCAGCTAGAAAACCATCTTTTCAAAACATCCTTGGCAAAATATTATAGGAAGAGGAAATGGAAAATATCAATGAAAACCAACAACGGGAGGGAGTACAGTAAAGGGGGGGGGATAATCAAAGAGGAAAACAAACAATGTTTAGTAACATAACTAAACAAATATGGCTGGAAGAACAACCCATATGTCAATAATAACCCTAAATGTTAATGGTTTAAACTCACCAATTAAGAGACACAGGCTAGTAGAATGGATCACAAAACAAGACCCAACAATATGCTGCCTTCAGGAGACACATTTGATAGGAAAAGACATACATAGACTGAAGGTGAAAGGTTGGGAAAAATCATATCACTCATATGGACTTCGGAAACAAGCAGGAGTGTCCATACTCATATCAAATAAAATAGATTTCAAGCCAAAGTTAATCAAAAGGGATGAAGAGGGACACTACATACTTCTCAAGGGAACCATACACCAACAAGACATAAAAATCATAAATACATATGCCCCAAACAATGGTGCAGCTATGTTCATCAAACAAACTCTTCTCAAGTTCAAGAGTCTAATAGACCACCATACAATAATCATGGGAGACTTCAACACACCTCTCTCACCACTGGACAGATCTTCCAAACAAAAGTTGAATAAGGAAACTATAGAGCTCAATAACACAATTAATAACCTAGACTTAACTGACATATATAGAATATACCACCCAACATCAAGCAGTTACACTTTTTTCTCAGCAGCTCATGGATCCTTCTCAAAAATAGATCATATATTATGTCACAGGGCAACTCTTAGACAATATAAAGGAGTAGAGATAATACCATGCATCTTATCTGACCATAATGGAATGAAATTGAAAATTAATGATAAAAGAAGTAAGGAAAAATCATGCATCACTTGGAGAATGAACAATAGGTTACTGAATGATCATTGGGTTATAGAAGACATCAAGGAGGAAATTAAAAAATTCTTAGAGATAAATGAAAACACAGACACAACATATCCGAATCCATGGGACACATTGAAAGCAGTTCTAATAGGAAAATTCATTGCTTGGAGTTCATTCCTTAAAAAAAGAAACAACCAACAAATAAATGATCTCATACTTCATCTCAAAATCCTAGAAAAAGAAGACAAAAGCAACAGCAAATGAAGTAGAAGGCAAGAAATAATTAAAATCAAAGCTGAAATTAATGAAATTGAAACAAAAGAAACAATTGAAAAACTTGACAAAAGTAGAAGTTGGTTCTTTGAAAAAATAAATAAAATTGACAGACCCTTAGCCGCACTAACAAAGAGAAGAAGAGAGAGAATTCAAATTACTAGCATACGAGATGAAAAAGGCAATATCACAACAGACACTTCAGAAATACAGAAGATTATCAAAAATTATTTTGAATCCTTATACTCCAATAAAATAGAAGATAGTGAAGGCATTGATAAATTTCTTAAGTCATATGATTTGCCCAGATTGAGTCAGGAGGATATAGACAATATAAACAGACAAATATCAATTGAGGAAATAGAAGAAACCATCAAAAGACTACCAACTAAGAAAAGCCCAGGACCGGACGGGTATACAGCAGAGTTTTACAAAACCTTTAAAGAGGAACTAATACCAATACTTTTCAAGCTATTTCAGGAAATAGAAAAATAGGGAGAACTTCCAAATTCATTCTAAGAGGCCAACATCACCCTGATTCCTAAACCAGACAAAGACACTCCAAAGAAAGAAAACTACAGACCAATATCTCTAATGAACCTAGATGCAAAAATCCTCAATAAACTTTTGGCGAATCGGATACAAAAACATATCAAAAAAATTGTGCACCATGATCAGATAGGATTTATCCCTGGGATGCAAGGTTGGTTCAATATACGGAAATCAATAAATGTTATTCACCACATCAATAGGCTTAAAAATAAGAACCATATGATCATCTCGATAGATGTGGAAAAAGCATATGGCAAAGTACAGCATCTCTTTGTGTTCAAAACTCTAGAAAAACTAGGGATAACAGGAACATACCTCAATATTGTAAAAGCAATCTATGCTAAGCCTCAGGCTAGCATCATTCTGAATGGAGAATAACTGAAGGCATTCCCTCAAAAATCTGGAACAAGGCAGGGATGCCCTCTCTCACCACTTCTGTTCAACATAGTTCTCGAATCACTGGCCAGAGCAAATAGACAGACGAAAGAAATTAAAGGCATAAAAATAGGAAAAGAAGATATCAAATTATCACTATTTGCAGATGACATGATTCTATACCTAGCAGACCCAAAAGGGTCTACAAAGAAACTATTAGAGCTAATAAATGAATTCAGCAAAGTGGCAGGATATAAAATCAACACGCATTAATCAAAGGCATTCCTGTATAACAGCGACAAATCCTCTGAAATGGAAATGAGGACAACCACCCCATTCACAATAACCTCAGAAAAAATAAAATACTTGGGAATCAACCTAACAAAAGAGGTGTAAGACTTATACAATGAAAACTACAGAACCCTAAAGAGAGAATTGAAGAAGATCTTAGAAGATGGAAAAATATACCCTGTTCATGGATAGGTAGAACTAACATCATCAAAATGGCGATATTACCAAAAGTTCTCAATATGTTTAATGCAATGCCAATCAAAATTCCAATGGCATTTCTTGTAGAAATAGAGAAAGCAATCATGAAATTCATATGGAAAAATAAAAGACCCAGAATAGCAAAAACATTGCTAAGCAGGAAGTGTGAATCAGGCGGTATAGCTATGCCAGACTTCAAACTATACTACAGAGCAATAGTAACAAAAACAGCATGGTACTGGTACCAAAACAGGCGGGTGGACCAATGGTACAGAATAGAGGACACAGAAACCAATCCACAAAACTACAACTATCTTATATTCGATAAAGGGGCTAAAAGCATGCAATGGAAGAAGGCTAGCATCTTTAACAAATGGTGTTGGGAAAACTGGAAATCCATATGCAACAAAATGAAACTGAATCCCTTTCTCTCGCCATGCACAAAAGTTAACTCAAAGTGGATCAAGGAGCTTGATATAAAATCAGAGACATGGCGTCTGATAGAAGAAAAAATTGGCTATGATCTACATACTGTGGGGTCGGGCTCCAAATTCCTCAATAGGACACCCATAGCACAAGAATTAATAACTAGAATCAACAAATGGGACTTACTCAAACTAAAAAGTTTTTTTTTTTTCTCAGCAAAAGAAACAATAAGAGAGGTAAATAGGGAGCCTACGTCCTGGGAACAAATCTTTACTCCTCACACTTCAGACAGAGCCCTAATATCCAGAATATACAAAGAACTAAAAAAATTAGACAGTGGGATAACAAATAACCCAATCAACAAATGGGCCAAGGACCTGAACAGAAATTTCTCAGAGGAGGACATACAATCAATCAACAAGTATATGAAAAAATGCTCACCATCTCTAGCAGTCAGAGAAATGCAAATCAAAACCACCCTAAGATACCATCTCACTCCAGTAAGATTGGCAGCCATTAGGAAGTCAAACAACAACAAGTGCTCGCGAGGATGTCGGGAAAAGGGTACTCTTGTACATTACTGGTGGGACTGCAAATTGGTGCGGCCAATTTGGAAAGCAGTATGGAGATTTCTTGGAAAGCTCGGAATGGAACCACCATTTGATCCAGCTATTCCCCTACTCGGTCTATTCCCTAAAGACCTAAAAAGAGCACACTATAGGGACACTGCTACATCCATGTTCATAGCAGCACAATTCACAATAGCAAGACTGTGGAACCAACCTAGATGCCCTTCAATAGAAGAATGGATAAAAAAATGTGGCATTTATACACAATGGAGTATTACTCTGCATTAAGAAATGACAAAATCATAGAATTTGGAGGGAAATGGATGGCATAAGAGCAGGTTATGCTAAGTGAAGCTAGCCAATCCCTTAAAAACAAATGCCAAATGTCTTCTTTGATATAAGGAAAGTAACTAAGAACAGAGTAGGGACGAAGAGCATGAGAAGAAGATTAACATTAAACAGGGATGAGAGGTGGGAGGGAAAGGGAGAGAGAAGGGAAATTGCATGTAAATGGAAGGAGACCCTCACGGGAATAGAAAATTACATACAAGAGGAAGTGAGGGGAAAGGAGGAAACATATAAGGGGGAGAAATGAATTACAGTAGAGGGGGTAGAGAGAGAAGAGGGGAGGGGAGGGGGGAGGGGGGGATAGTAGAGGATAGGAAAGGCAGCAGAATACAACAGTCACCAGAATGGCAATATGTAATTCAATGGTTGTGCAATTGATGTGATTCTGCAATCTGTATATGGGGTAAAAATGGGAGCTCATATTCCCACTTGAATCAAAGTGTGAAATATAATATATGAAGAACTATGTAATGTTTTGAACAACCTACAATAAAATTAATTAAAAAAAAACAGCATGGTACTGGTACCAAAACAGGCGGGTGGACCAATGGTACAGAATGGAGGACACAGAGACTAATCCAAAAAGCTACAACTGTCTTATATTTGATAAAGGAGCTAAAAGCATGCAATGGAGGAAATATAGTATCTTCAACAAATGGTGTTGGGAAAAATGGAAATTCATATGCAACAAAATGAAACTGAATTCCTTTCTGTCACCATGCACAAAAGTTAACTCATAGTGGATCAAGGTGCTAGAAATCAAATCAGAGACTCTGTGTCTGATAGAAGAAAAAGTTTGCTCTGATCTACATATTATGGGGTCGGGCTCCAAATTCCTTTATAGGACACCCATAGCACAAGAGTTAATAACAAGAATTAACAAATGGGACTACTTAAACTGAAAAGTTTTTTCTCAGCAAGAGAAAGAATAAGAGAGATAAATAAGGAGCATACATCATAGGAACAAATTTTTACTCCTCACACTTCAGATAGAGCCCTAATATCCAGAATATACAAAGAACTCAAAAAATTAGACAATAAGATAACAAATAACTCAATAAACAAATGGGTCAAGGACTTGAACAGACACTTCTCAGAGGAGGACATACAATCAATCAACAAGTACATAAAAAATGCTCACCATTCCTAGCAGTCAGAGAAATTCAAATCAAAATCACCCTAAGATACCATCTCACTCCAGTAAATTGGCAGCCATTATGAAGTCAAACAACAACAAGTGCTGGCAAGGATGTGGGGTAAAAGATACTCTTGTACATTGATGGTGGGATTGTAAACTGGTGTGGCCAATTTGGAAAGCAGTATGGAGATTCCTGGGAAAGCTGTGAATGGAACCACAATTTGACTCAGCTATTGCCCTTCTCGGACTATTCCCTGAAGACTTTAAAAGAGAGTAATACAGGGATACTACCACATCGATTTTCATAGCAGTACAATTCACAATTGATACACTGTGGATCCAACCCAGATGCCCTTCAATAGATGAATGGATAAAAAAATGTGGCATTTATACACTATGGAGTATTACGCAGCACTAACAAATGACAAAATCATAAAATTTGCAGAAAAATGGATGGCACTGGAGCAGATTATGCTTAGTGAAGATAGCCAATCCCTAAAAAATAAATACCAAATGTCTTCTTTGATATAATGAGAGCAACTAAGAACAGAGCAGGGAGCAATAGCAGGAAGAAAAGATTAACTTTAAACAGAGACTTGAGGTGGGAGGGTAAGTGAGAGAAAAGGGAAATTGCATGGTAATGGAGGGAGACCCTCATTGTTACACAAAATTACATATTGTTGTAAGTGGAATGAGAAAATAAACATGGAGTGAAATGAATTACAGTAGATGGGGGAAAAAGAGAAGATAGGAAGGGAGGGGAGGGGAGATAGTAGAGTATAGGAAAGGTAGCAGAATACAACAGTAACTAATAGGGCATTATGTAAAAATGTGAATGTGTAACCGATGTGATTCTGTAATCTCTATTTGGAATAAAAATGGGAGTTCATAAGACACTTGAATCTAATGTAAGAAATATTATATGTCAAGAGATTTGTAATGTTTTGAGCAACCAATAAAAGAAAAGAAAAAGTAGCAATATATATGCCAATCGAAATTCATCATGAAATATATATAATCCACAGATCGAAAAATATTCATTTTACTGAACATGGATTAATGTATAATGATATTCAACTAGGAAGCTCACCCATAGGTTGAATTTTCAGTTCCAACAGCATTTAGGAGGAGTGATCCTTTCTCACAATTTGCATCTACCAGTTCAGTTACCTCACAAGTATGTACGTGTGGTACCAGGTAGAATTCTATATGTGCATATAAAAATACATGTGCTGAATAGGCTACAGAGAAAGGGAGACAGGAATTCACATATTTGTTAGTTTTAAAAACACATGTAGAACTATTTCAAAAAAAATTGACTAGATTTATAACTCCTACACTATATAATGCAAAAGGCAATTGTAACAATACACCATGCCTCCTCTGAACTGCTTGTATTTCTATTCTGTTTGGGTTATTTTTCACCATCATATTAGAATTATTAGTCAGAGTATAGTAGGGTATGTGTTATTTTCAGGGCTTCAGTATTTCAAATAGAAAATTGAAAAATGAATCGAATGTATATGTAAATATGTGCTACACAAAAATCTTCCCACTCACATTCAGAACAATGCCTTGATATTAGCTTGGCTCCAAGTAAGACACAATTAGAGTAGAAAAGTGTGAAAATCTGTGGATACATATCTGGAATGGAATATGCTCGGGAGTTCACAACCTTGGAGCTGGTAGAGGAGATTCCAAAAGTAAAGAACAGGGTAAACACTCCACAAACATGGAGCTCTGCTGGCCTAAGACTTCTTGGGAAACTGCCTCTGAGGTTGGGCACTTGAAATATATGTTGTTGTCATGAGCTTTAACTTCCTTTGTAGTGAGACCATCAAAGCTGGGTCTGCATCTATGTGACCTGGAAGACATGGTTTCTTATATTCCAATGACCATGAGGCAGCAGTGCTGAATTCTCTCTTTGTAGGTAAACTGTGGCCACTGGAGGCTAAGTGTCTCCTCGTGTGGACTCTGAAGACATTTGGTCATCCTCCAATTTCGTGGTGTTTCTTGCTGCTGCACTGGGAATTTGGTATTTGCTTCACCAAATACAAGGAGTTCTACTAGGATACAGTGCTGGAGGGAGTTCTGTCACGTGTGGTGGGTCAGGGTCTGCAGGAGAATGCACCAACCAGGCTTCTATACCACATAGCTTTCCCCATTAACCATAGTAAACTGATTCTGAACATTGCCCTGAAACCTCTCCATATAAAAAATGCCTTTACATATAAGTGTCTGATTTCTGCACTATGTCAGTCATAATCCATTTGAAAGCCAATGGCCGATCCACATGGCCCCACCATGGTGTTTTATCACACACCTGCCCACCACTGCTCTAGGCCCACTACTCAGCATGATACTAATTACTGGCATCTCTGTTCTACACCATTTTCATAAAACCCAGTAAAACAAGGCATGATCAACCACAGGACTTCCAGTGCCACCTGGTCATGGGAATTTCAAAAATTTCATGGTATTTATCTAGCCATTTTTCAAAGATTAAGTTGGAGGCACTGTGGGTTTCAAATCATTCAGGAACCATTAAGTGTTGAGAAAGCTCATTTCAATGAAAGCTCTGGAGAACACTCACAGGCAAGGCTTCTCAAAGAGTTGCCAAAAGGTCACATGAAGCCAGGCAAATTGAGGTCTACAATGTGAGGTCCATGTGTGTTTTGACTCTCAACTATACCGGCCAATCTTTCAGAATAAAATCATGTGATATCCTGCCTGAGATTCCCATTGTTTTGTTGAAAGACACCCTGGGCCTAGATCTCAGTTTCCATGTGTGAGTCTCATGCATGGCCTTCTAAAATCCCAACACAATTCATGGCAATACTTCTCTGAGTTCAGTTCCAGAACTCAGTCTCTAAGGGGAATCAAACCCGAGTTCAAGCCCAGGTGGACCCAGTCATTTCTTCCATCCACCACAAAAATGACTACAATTAAAATCAAAACATTCCCACAGGGCCCTCATCTTCTTCCATATAGACACTCATCATAACCTCTGGCTGGAGGTTTCCATGAGGGGCGCAGCCCATGACAGTGTCCAAAATAAGCTCCCTTGCCCCTCATTTGCCTAAAATCATGGTGGCCTGGACACTCCTCCTGTGAACCAGGAGTGATCAAATATTCCTGCTGTTAAAGTGTTCCGCTTCTCCAATTTGAGGCCTACTGGCTGTGAGGTATGGATTCTTTATGTGATTTGGAGTCATGAGAAAACCCAAGCACATATGGGCTAGCCTCTGCAGGGATTTGAAGAACTCATTTAATCCAAAGGATCCCTATTCTCACTTGATGGAGGTCAGGAACCTAAAACAAGAAGGCAAAAAATTCATCCACACTGACTTCTCTTTTGGCCATTTCGGTTTGGGAAGCACATGGGATTTTTCTTTAGATCCATTGGGTGCTGAGAATCTAAGTCACAGCCTCACACAAGGACCAGAGACTGATTCAGACACATCCCATTCCAAAGCAATTAAGCAAAGAGCCACAGGTGAAGCCCATTCATTTCCATATGAAAACAGTTTTCTTCAGGCTTCACAAAGGGTTGGCATGAGGCAAAGACCTTCGTGACATTCAGGGTAATTGAAACAGAAGTAAGCAAATGGCCCAAGAAGGGTTTCTTCACTGAGACTTTACTGGTCACACTGATATCTGAGTTTTCTGGGATGCTCTCATTCTCTTCAGCTATCCAGTACATGGCCATGTCACAGAGCCTTGTGGTGTTACATATCTGGGACACAAAACCATGAGCATATTCTGTAGAGTGGCCAGAATTCACGAAGAAAAGAGTAACTTAAGAAGACAGTAGGTGTTGCCCATACAAAAGGCAAAGTGAAGTCCATTAATCAATTGGGCAGTATTAATGTGGGGAAGCTTTCTACTAGAGAAAACAAATCCATTGATGCATTCTCTTTTCTAATGTCTACAACCACGGATACAGTGGGATACACAGACATAGAAACCCTCACAATGTCAAAGGACTTACTAGAAACAGTCCACTCCACACCAAAAAAACCGCCTTTCCTACCTATTCTCAGAACATGAGAAAAAAACCTCAAACTCACACCCACAACGGCAAAGCCACCTCCTTCCCCCAAGTAGGACTGTGACTATCCAGAGTGTCTTCTGACTGGTGGGCCATATTATGTTCTTCCAAAATGGCCTGTCCTGTCTCAGATCTGGTCTCCTTGGCCAACTCTGTGAAGTTGTCAGGAGACAGCGGTGAGCCACTACCTGCTTTCTCAGGGAAGGTGCCTCTTCAGAGCTCTGCTGGCATTTGGCCATCCTCACATCAGTAGGTACCAAGAAAGACTGACTCTGTCCTTGGGAAAAGCAAACAAGTTAGCCCAATGGGACAAAGACTGGGACTGGCTCTGGGTGCCTGGCTTCCTAGACCCCAAGTTCAGAGAATTCCATCACCAAGGAAGTGAGGAGAGGTCACTTCCTTCAGGAACTGAATGAGGTCACTGCCTTGAAAACCACTTTGTCCTAACAGTTGCTTCCAAGGTTCTCATGAGATGGAGGCTGCCCCAACATCCTGTGACACATTCAGAAGTTAGAATGGAATATCAACCTTAGGCACCCGGGAACAGCTCTCCACACAGGCCTGGTTTCTTCCAACTTCTCTACAATAAGAAGAGAGAGGCTGATTTAGACCCATCAATTCATCCTGACCAGGTTGTTTGCCATGGAAGATTTCTATTGCTCTCTCAGGTCCTACATAGCTGCATAAATCTTCTCCAAGGATCATTTCTCCATGGATCTTTGAGGTTCTCAGAAGGTGGAAGATCACCTACATTCCTATATTGTAAGACCAACTCTGTCCCTGCTATTCTGTAAGTTATATTGAGGGAACAGTGTATGTTTAGGGTTAATAACATGTTTGATTTGGGTTACGAATCATTTTGCGAGATGAATAATGGTATTGGCAACCTTCGATATTTACAAGAGTATATAGGTGAAATATAAGTATGAAAGCAGAAAATTAGGAAAGATTTGAAGCTCAGAAGGGAATTGGACCCTTAAGTGGTATACTTAGCTTTGAGTTATGTGCTGCACAGTTGTCTCACATAAATCAATATACAATGGCATAGGACCTTGTACCTTGGATGATTGAATGTTGAAGAGAACATCCAGTCAAAAAGCGATATTCAGTATGATGAGGAAGGTAGTCGTTAGATTTAGAATGAAGAATGAGTATAGGATTTGGACAAAAAGTTCTTTAGCAATAGGGTTTCGGTTAGAGAGTGAGTGTAAATGTCAGCACATGTGAAGAGTCAGTCACAATGATGAACTGGGGAAAATATGAGGGAAAGCAGATATCAATAAAGACATTAGGAAATCAAGCAAAGTACAAAGTGAGTGATAGGATTAGACATTTTCAACAGGCTTGAGGTTGAATATATATTCTTAGGAAGAAACAAATATGTAGTCACCAATAGGATTGACATTTTAGAGCATTAGGCAACCTGGACATGGATGTTTTTAGTAATCCATGCTCACATTCCATTTAGGCTTTGGTACAATTGAAAGTGTGACCTTTGCTTTTTGTGTCCAGAATATTTCTGTGATAAAATGTATATGTATATCACATGACATGAGTATTTCTTCCACCATTTCCAGGAGCAATATTTTGAAGACATATAAATTTGTATTGGGGTACAAATAGGTATACCCTCTGTCTATGAATATAGCAATAACGCATGAATAGACCATACTGGGAATAAATAATATAACTGGATCCACTTTAAATAATGGATTGAATGGATATCTGAAAATATATAAGAAATGTTATAATGATACACAATCAATCATTCCAATCATTATATATCTAATGGTCATCTTAGGGTTATGTTTTATCATGAAGGGTGTGTGAGTTTTGCTTAAAAATTGATCATGGAAATCGAAAATAATATATTTGAAAAAAAGTCTCATGAAAAGACCAGTCAAGAAACATAGGGAAATACATGTGTTCTGGAGCAAGAAGTGATTGAAAGTGAAACAATTGCCTATAAATTTGCTAAGTAGTGGATGAAATATATATCCTATGATGTGCATAAACTGAAGAAATAGTAATGTACCAGTGTTGAATAATAATTAATGTCAAAATACACCTCATGTCCCATAGGATTCTACTTGCATTGATGTTAAACTAGGTCAGTTAATGTAGAAATACTAGGATTTGTTTGCACCTTTCACTGAAGTTAGTTTTCAGTACTAGGAAGTATTTCAGGTGGATGAATATTTCTGAGAATAATCTTGTGAAAAGTTGATTATTAATCCACATACATGAACATGAGTGAATTTAGGGAGTGTATATAAGACACATATATTTCATATTTTGAAAAATCTGGAGATTTATTTTGTGTGTGTATATATATATATATAAACACACAAACAAAGACATTCAAAAGTAGAATTATATATGCCAATCGAATTTCACCATGAAATATGTATCATCCACAGATCCAAAAATATTCATTTTACTGAACATGGATTTATGTATAATGTTATTCAACTAGGAAGCTCACCATTAGCTTGAATTTTCAGTTCCAACAGCGTTTAGGTGGAGTAATCTCTTCTCACAATTTGTATCTGCAATGTCAGGCACCTCACAAAAATGTACGTGTGATATCAGGTAGGATTCTATATGTGCATATAAAAATTAATGTGCTGAATAGGTTACAGCGAAAGGGAGATAGGAATTCACATATTTGTTAACTTTAATACACATATAAAACAATTTCAATTAAAAAATGACTAGATTTATAACACCTACCGTTTATCTTGCAAAAGGCAAGTCCAATATACACCATGCCTCCTCTGAACTGCTTGTATTTCAATTCCGTTTGGGTTATTTTTCTCCATCATATTAGTATTTGTAGTTAGCGTCTAGAAGGGTATGGTTTATTGTCAGGAATTCAGTATTTCAATTGGAAAATTGGAAAGTGAATCCAATGTGTATGCAATTATGTGCTGCACAATATTCTTCCCACTCTCATCCAGAACAATGGCTTGACATTACCTTCGCCCCAAGTAAGACACAATTAGAGAAGAAGAGTTAGAAATTCTGTGAATACATATCTGGAATGGAAAATGCTCAGGAGTTCACAACCTTGGAGGTGGTAGAGGATTTTCCAAAAGTAAGGGACAGGGTTGATCACCCAACATGATCTTTCATTAAAATTGTGAGCCATCTTGCCACAAAGCCATGAAAAGATAATTTTTGCTTTACTATAAATTACTGCAAATTCTGAACCTGCTTAGAATGCCTGACCATGTTTTGAACTCACCCATGCCTGGCTCTCTGACCAGATAACAGCCCTCTCTGAAACTTTAATGACACCTCATAAATATTCACCTTCCCTGGCCAGACAACGACCCTCTCTGAGACTCTAATGGTCCTCATAATTTCTGATGCTGGGCCCAGAAAAAAAAATGTAAACTACAATTAGTGTGATGCTGGTCAAAGTTCTGTTTTCTGTAACCCCCCTTTTGTGTAACTTTCTGGGCTATAAAGCTGGGCTGTAGGAAAGGTGGGGTTGCTGTCTTGTTCCCGCCATTTTGAGAGGGAGAGGCAGCCCAGCTGGTTGAAATATTAAGCTTGCCTTAATTTGATTTTAATTGGAGTCAGTGGTCTTTTCTTGTGTCCTGGACTAACATTTTGGAGTTCCCCAGCAACATGACCCGACCAGATCACAAAGCCAGACTGCTGGAAATTCTGAAGCTGGCCTATCCTCCAGGACTCTGGGCTGGAGAGCCAAGTTCCAAGGCCTTGGAATGAGCCTTCAGTCCGTGGATCACTGCAGTGAACCATCACACTAAAACTATTATCAAGCACCTGGTGGAGGAGGCCTTCATAGGTAAGAGGCGCCTTTATAACATCTGATGTCCGGTTAAGGGAGTACTCTTCTGATGACAGAGAGGTGGCCTGGGAAGGCTCACATATACTCCTGTCTGGGACAGTAATAGGAATCCTTCTTTCCTCTGTTCTGTTCTGTAGGGAATACCTATGAAAGTGTAGAGAGGTGCCGACTGGCACGCAGGAGCTCCTACCCCGGAGCTTTAGCAAGATGCTGCATTGCTCCTCTGGTCTTCTGTTTATTCGCAGAGTTTCTGTTTTCTTTGTGTGTGTTTTGTTCTGTGTTCTAAATGTTTTTTATTTGTTTGTTTTTGTGCGTTTTGTTGTGTGATTTCTGTGGTAAAAACTTAAGGATATTGGACGTGAAAATCGGTAATAAAGCATGTAAGCCTGACACCCTTTTGGAATGTGTTTTAAAGAAATGCGATGCACTATACCCCCCCTTTGTTAAGCAGGATGAGAGAAGCCCCTAGCTGGCTGTCTGGAGCACACCCACTGCAGAGGGAAATGCGTGCTGGGGACCTAATTACTGAGTATCTCCCAGGTTAACAAGTGAAATTACTATAAAACCCCTTGTCCCTCCAGATCAAGAGAGTCACAACTTTGGACAGAGTCCCCTGTTTTTCTCCTTTGTTAGCAAAGCAGTAAACCTCCCTTTTACATTTTCTCAAACCCTGTCCTTATATTAAATTGGTATTAATTGGCTTCAAGGTCCGGAACCGAAATTTAAGTTACGAATTTTGATACCCCCCCTGACCCCGGAATTTTTGAGAGCTGACTACTGAAGTGTTTGGAGATTCAGCGTGCTTGGGGTGGAACCGAACCAGAGGAGCTAATCCTGTAAGTAAAAGACGGGACTGAGGGACTCCAAGCAGCTGCCGAAGTCCTGTTGCTTCAGTGAATTCCCTCCTTCCTTCCCTGCACTGTAAGTATTATGCCACCTCTGTCTTCTTAAAAAAGAGAAAAAGAAAAAGGAGACACTAAATGCAGTAAAGTCACCATGGAGACCTTTGATATTACATTTCAGGTTGCCCCTCTGTGAAAAGATCTGATGCCCTTGTGGGGACATCTATCGTGCCACTGGTGTAGGAGATTTTTCTCTTATCTGCTGTTTTAAAGGTTTCTGTCCTGTCAGCCATAGTCTGGAGCTCCTTTCTGTCTGTCTTTTGTCTTTGTTTCTGGCCATTTAAGACATGTGCAATAATGTGTTGATATTATAAATTGTTTCTTGGGAATGATCTTAGCTGAATGTGTGTCTAAATGATGATGTTTTATTGTAACAATATGGTATCTGAATGGGTTTTTGAAGCATTGCACAATCTTGCAGTTAAAAGTTGGGTTTAGGTAATTGTTTAGTTTATGATTTCAGATAATTCATGCCAGAGAACTTAAATACTTAAAATGGAAAACTAAAGACTTCTACTTCCAAGTTGGCAAGTAA
The DNA here is from genome assembly GCF_048772815.1 of Callospermophilus lateralis. Classification (NCBI taxonomy): domain Eukaryota; kingdom Metazoa; phylum Chordata; class Mammalia; order Rodentia; family Sciuridae; genus Callospermophilus; species Callospermophilus lateralis. The sequence goes on from NC_135319.1 coordinate 9,528,659, forward strand.
CTTCCCAATCATTCAGTCCTTTTTTTTCACCAATTTTTAATTGGGTAGCCTGGGAAAATGTCACAGTGTGTATCAGTGCATTAATTTGGACAAGGATAGTAAATCATAGTATGGTATCTGTTGACAAAACAAGATGTTAAGGTATAAAATTTTGTGAATTGTATCTTAAAATTGTATCATAATTTTCAACATCCTCACCTGAAAATTATGGTTAAAGTGCCTTAGGCCTGAGGTGTCTGCTCAGAATAGCAGTTTTGTCCAGCTCCTTCCAGAACTCAGCCAGGACTTATGTTGAAATGTAAATGAAAGAAGCCTGCAAGCTCAGTAGGAGACTGATCTGATGTCTAAGTTGGAAAAAAAAGGTAAATCCTATGGTATTTACTAATTACTGGCCAGTCATTTTTCTAGGACTCTCATTTTTTTCCTTAGATTCTGTATTTTTTTTAGCTCATTATTTTGATCCTACAGAACGAGGTTAATATTTTTCTGATCAGTTCTATCTTTGACCAACAGTGGAGTTTTGAAGCATTGCAATGGAGATTTCACCTGCGAAAAGCTACAATGCCTTACTATTATTATTTGTGCACACTTTTTTTATGTGTTGTATGTCTATATATCCATATGTTCGTATATCATATATATGATATACAAATTCACATATATAAGGAGCGATCATTAAAAAAAAAGCACTCATAAAAACAAATTTTAAAAAGTGGATTCAAAGATCTTTAATTCACGTGATTTAAATGGTTCACTTTAAATTTGGATAAACAAATAACAATAAATGTCTTTAAATTTAAGCTTACAAGTTTTTCTAGCTGCTCAAAAATCTAATCAAATATTAATGTCTATAAAATGTCTAATATGCCTTGGTTCTAGGACTTTTCCTCTAACAAAAAAATAGTTTACACTGTTCAATACATTTCTCTAATATTTTGATAAATAAGTGAAGTAAATTTGATATGGGATTACTCATTCATGAGTACTTTTGTTAGATATATGATTGATTTAGTAAGGTCTGTATAAGTTTGTTCTAAAGTCTGTATACGATTGTAAAAATCAGTCATGTGATAAAGCGACACAAATTTCTTAAAACAAAAGTTTACCCATAACATTGTGTTTATTAATTTTTATTTTTCTAGAGCAAGCAACCAAAAAAATTAAACAACTGATTAAATAAGAACTGTTATTTTAGAGCACTGTACTGCCATTTCTTTAAAAGCTAAACTTGGTTAATGTAAAAACATCAATGTCATTGTGATGCTATTAATGTGCTCATATCTTCCAGGTATACAAGTCTGTAAGGTAGAAACTTTAAAAGAGCATTACATCAAGCTGGTGTTCTGAAGTTGTATGGTAAAAAAAAATATATATTGGGGATTTATTTACTTGTTATCAATAAGATATGTAAAGTTTTATGTTACTTTTTACATTGGGGAAAAATTTAAATATATTTTTAAGTTAATGAGCGCCTAATGTTCATGTGACCTCAAACAATTTATGTAAACTGTGTAAAATGATATTAAAAAAACAAAGATCAGCTTTAGAACTAAAACACTTAAGATTTATATAGAGCGCTGCCTTACCTGAGATAAGGCTCTGTGTCTCATCTTACAACATGTGAGAATAACTACGAAAGCAGTAGGTCAGACATTATTTAATTTAAAGTTATGTTCAGAAGTTTTTTTTTTTTTTTTTTTTTTTTCTGTCAAGATTACTAGGATCTCAAAAAGGGGATATAATGTATAACTCAGCCAAAAATTCAGGGTAGCTCTTACACGAACTAAGTATTTTTACTCTTGTTAATTTTATTTTGTAATTTCCTTATAAGTTAACTAAAGATCCCCTGTTAGTGTTTTACAAAAGAGTTGCTTTTAGAACACAACATTGGTTAATTTAAGATAATAAGTCATCACCTACAAGACAGACAGAAAAATACAGATCCCAAATAATAAAAAGATAAATAATTTTAAATTATAGACATTAAAGCACAGTACTCTTAATATAAGGCTGTTAAAATTTATTTGCTGATGTTTAAGATTAGGATTTAAAATTTAATTTAAATGAAAAGGGACAATAAAACAAATATTTGGCTCTTGCCCTCTGAGTCAGTCTGTATCCAGGGAACAGGAGACTTCTCTAAAGAACTTTGCAACTCTGAGCCACATAACCTCTTGATCAGGAAGATTAATGAGACCACTGGAGAACAGAAAGCCAATCAGTGCATTTTCTACGAAGAAGAGAGTCATCAGAGAAGGGAGATATTCCTGATGCTTCCGAGAGAAGCCACATGGTCAAGCAAGACCTGGACTCACCTAGAGCAAATGGCAATAGCAGAACTGAGAAGCTGCTCTCAAGTTTCCCCAGGAATGACTCCCATAAAATCTCAGCTGACTGTTAACAATAGATAGAAACAAAAGTCAGTTTTACTGCTTCATCTTAAACACTTAGCAAAGACAGATAAACCCAAAATACAGCCATTCCTGGGCATTTTAAATAATAATAGTTATAATAATATTTTAACGTATACACTTTATGTTAGCCTCCCAAAATAAGTAAGACTGGAGGCTACAAAGAAGGATTCTCAGACAGGAATGCCTGATGAGTATAAAAAGAGACTATCAAGAGGAGCAACCAGAGGCAGAAGTTTTTTGTTTAAGGACTACAGATATTCCTAACCTACACAGTTAGGCTTGGTGTTTGCTAGTACGATTATCGAGCCCTGACTAACAGAATTAAAAGTTTCTCTATTACACACAGAGGTCATACTAGTAAAAGGAATTTGCAAGATCAGATGACATTAAATTATTAAACTGTATCTTATGGGGTGGGACAACTGTGACACTAAAAGTTAAATATTAAGTTGAAAGTCCTGATAACTGGGGATATTGAAGACAGATGAGGGGACATCTATACAGTGACATGTTTCAGCTGCTGCAACATTTATTCAGTACTCATAATTTTTATTTTTCTCATAGAAGAACCCATCCCCAGATGACTTTACAAACTGTTCTACCACAACCAGACATCAAACCGAACTGACTTCTAAAAGGCAACTCATGACCCTCATGCTGTGCCCCCTCATGTCACCCTCTCTCAGCTCAGAAGAAGCCAAAATGAGTGACGCCTCTCTTCTTACAACAATGGAGCCAAAAATAAATAGACTTTCATTTTAAGTAATTAATTAAGTCAGGTAAAATCAGGGAGACTATTTTTGTGTGAGTTCAAAAAATATGGAGACTGTTACCTGAGGTATTAAAATTCCCTCAGTGCTCTTCCCCTACCCTATCAAAGATTTGAAAGGGACACATTAGAAAAGGGGGAAATGATAGACCCAACCTGATCTTTTATTAAAATTTGGATCCATCTTGCCACAAAGCCATGAAAAGAAAATTTTGGCTTAACTATAAATTACACCAAATTCTGAACCTGCTTGGAATGACTTCCTGTGGCCTTGAACTCACCCATGCCTGACTCTTTGACCAGGAACAGCCCTCTATGAAACTTTATTGACACCTCATGAATATTGGCCTCCCCTGGCCAGACAATGACCCTCTCTGAGGCTCTAATGGTCCTCATAAATTCTGATGTTGGGGCCAGCAAAAAAAAAAAAAAAAAATATATATATATATATATATATATAAACTACGATTAGTGTGATGCTTGTCAGAGTTCTGATATTTGTAACCCCCCTGTAGTGTAAAATTCTAGGTTATAAACCTGGGCTGTAGGAAATTTGGGTGGCTGTCTTGTTCCCACTGTTTTGGGAGGGAGAGGCCACCTGGGCAGTGGAAATTATAAGCTTGCTTTAACTTGATTTTAAAATGGAGTCAGTGGTCTTTTCTTGCATCCTGGTCTAATAGGTAAACGCTATCAAGCATGGAGCTATTCCGGCCTAAAGACTTCCTTAGAAACTGCCTCTGAGGATGGGCACTTGACATATATGTTGTTGTCAGGAGCTTTAGCTTTCTTTCTAATGAGACCATCAAAGCTGTATCTGCATCTATGTGACTTGGAGGACATGGTTTCTTATTTTCCAAAGGACATGAGGCAGCAGTGCTGAATTCACTCTTTGTAGGTAAACTGTGGCCACTGAAGGCTAAGTGACTCCCCGTGTGGACTGTGAAGCCATTTGGTCATCCTCCACTTTTCGTGGTGTTTTTTGCTGCTGCACTGGGAGTTTGTTATTTGCTTCACAAAATACAAGGAATTCAGCTGGGACACAGTGCTGGAGGGAGTTCTGTCACATGAGATAGGTCAGGGTCTGCAGGAGAATGCATCAACCAGCCTTCTATCTCACATAGCTTGTCCCCTTGACCATAGCACCTGATTCTGAACATTGTCCTGAAACATCTCCATATAACAAGATGCCTTATATGGAGAGTTATCAGACATATAAGTGATTCCTGGCTGCACAATGTCAGCCACAAGCCATTTGGAAGTCAATGGCAGATACACATGGCCCGACCACAGATGTTTTATCACACACCTGCACACCACAGCTCTGGGCCCACTACTCAGCAGGCTCCAACATACTGGCATCTCTGTTCTACATCATTTTCATGAAACCCAGTCAATCAAGGCACTGTCTGGTAAACACTTCATCAGTAAGAGGACATTGAAAGGTTCTGCAGTGCCACCTGGTCATGAAAATTTCAAAAATTTCATGGTATTTATCTAGCCATTTTTCAAGGATGAAGTTGGAGAAATTGTGGGTTTCAATTCATTCAGAAACCATTAATGTTTGAGGAAGCACATATCAAGGAAACTCTGGAGAACTCTCAGAGGCAAGGCTTCCCAAAGAGTGGACAAAAGGACACATGAAGCCAGGCCCATTGAGGTCTACAATGTGAGGCCCATGTGTGTTTTGACTGTCAACAATGGCTGCCAAGTCTTTCAGAATAAAATAATGTGATGCCCTGGCAGAGATTGACAATGCTCTGTGGAAAGCCACCCTCGGCATTGATCTCAGTTTCCAAAGGCAACTCTCATGCGTGGTCTCCTAAAATCCCAACACAATTCATGGCAATACTTCTCTGAGGTCAGTTTCTGAACTCAGTCTGTAAGGGGAATCACACCAGATTTCAAGCCCAGGTGGACCTAGGCATCTCTTCCAACCACCACACAAATGACCACAATTAAACCGAAACACTCCCAAATGGCCCTCATCTTCTTCCACATAGACACTCTTCATAACCTCTGGCTGGAGGTTTCCATGAGGGGCACAGCCCAAGACAGTTTTCCAAAGAAACTCCCTTGCCCCTCATTTGCCTAAAGTCAGGGTGGCCTGGACTCCCTTTCTGTGAACCAATAGTGATCAAATAGTCCTGCTTTTAATACTGCTCTGCTTCTCTAATTTGAGGCCTACTGACTGTCTGGTATAGATTCTCTATGTGAATTGGTGTCCTGAGAAAACCCAAGCCCTTATGTGCTAGCCTCTGTAGGGCTTTGAAGAACTGATTTGACACAAAGGATCCCTATTCTCACTTGATGGAGATCAGGAAGCTTACAGAGGAAGGCGAGAGACTTCATCCACAATGACTGCTCTTTTGGCCATTTTCGTTTTGCATGCACACTTGGAAACTTTCTTTAGATCCATCAGGTGCTGAGAATCTAAGCCACTGCCTCACACAGGGCAAAGAGGCTTATTCAGCCACATCTCTTTCCAAAGCAATTAAGCAAAGAGCCACAGGTGATGCCCATTCATTTCCATTTGAAAACTCTTTTCTTCTGGCTTCACAAAAGGGTGGCCTGAGGCAAAGATCTTCCTGACATTCAGGACAAAAGAACAATAGGTAAGCAACAGGCACAATGCAGTGTTTTTCCACTGAGACTTTAATGGTCACACTGATATGTGAGTTTTCTGAGATGCTTCTATTCTCTTCAGCTATCCAGTACATGGCCATGTCACAGAGCTTGGAGGTGGTACATATCTTGGAAACCAAACCATGAGGCTATTCTGGAGAGTGGCCAGTATTCAGGAAGAAAACAAGAACTTAGGAAGATAGTAGGTGTTGCCCATCCATAAGGCAAGCCTCTCTCCATTCTTAAATTGTGCAGGATGAATGCTGGGAAGCTTTCTACTAGACAGGACACAACCATTGATGCATTCGCTTTTCAAATGTCTACAACCACAGATACAGTGGAATGCACAGACATAGATACACTCGCGTTGTCAAATGACTTTCTAGAAACATTCCAGTCCAAACAAACAGTCTTTCCTACCTATTCTCAGAAAAGAGACAAAACCACAAACTCACACCAACACCCACAACGGCACCTCCTTCCCCCAAGTATGTTGGTGAATATCTTGAGTGTCCTCTGACTGGTGGTCCATACTATGTTCCCCCAAAATGGCCTGTTATGAATCACATCTGGTCTCCTTTGCCAACTCTGTGAAGTTGTCAGGAGCCATGGTTGAGCCACTACCTGCTTTCTCAGAAAAGGCTCCTCTTCAGATGTCTCCTGGCATTTGGCCATTCTCACTTCAGTAGGTACCAACAAAGACTGACTCTGTCCTTGGTAAATCCAAACAATTAAGACTACTGGGACTGGGACTGGGACTGACTCTGGCTGCCTGGCTTCCTGGATCCCAATTTCAGAGTGTTCCATCACCAAGGAAGTGTGTACTGATATTTGCTTCTAAGGGTCCCAGGAGATGGAGACTGCCCCTACTTCCTGTGACAGTTTCACAAGTTAGAATGGTATATCAACAATAGGCACCCAGGAACAGCTCTTCTCACAGGCCTGGTTTGGTCCATCTTCTCTACATTAAGAATAAAAAGGCTGATTCAGATACATCTCTTCATCCTGACCCGGTTGTTTAACATTGAAAATGACTTTTGCTCTCTCAGGTCCTTCATAGTTGCCTTCTTCTTCTCCAC